>NC_092716.1:168240649-168555483 GCF_047496885.1 Scyliorhinus torazame | reverse complement strand
TTATGGGGATAGGGTGGCGGTGTTGACCTTGGGTAGGGTGTTCTTTCCAAGAGCCGGTGCAGACTCGATGGGCCGAATGGCCTCCTTCTGCACTGTAAATTCTATGAAAAAGGAGGACCCCCTATCGCTGTGTATGTAAGCGGGGAACCCGAACAGTGAAAAGATGCTATGGAGGGCCTTGATGACGGTGGAGGCGGTCATGTCTGGGCAGGGGATGGCGAATGGGAACCGAGAGTACTCGTCAATCACGTTCAGAAAGTACGTGTTGCGGTCGGTGGAGGGGAGGGGGCCTTTGAAGTCCATGCTGAGGCGTTCAAAGGGACGGGAAGCCTTTATCAGGTGCGCTCTCTCTGGCCGGTAGAAGTGCGGCTTACACTCCGCGCAAGATTTGGCAGTCCCTGGTGTCGGTCCTGACCTCCTCGATGGAGTAGGGCAGGTTGCGGGTCTTGATGAAATAGAAAAAGCGAGTGACCCCAGGGTGGCAGAGGTCCTCGTGGAGGGCTCTGAGGCGGTCTACTTGTGCGGTAGCACATGTGCCGCGGGACAGGGCGTCAGGAGGCTCATTTAACTTCCCGGGACGATACAAGGTCTCGTAGTTTTAGGTGGAGCGTTCGATCCTACACCTCAAGACCTTGTCGTTTTTTATCTTGCCCCACTGTGCATTATCGAACATGAAAGCCACCGACCGTTGGTCCGTGAGGAGAGTGAATCTCCTGCAGGCCAGGTAATGCCTCCAATGTCGCACAGCTTCTACTATAGCCTGGGCCTCCTTTTCGACTGAGGAGTGGCGGATTTCGGAAGCATGGAGGGTACGGGAGAAGTAGGCCACGGGTCTGCCTGCTTGGTTGAGGGTTGCCGCCACAGCTATGTCAGACGCGTCGCTCTCGACCTGGAAGGGGAGGGACTCGTCAATGTCGTACATCGTGGCCTTTGCAATGTCTGCTTTGATGCGGCTGAAGGCCTGGCAGGCCTTTATCGACAGGGGAAAAACTGTAGTTTGGATCAGGGGACGGGCCTTGTCTGCGTAGTTGGGGATCCACTGGGCGTAGTAGCTAATAAACCCTCGGCAGCGCTTCAGGGCCTTAGAGCAGTGAGGGAGGGGGAACTCCATAAGTGTTCAGGGTCGGGGCCTATAACTCCATTTCGCACTACGTAGCCGAGAATGGCTAGAGAATAGCCGGTGCTAAAAACGCATTTATCCTTATTGTACGTTAGGTTAAGGATCTTTGCGGTCTGGAGGCATTTTCTGAGGTTGGTGTCATGGTCCTGCTGGTCGTGGCCGCAAATGGTGACAGAATTGAGATACGGGAATGTTGCCCGTAAACCGTACCGGTCAACCATTTGGTCCATCTCGTGTTGGAAGACCGAGGCCCCGTTAGTGACACCATAGGGAACCCTTAAGAAGTGATAGAGCCGCCCGTCTGCCTCGAAGGCAGTGTATTTGAGGTCACTAGTGCGGATGGGGAGCTGGTGGTAGGCGGACTTGAGATCCACCGTGGAGAATACCTTATAATGCGCGATCCTGTTTACCAGGTCGGATATGCGGGGGAGGGGGTACGCGTCCAGCTGCGTAAACCTGTTGATGGTCTGACTGTAGTCGATGACCATCCTATGCTTCTCCCCGGTCGTTACCACCACTACTTGAGCTCTCCAGGGGCTGTTACTGGCTTCAATGACCCCTTTTGTCAGTAACGTTTGGACCTCTGACCTAATAAAGATCCGGTCCTGGGCACTGTAGCGTCTGCTCCTGGTGGCAACGGGTTTGCAATCCGGGGTGAGGTTCGCAAACAGGGAAGGCGGGTCGACCTTAAGGGTCGCAAGGCCGCAGACAGTAAGGGGGGGTATAGGGCCGGCGAATTGGAAGGTCAGACTTTGAAGGTTACACTGGAAGTCTAACCCCAGGAGTGTAGCTGCGCAGAGGTGGGAAAGGACGTAGAGACGGAAATTTTTGAACTCCCTTCCCTGGTCTGTGAGATTTGCTAAACAAAACCCCTTTATCTCCACTGAGTGGTAACCGGAGGCCAGGGAGATTTTTTAATTAACAGGGTGGATGAGGAGGGAACAGCGCCTTACCGTGTCAGGGTGTATGAAGCTCTCCGTGCTCCCAGAGTCAATTAGGCAGGACGCCTCGTGGCCGTTGATGAAAACAGTCGTCGTAGCGGTTGAGAGTGTTCGAGGTCGAGATTGATCCAGAGTCAACGAGGCCAGTCGCAGTAGTTGAGAATTCTGTTCAGGCAGTGTGTGGTTGGCCAAGCTGGGGTGCGGCGGGCCCATCCAAGATTGCGTCTCCCAGTGGTCGCACAAGGCCGGGGATGCACAAAATGGCGGCGCCCGTCCCTCAAGCTTGGCGTCCGTGGAACAAGATGGTGGCGCCTGGGGTCCGCACGTGGCCCTGGGATATGGGGGTGGCGGCGACCACTGGCCACACGGGACCCGTGGAGGAGTTTGTGCTGGCGATCCGGAGTCGCTGCTGGAGACCGCGGTCGCCGCTCGGGCCTGACAAACCCCCACGAAATGGCCCTTTTTGCCGCATTCCCTGCAGGTGGATGCGCGGGCCGTGCAGCACAGGTGGGGGTATTTGGCCTGCCCGCAAAAGTAGCAGCGGGGCCTTTCGGGGTTGGCAGGCCGCCTTGCAGCACAGGCCTGCTGGGGAACGGGGGAAGTCTCTGGGTCGGCCGCTGCGGGGTTCCACGCTGCCGCGGAGGCTGCCGTGCGGTCGGGAACGTAGGCGCGGGCATTCCTGGAGGCCACGTCCAGGAAGCCTGCAAGGGCCCGTGCATCCCTCAGACCCAGGGTGTCTTTCTCTAACAGGCGCTGGCGGATTTGAGATGAAAGCATACCTGCCACGAAAGCGTCCCGGACTAAGAGTTCCGTGTGCTCGCTCGCCGAAACCTGCAGGCAGCTGCAGTTTCTGCCCAGCACCAGGAGTGCACGGTAGAATTCCTCCAACGATTCCCCAGGAATTTGTCGTCTTGTTGCAAGCAGGTGCCGGGTGTAGACCTGGTTTACCGGGCGAATATAGTGTCCTTTTAGCAGCTCGATTGCTGCATCGAAGTCTTCCGCTTCCTCGATGAATGTGTAGACCTCCGGGCTCACCCTTGAGTGCAGGACGTGCAGTTTCTGCTGTCCCGTGGGTGCGTTTTCTGCCGTCTCGAGGTACCCTTTAAAACACGCCAGCCAATGGTTAAAGATCGTCGCTGAGTTTGCCACGTGGGGGCTAAGTTGCAGACACCCCGGCTTGATTCAAAGCTCCATCCTTTCTTCTTAAAATCTAGCTTATTAAATTGATGCACGATCAATGATCACTAAAACGAGGATGTAGGACAACTGAAGGCTTTTAAGAAGCTCGATGTTTCCCCCAGCAGCTCAAGTACAGAATGGGGGCTGCTGGGACGGCACGGATTCTTATACCCCGCCTATCAGGGCGGAGCTATTATACACTCTATCCAATGGCAAGCATGTAGGTTCTACCAATTGTACTTCAGCCTCTCAGGTACCGTAATACCTATAATATCACAGTATAAATGTTATAACTTTCTGTTTGTTGACCTGTATTGTAACTTAGTTGTCTTTACATGTTATAGAGTTTAAGCTTTTGTTTGGTTTGATTGGCATTCTTTGTTGCGGCGGTTAGATGTTATTTTCTTGAGTTGTAAGGGTTGGACTGTTTTTTTCTGGGACTGGGTGGGAGGGGAGGGGACGGAATGCCTTTGGGGGGGTGGCCCTGCACTAGCTAATTAAAGTCAGCAAGTGAACGGAGGTGATATAGGGGGAGGGGCTGCAGACATTGGAGCCTGGTAAGCAGGTTTTGATGGGCCTAACAGGTGTGAAATGGTTGGGTAGCACGGTGGCGCAGTGGGTTAGCCCTGCTGCCTCACGCTGCCGAGGTCCCAGGTTCGATCCCGGCTCTGGGTCACTATCTGTGTGGAGTTTGTACATTCTCCCCGTGTTTGCGTGGGTTTCACCCCCACAACCCACAGATGTGCAAGGTATGTGGATCGAACATGCTAAATTGCACCTTAATTGAAAAAAAATGAATTGGGTACACTAAATTTATATTAAAAGAAGAGGTGTGAAATGGGAAATCAGTATTGGATGAGTTTTTTTTGAGAGGAAGTACAGGCGGGGATTCTGGGAGGGGGTTCGATGTTAACAATGGATTGGGGCGGGTCAGGCTGTTGGGGCAGGGTCCGGTGGTGTGAGAAAGGAGGGAGGAGTGAGAGACCCCCGGCTAGGATAGTCAATTTGAACGTGAGGAGGTTGGGAGGTCCAGTCAAGAGGTGAAGGGTGATTACGCATCTTAACAGCTTGAAGGCCTATGTATCAATGCTGCAGGAGCTAAGGTTGGACAGGTCACGGCCGCGCTCGCTGATCCTGTCAGGGGGCCGAAGGCGTTGGCTGGGCTAATGGTGGAAATGGGAGGGGTAGACCCTTGGAAGTTTCTGCACCCGAGGGAACGGGAGTACTCGTTCTCAGCAGTCCATAAGGTATACTCACGGATCACCTTTTTCATGGTGGGGAAGGCACTGCTGGCTGGTGTTAAGGGGACGGAGTACTCGGCAATTGCAATATCAGATCATGCTCCGCATTGGGGGATATGGTATTGGAGAAGGGGGTTGTACAGAGGCCGGAGTGGAAATTAGACGTGGAACTGTTGAAGGACCGACGGTTCTGTGATAAAATTGAGAAAGTAATTGAGGATTATGTAGGTTTTAACTGCACGGGGGAGGTATCGAAGGCAGTTGTCTGGGAGGCTCTAAAGGCAGTGGTGAGGGGTGAGGTGATCTCGTTTAAGGCTAGGGGTGGACAAAGAGGAGAGGTTGGAGCAGCAGAGGGTAATAGATGTGATGTTGGAGGTAGATAGGAGTTATGCAGAAGATGGGGATCCAGCGAAGTTGGAAATGAGGAAGGAACTACAGGCGAGATTTGACCGACTCTTTACCAGGAAGGCGGTGCGCCAACTGAGATGAGCAAGGGGTGCAGTTTACGAGCATGGAGAGAAGGCGGGCCATATGTTAGCGGGTCAGCTCCGGAGGGAGGCGGCGGCAAAGGAAATTGTTCAGGTGCGGGACAGGGCAGGAAAACTGGTGGTGGCTCCGGATCAGATGAATAAGGTGTTTGAGGAATTTTATGAAATGTTGTATAGGTCAGAGCCACCTGGGGAAGACCAGGAGATGCAGAAATTTCTAGATGGGCTGGAATACCCGAGGTTAGATGAGGGGGCAGGAGGGGATAGTAGGAGGTTAGATAGTGGAGCAGGAGATAAAAGATGCGATTGGGAGGATGCAGTCGTGGAAGGTGGCAGGGCCGGATGGGTTTCCAGTGGAATATTATTAAAAAATTGAAGGAGAAGCTTGATGTGTTGGGTGTTCTGGATCACATGCAGGTCACCAACACCTGAAGTAGTGCAACACTGTGGTAGTATGTATTGGGGGTCATGTGGGACTGGAAGCCCTAATGTCATTGGCTGACAGATCCCGGGTCCTGGTTGGCCGTTGACCTCTAGCTCCGCCCTGAAGGCGGAGTATAAGAAGCCGGAGTCCTCCCCCGCAGGCCAGTCTACTATTGAGCTGCGGGGGAACAGACACGCTTAATAAAGCCTCATCAACTTCACTCTATTGTCTCACGGAGTCTTTGTGCGCTACAATTTATTAAGCGTGCCTAAAAAGGACAATGGAGCTCAGGATCATTCCGGAATGCCTGAGGATCAGCCCCCACGCAGTGAACGCGGCAGCAGCCTTCAAGCATTGGCAGACTTGCTTCGAGGCCTACCTCAGAATGACCACCGGCCGGGTCACTAAAGACCAAAAACTACAGGTCCTGCACTCGAGGGTGAGCACGGAGATCTTCTCCCTCATCGAAGACTCGGAGGATTTCCAGACGGCGTTCGCAGCACTGAAAAGTCTCTATGTCCGCCCAGTTAACCAAATCTACGCTCGCTACCAGCTCGCGACGAGACGGCAAGGTCCCGGAGAATCGATGGACGAATTCTACGCCGCGCTGCTGATTTTGGGACGAGCCTGCAGCTGCCCTTCGGTGAACGCAAATGAACACACGGACATGCTAATGCGCAATGCTTTTGTGGCAGGTATGAATTCCTCCCAAATCCGCCAAAGACTTCTAGAAAGAGAGTCGCTAGGACTCTCAGAGGCCCGGGCCCTAGCAGCCTCCCTAGACGTGGCCGCGCGTAATACCCGCGCCTACGGCCCCGACCGCGCGGCAGCCCATTGGGCTCCGTACGTACCCGTCGCGACAAACCCCCCCCCCCCCCCCGGACACCCCACAGGCTTGCGCGGTCCAAACGCCGAGTCGCACCGGGGGCGCCCGCTGTTATTTCTGCGGCCAGGCGAAACACCCCCGACAGCGCTGCCCGGCCCGCGCAGCTATCTGCAAGAGCTGTGGGAAAAAGAGCCATTACGCGGTTGTGTGCCGGTCCCACGAGGTCGCCGCTGTCCCGGGAGAACAGGGAGCCCTGCAAGCCGTTTACGCGCCCCAACCCCCCCAGCACGCCATGTACGACCCGCAGGCGCAGCCGCTCTGGGTCCCGACCACCGCGGTCCCGGGAGAACAGGGAGCCCTGCACGGCGCTTACGCTCCCCAACCCCCCTCCACGCACCCCATGTATGACCCGCCGGCGCTACCGCTTTAGGTCCCGGCCACCACTCTCCACGGAGAAGAGGGAGTTTTGCGCGTCCCTAACGCCCCCCTAACCCCCACCCCGCGCCCCACGTCTGACCCGCCGGCGCCACCAACATGGGTCCCGACCACCGCTGTCCCCGGTGAGGGAGCTCCGCGCGGTCCTAGCGCTCCCCAGCCCCCCCAGCACCCCATGTGCGACCCGCAGATGCCGCCATTTTGGGTCCCGGCCACCACGAGGGGAGGAAGGGCGCCGCCATCTTGGATCGCCCCAGACCTGTACGACGCGTGGGGGCGGCCATTTTGTCCACCCCCGCCGCCATCTTGTGACCCCCCAGCCACGTGCGATGTATGGGGGCGGCCATTTTGTCCATCCCCGACACCATCTTGGACGGCAACAACGGACCCCACTCCACTACAACAACCACGTCTCGCTTCAATTACGCTCAATCAAGCTCGGCCCCGCACACTCCAGATGACGACGACAACGGTGCTAATTAACGGCCACGAGACGCCATGCCTAGTCGACTCCGGGAGCACGGAGAGCTTTATCCACCCCGACATGGTAAGACGCTGTTCCTTGACCACCTATCCCAGCGCACAAAAGATTTCCCTAGCTGCAGGATCCCACTCCGTACAGATCCAAGGATTCTGCATAGTTACCCTAACGGTGCAGGGGAGGGAGTTCAAAAACTACAAACTAAACGTCCTTCCCCAACTCTGTGCCCCCACCTTGCTGGGATTAGATTTCCAATGCAATCTACAGAGCTTTACGTTCAAATTCGGCGGCCCAATACCCCCACTCACTATCTGCGGCCTCGCAACCCTCAAGGTGCAACCCCCGTCCTTGTTTGCGAACCTCACCCCGGATTGCAAACCCGTCGCCACTAGGAGCAGACGGTACAGCGCCCAGGACCGGACCTTCATTCGGTCCGAAGTCCAGCGGCTACTAAAGGAGGGCATAATCCAGGCCAGCTATAGTCCCTGGAGAGCGCAGGTGGTAGTAGTGAAGACAGGGGAGAAACAAAGGATGGTCATAGACTATAGCCAGACCATCAACAGGTACACACAACTAGACGCGTACCCTCTCCCCCGCATATCCGATATGGTCAATCGGATTGCCCAATATAAAGTCTTCTCCACCGTGGACCTCAAGTCCGCCTACCATCAGCTCCCCATCCGCCCAAGTGACCGCAAGTACACAGCCTTCGAGGCAGACGGGCGATTATACCATTTCCTAAGGGTCCCTTTTGGTGTCACAAATGGGGTCTCGGTCTTCCAACGGGAGATGGACCGAATGGTTGATCAACATGGGTTGCGGGCCACGTTCCCGTATCTCGACAATGTAACCATCTGCGGCCACGACCAGCAGGACCACGACGCCAACCTCCAAAAATTCCTCCAGACCGCCAAAGCCTTGAACCTCACGTACAACGAGGACAAGTGTGTTTTTAGCACCAATCGGCTAGCCATTCTGGGCTACGTAGTGCGCAATGGGATAATAGGCCCCGACCCCGAACGTATGCACGCCCTCATGGAATTTCCCCTCCCGCACTGCCCAAAAGCCCTGAAACGCTGCCTGGGGTTCTTTTCGTACTACGCCCAGTGGGTCCCCCAGTACGCAGACAAGGCCCACCCCCTAATACAGACCACGACCTTCCCTCTGTCGACAGAGGCTTGCCAGGCCTTCAGCTGCATCAAAGCGGATATCGCAAAGGCCACGATGCGCGCCATCGACGAGTCCCTCCCCTTCCAGGTCAAGAGCAACGCCTCCGACGTAGCTCTAGCGGCCACCCTTAACCAAGCGGGCAGACCCGTGGCCTTTTTCTCCCGGACCCTCCACGCCTCAGAAATCCGCCACTCCTCAGTGGTAAAGGAAGCCCAAGCCATAGTGGAAGCTGTGCGACATTGGAGGCATTACCTGGCCGGCAGGAGATTCACTCTCCTCACGGACCGACGGTCGGTTGCCTTCATGTTCGATAATGCACAGCGGGGCAAAATCAAAAACGACAAGATTTTAAGGTGGAGGATCGAGCTCTCCACCTTCAACTATGAGATTTTGTATCGTCCCGGAAAGCTGAACGAGCCGTCCGATGCCCTATCCCGTGGCACATGTACCAACGCACAAATTAACCGCCTCCAAACCCTCCACGAGGACCTCTGCCACCCGGGGGTCACTCGGTTTTTCCACTTCATCAAGTCCCGCAATCTCCCATACTCTTTAGAGGAGGTCCGTACAGTCACAAGGGACTGCCACATCTGCGCGGAATGCAAACCGCATTTTTTCAGGCCGGATGGAGCGCACCTGATTAAGGCTTCCCGCCCCTTTGAACGCCTCAGTCTCGATTTCAAAGGGCCCCTCCCCTCCACCGACCGCAACGCGTATTTTCTTAATGTGGTGGACGAATACTCCCGCTTCCCTTTTGCCATTCGCTGCTCTGACATGACCGCGGCCACAGTCATTAAAGCCCTGAACAGCATCTTCACACTGTTCGGTTACCCCGCATATGTCCACAGCGACAGGGGGTCCTCTTTCATGAGTGACGAGCTGCGCCAGTTCCTGCTCAGTAAGGGCATAGCCTCAAGCAGGACGACCAGCTACAACCCCCGGGGGAACGGGCAAGTAGAGAGGGAGAACGGCACGGTCTGGAAGGCCGTCCTACTGGCCCTACGGTCCAGGGGCCTCCCAGTTTCACGGTGGCAGGAGGTCCTCCCGGACGCTCTCCACTCCATCCGGTCGTTATTATGTACGAGCACTAATCAAACACCTCATGAGCGTCTCCTTGTCTTCCCTAGGAGGTCCTCCTCTGGAACGTCGCTGCCGACCTGGCTGGCGGCCCCAGGACCCATCTTGCTCCGAAAGCATGTGCAGGCACATAAGGCGGACCCGTTGGTCGAAAGGGTTCACCTCCTCCACGCAAACCCGCAGTACGCTTACGTGGAGTACCCCGACGGCCGACAGGACACGGTCTCCCTGCGGGATCTGGCGCCCGCCGGCAACACACACACACCCCCGACACCATTCACCCAACCCCCCCCCCCTTCCTGCCACCGCCGCACCCCGCGACAGCCCCCTTCCCAGGAGGATCGGTTCCCCTCCCCTCAGGCCCGACCAAGAATAAAGCCCAAGCTGAAACCGTAAGGCTCCCGGAGACGACAACACCGATACAAGCACCACCACCACCACCGGGGCCGAGGCGATCGACACGGACGACCAGACCGCCCGACCGACTCGTGGCGTCGATCTAAATCAAAATATGGACTTTTCACAAGAACATTTTGCTTTTCTCCCTATACCCTCTGTAAATAGTTGAAACAGGACAAAATTGTACAATACTGTATTGCCATGTGAATGTTTTTTTTTCCTCCCAGGACCAACCCTGTAAACCCTTACCACCATACGAAGCATCACCCCGCCGGGTTCATTTTTGACAAGGGGTGAATGTGGTAGTATGTATTGGGGGTCATGTGGGACTGGAAGCCCTAATGTCATTGGCTGACAGATCCCGGGTCCTGGTTGGCCGTTGACCTCTAGCTCCGCCCTGAAGGCGGAGTATAAGAAGCCGGAGTTCTCCCCCGCAGGCCAGTCTACTATTGAGCTGCGGGGGAACAGACATGCTTAATAAAGCCTCATCGACTTCACTCTATTCGTCTCACGGAGTCTTTGTGCGCTACAATTTATTAAGCGTGCCTAAAAAGGACTATGGAGCTCAGGATCATTCCGGAATGCCTGAGGATCAGCCCCCACGCAGTGAACGCGGCAGCAGCCTTCAAGCACTGGCAGACTTGCTTCGAGGCCTACCTCAGAATGACCACCGGCCGGGTCACAGAAGACCAAAAACTACAGGTCCTGCACTCGAGGGTGAGCACGGAGATCTTCTCCCTCATCGAAGACTCGGAGGATTTCCAGACGGCGTTCGCAGCACTGAAAAGTCTCCATGTCCGCCCAGTTAACCAAATCTACGCTCGCTACCAGCTCGCGACGAGATGGCAAGGTCCCGGAGAATCGATGGACGAATTCTACGCCGCGCTGCTGATTTTGGGACGAGCCTGCAGCTGCCCTTCGGTGAACGCAAATGAACACATGGACATGTTAATGCGCGATGCTTTTGTGGCAGGTATGAATTCCTCCCAAATCCGCCAAAGGCTTCTAGAAAGAGAGTCGCTAGAACTCTCAGAGGCCCGGGCCCTAGCAGCCTCCCTAGACGTGGCCGCGCGTAATACCCGCGCCTATGGCCCCGACCGCGTGGCAGCCCATTGGGCTCCGTACGTACCCGTCGCGACAAACCCCCCCCCGGACACCCCACAGGCTTGCGCGGTCCAAACGGCGAGTCGCACCGGGGGCACCCGCTGTTATTTCTGCGGCCAGGCGAAACACCCCCGACAGCGCTGCCCGGCCCGCGCAGCTATCTGCAAGAGCTGCGGGAAAAAGGGCCATTACGCGGTTGTGTGCCGGTCCCGCGAGGTCGCCGCTGTCCCGGGAGAACAGGGAGCCCTGCAAGCCGTTTAGTAACAGCGGGGCCCCTCGGGGTTGGCAGGCCGCCTTGCAGTGCAGGCCTGCGGGGGAACGGGGGAAGTCTCTGGGTCGGCCGCTGCGGGGTTCCATGCTGCCCCGGGGGCTGCCGCGCGGTCGGGAACGTATGCACGGGCGTTCCTGGAGGCCATGTCCAGGGAGCCTGCAAGAGCCCGTGCCTCCCTAAGACCCAGGGTGTCCCTCTCTAACAGGCGCCGGCGGATTTGTGACGAAAGCATTCCTGCCACGAAAACATCCCGGACTAAGAGCTCTGTGTGTTCGCTTGCCGAAACTTGCGGGCTGCCAGCACCAGGAGTGCGCGGTAGAATTGTAACCTTCAAAGTCTGACCTTCCAATTCGGCCGCCCTATACCTCCCCTCACTGTATGCAGCCTCACGACCCTTAAGGTCGACCCGCCTTCCCTGTTTGCGAACCTCACCCCGGATTGCAAACCCGTCGCCACCAGGAGCAGATGCTACAGTGCCCAGGACCGGATCTTTATTAGGTCAGAGGTCCAAAGGCTACTGAGGGAAGGGGTCATTGAAGCCAGTAACAGCCCCTGGAGAGCTCAAGTAGTGGTGGTAAAGACCAGGGAGAAGCATAGGATGGTCATCGACTACAGTCAGACCATCAACAGGTTTACGCAGCTGGACGCGTACCCCCTCCCCCGCATATCCGACCTGGTAAACAGGATCGTGCATTACAAGGTCTTCTCCATGGTGGATCTTAAGTCCGCCTACCGATCCGCACTAGTGACCGCAAATACACTGCCTTCGAGGCAGAGGGGCGGCTCTATCACTTCTTAAGGGTTCCCTTTGGTATCACTAATGGGGCCTCGGTCTTCCAGCGCGAGGTGGACCGAATGGTTGACCGGGACGGTTTACGGGCAACATTCCCGTATCTCGATAATGTCACTGTCATGATATCCACATTAACATATCATGGTGCAATCACACACACACACTGATAGACAGGTAGATGGACCAACCAACACACACACAACATCACAGCCAATCACCAGTGAGAGCACACGCACTATAAAACAGGGAACACCACAGTTCCCACTCATTCCACCAGGAGATAGCTCAGAGCACAGGGCTCACAGCGCGCCACTCAGACATACACCATGTGCTGAGTGCCTCACTAAGATAGTGCTAGGGCTGGGTCCACAGGTTAGCTGGTGAAGTACGAACCACAGCCAGAAGTTAATAGTTATTATTGTACAGAATAATAAAACAGAGTTGTACCATCCACAACCGTGTTGGTTCGTTTGTGTATCGGAACACCCAACATGACAGTCACCATCTGCGGCCACGACCAGCAGGACCACGACACAAACCTCCGATAATTTCTCCAGACCGCTAAAATCCTTAACCTAACATACAATAAGGATAAATGTGTGATTAGCAGCGACCGTCTAGCCATCCTCGGCTAAGTTGTGCAAAATGGAGTTATAGGCCCCGACCCTGAACGCATGCACCCCCTTATGGAGTTCCCCCTCCCTCACTGCTCTAAGGCCCTGAAACACTGCCTAGGGTTTTTTAGCTACTACGCCCAGTGAGTCCCCAACTATGCGGACAAGGCCCGTCCCCTGATCCATTCCACAGTTTTTCCCCTGACGATAAGGCCCGCCAGGCCTTCAGCCGCATCAAAGCAGACATTGCAAAGGCCACGATGCACGCCATCGACGAGTCCCTCCCCTTCCAGTTCGAGAACGATGTGTCCGACGTAGCTCTGGCGGCCACCCTCAACCAAGCGGGCAGACCCGTGGCCTTCTTCTCCCGTACCCTCCATGCTTCTGAAATCCGCCACTCCTCAGTCGAAAAGGAGGCCCAGGCCATAGTAGAAGCTGTGCGACATTGGAGGCATTACCTGGCCAGCAGGAGATTCACTCTCCTCACGGACCAACGGTCGGTTGCTTTCATGTTTGATAATGCACAGTGGGGCAAGATAAAAAACGACTAGATCTTGCGGTGGAGGATCGAACTCTCCACCTACAACTACGAGATCTTGTATCATCCCGGGAAACTAAACGAGCCTCCTGACACCCTGTTCCGCGGCACATGTGCCACCGCACAAGTGGACCGCCTCCGAGTTCGCCACGAGAACCTCTGCCACCCGGGGGTCACTCGCTTTTTCCATTTCGTCAAGACCCGCAACCTGCCCTACTCCATTGAGGAGGTCAGGACTGCCACCAGGGACTGCCAAATCTGGCGGAGTGCAAACCACACTTCTACCGGCCAGAGAGAGCGCACCTGATAAAAGCTTCCCGTCCCTTTGAACGCCTCAGCATGGACTTCAAAGGCCCCCTCCCCTCCACCGACCACAACACGTACTTCCTGAACGTGATTGACGAGTACTCCCGGTTGCTATTCGCCATCCCCTGCCCCGACATGACTGCCACCACCGTCATCAAGGCCCTCCATAGCATCTTTTCACTGTTCGGGTTCCCAGCTTACATACACAGTGATAGGGGGTCCTCCTTTATGAGCGATGAACTGCATCAATTCCTGCTCTGCAAGGGCATCGCCTCGAGCAGGACGACCAGTTACAACCCCCGGGGTAACGGACAGGTAGAGAGGGAGAACAGAACAGTCTGGAAGACCGTCCTACTGGCCCTACGGTCCAGGAACCTCCCAGTCTCCCGCTGGCAAGAAGTCCTCCCGGATGCCCTCCACTCCATCCGGTCACTACTTTGTACAACCACCAATCAGACACCTCACGAACGTCTCCTTGTCTTCCCCAGGAAGTCCTCCTCTGGGACGTCGCTCCCGACCTGCCTGGCAGCACCCGGACCCATCCTGCTCCGAAAACACGTGCGGGCGCACAAGTCGGACCCGTTGGTCGAGAGGGTCCATCTGCTTCATGCTAACCCCCAGTACGCCTACATGGTGTACCCCGACGACCAACAAGACACGGTCTCCCTACGGGACCTGACGCCCACCGGAACTCCACGCACATTCCAGCCACCAGTCCCACCCTCCCCTCCACCACAGCACCTTACAGTAGGATTGGTCCTTCCGCCGGCCCAATCTAGGCCCCCCCACCCACCGACGCCCCCCGCAGGTGCACCCTTCCCAGGTCAACCGTTTTCCCCACCAGCGCCATCTAGGGGTGACGAAGCTGCCATGGAGATCGAAGACACGCTCCCGGAGTCACAGACGCCCGAGTCTCCACCGGAGTCACCACCGAGGCTCCGACGAGCACAGAGGATGACCAGGGCCCCCGATCGACTGATTGCTTCATTTTAACTGTAATCTGTAAATATAAAACACCGAATGTACATAGCTACAAGACTTGTAAATAGTTACTAAACACTGTACGGACGTATTACGGTACCTCCATAACTAATTATACCATGTTGTTATGTTTTGTAGTTTCTGGCCACCTCCCCCGCTGGACTTTTTTTAACAGGGGGTGAATGTGGTATTATAGGTATTACAGTACCCGAGAGGCTAAAGTACCATTGGTAGAACCTGTATGCTTGCTATTGTCTAGAGTGTATAATAACTCTGCCCTGATAGGCGGGGTATAAGAACCCGTGCCGCCCCAGCATCCCTCATTCTGTACCTGAGCTGCTGGGGGAAACAGCTAGCTTATTAAAGCCTTCAGTTGGACTAAAACCTCGCTTTAGTGGTTATTGATCGTGCATCACTGGGTAAAGCTACTGTATAAGGAGCTGAGGGCAAGTGTCCGTACAAATAATGTCAGCTCGGGATATTTTTCTCTCCACCGTGGGACTACGCAGGAATGTCCTATGTCTCTCTGTTGTTTGCATTCACGATTGAGCCGTTGGCGTTAAGAAGCTCGGGGATGTGGAAAGGGATAGTGGGGCGTAGAGTATAGGGTGTCCTTATATGCGGATGATTTCTATTATACGTGTCGGAACCGAGTGTGTCAATAGGGGGAATGTTGGAGCTGCTTCGGGCGTTTTGGTCCTTCTCAGGTTACAAATTAAATCTAGACAAGAGTGAGTATTTTGTGGTGTCACGGCCGGGGGTGAGGGCAGTGGTGGGGGGGCTGCCATTCCGTAGGGCAGTGACTCACTTTAGATATCTGGGGGTGCAGGCTGCTCGGGATTGGGAGGGGCTCCGTAGGTCCAACGTTTCTATTTGGTGGGCAAAGGTGGGATGATCTCCCTTTGTCACTGCCGGGTTGTGTACAGGCGATTAAAGTTAATCTGTTGCCACGATTTTTGTTTATTTTTCAATGGCAGATCTTCCTGCCAAAGGCATTTTTTTAGAGAGATTGAAGGAATGATTACCTCGTTCATATGGGGAGGGAAGGTGGCTAGAGTTAGAAAGGTGCTGCTAAAGAGAGGAAAGCAGGCAGCGGGGGTTGGGTCTTCCGAACCTGATGTATTATTACTGGGTGGCGAATGTGGAGAAGGTACGGAGGTGGGTCAGAGGGGTTGACTCCCAATGTGTCTGAATGGAGGAGAGTTTGTTCAGGGGGTCGGGATTGAAGGTACGAGCAACAGCGCTGCTCCCGATGGCCCCGGGGAAATACTTAGGGAATCCGGGAATAATAGCATGGTTTAGAATTTGGAGGCACTTTCAACAGCACCTCAGATTGGGGACAGGGTCAAGAGAAATGCCGACTGGGGGGAATCACAGACTTGAACCAGGTAAGTGGGATGGGAATTTTCAAAGATGGGAGGAGAAGGGGATTAGGGCACTAAAGGATTTGTTTTTAGGGGGTCAGTTTGCAGGATTAAAGGAGCTGGGAGCGAAGTATGGGCTGGAGCAGGGGGAAATATTTAGATACATGCAGGTTCGAGACTTTGCCAAGAAGGAGATACAGAGCTTCCCAGTGGAGCCGGCCTCCACATTGCTGGAGGAGGTGCTGACGACAGGGAGACTGGAGAAGGGGGTAGTGTCGGCGGTTTACGGTTTATTTTGGAAGAGGAGAAGGCACCACTGGAAGGGATCAAAGCAAAGTGGGAGGAAGAGTTGGGAGAAGTGTTGCCACTTTATTAATAACCACAAGCAGCGAGTATGTTTCTTGTGTTGACCAAATGACCACACAAACAGTAAATTAGTTCCAAAGACAGTTTATTAACAAACACACTTGTTTTATATGCAATGATTCACGCGACTACGCAGTAAACTAGACCTAATAACTAAGATGATCTTTACTTAACTTCAGGGTGACCGGCTCTGTGCGGGAGATAAGGCCTTTATCTATGTCCACGTGGGTCGGTTGGAAGTCTTCAGGTTCGTCTCGGCTAGGCTCGTCCTTCAGGTAGTGATCGCGGGTCCTTGAACTTGGCTGGTTGATATGCTGCAATTGGTCGCACACAGGCCAGTCCAGACGGGGCCGATTCCGAGTGCACAGGGCTTCTTATCCTTCTTCTCTTTCATGCCCTTATGGGCAGTCCTATCTCTAGCTCCAATGGATCGATTGGGTTTCGGTCACCCTCATTGATCCTGGCCAATTAGGGGGCGGATACCTCGGTGGCTGGGCAGATCCCAGCTATCATTGTCCTAGGCACGTAGACCTTTCCAAATAAGGGGAAGTGGCGCCGGTTAGTCTGCTACCGCTGTAACTCCTTGATTCAAACTCTATTGTCCTGGGAGAAATGGTGATTGACTTTTAAAGGTTGCAAGTTTTGGTCAGGTCTGGTTTCTGTGCACAATACACAGAGGCTGTGTACTTGTCTGTGTCCAAGTTGACCACAATTCCCATGGTCCTTTGCAGGTGGCCACTTTAGATGGCTACAGAGGGTATGGAGGAGGGATTCTGTTGTGAGGTGCTCCAGAGAGTGCATGCCTCCAGCTCGTGCACAAGATTGTGGCTATTACAGCTGAAGGTGGTATATAGAGCACACCTCACAAGGGCGAGGATGAGCCAGCTCTTTCAGGGGGTAGAAGATGTGTATGAACATTGCAGGGTGGGCCCGCAAACCACGTTCATATATGTTCATCCTGTCCAAAGCTGTAGGATTACTGGAGGAAGGTTTTTAGGGCAATCTCTAAAGTGGTGCACGTGAAACTGGACCCGGACCCTCGGGAGGCCATATTCAGGGTGTCGAACCAGCCGGGTTTGGAAGCAGGTTCAGAGGCAGATATTGTAGCCTTCGCCTCGTTGATCGCCCAAAGGCGGATCCTGTTGGGCTGGAGAGCAACTTCTCCACCCTGTGCCCTGGCGCGGCGGGAGGATCTGCTGGAATTCTTGACTCTTGAGAAGGTGAAGTTTGAACTGAGGGGAAGGATGGAGGGGTTGTACAATTCATGGGAGTTATTCATGATGCATTTTCGAGAATTGGATGACATCGAACATTAGGCGGGGGGCGGGGGGGGGGGGGGGGGGGGGGTTGGGTGGTTGGGGGGGGGGACTGTGTCTCTTGATGGTGACTATAGGTGATTCCTGATTCCTTTTTTATTTGATGTATGTGTTGACATGTGGATTGTTGTTTGGGGGTTGGTGGGAGGATTGTTGCTGCAGATAAGGGGATTGACATTGTATTTGTCACCGTTGATTGTTTATTGGTGGGTGTAAATTTTGAAGAAAATGTGAAAAAGGAGAATTAAAAATATTTTAAAATAATTCTTTCTGCAGATTCTGCCTGATCTGCTTTGTATTTTCAGCATTTTCTGTTTCCTACTCTATTATTCCCATTTAAAATATGTAACCAAGCTAGAAATTGTCAGCAGCTATTCCTTATGCTGAACGTGCTGAATTGGAAGTAAAATGGAGGTGATTTGACACCATCCTATATTAAGAACTATAACAAATATCAACATACACAAAAATGAATCAAAATGTGCACAAGACTTTTTTTGTTGTTGAATAAACATCTGCAAGCTACCATAAACATCATTACGTACATAAAATTGTTCAAATTTAAAAAGAAGTTTTCCATGGGAATAAGTAGGAGCACCTTTGAAAAGAAAAGGAAGACATGACAGGGTTCACAGTTTATCTTTACACAAAATGACAATGCTTTAAATATTCTTGTTTTTTTTCCTGAAAAATGCTGTTAAGCTTTAGCACAGAGGTTCAAATAGAAGGGACACAAATTTTATGAGGGAAATCTAATAACAAATGCAAATTGAAGGCACATTCTAGGTGATCCAAAGCTCCCTGATTATTGTGCCCAGGAAATCAGCCAGCCAGAGTTGACTGTTTTTTGCTGATTCGACTGCAGCCTCCTCTCATGCCATCCCTTCATTTTTCTTGAACATTCCAAAGCAGTACTTGCAATTGTGAATTGTTTGTAACTGATAACCAACTTTAAATCAATTTTATAATCACAGGGTATCTAAGGAAGATTTAATGGGACGAACAACATCCAGGATGCAAGCAATCCAGGAAGCAGGATGGGTGCCTCAAATACAGGGCAGTGCTGAGGAAGCTGGGACCGTTGTTCACACAGAATCAGGACCCGAATCAAGCAATTGCTGTGATTTTCATACAGCTAAGTCCCCCCACACACACAGCAATGAGATAAATGACCAGATAACCTGCTTTGGATGGTGTTGTTTGAGAGATTGATTGCAGATCCATTAACTGCATTCAAAAGGCATCTCGACAGATACATGGATAGGATGGGAAATGGAGCGATATGGCACTAGGAAGTGCTGAGGGTTTTGGCCAAGGGTGGTATCATGACTGGCACAGGCTTGGAGGGCTGAAGGCCTGTTCCTGTGCTGTATTGTTCTTTGTTCTTTGATATCAGCATAACTCCCTACTCTTCCTGTGCTTGAGATCTTTTACATCCCACCTCAGCAGGGAGATCGGGGGTGCGATTCTCCACTCCCACGCCGAAGTGGCCGCGCCGTCAAGTTTCACGACGGCGCGGAACGGCCCCGATCCCGACCGATTCAGGGCCCGAAAAAGGGCTAGGATTGGGGCCGCGAGAACCTCGGGGGGGCGTTCCGCGAAGGCCGCGTCGTCACCGTGCGACGCCCGAATGACGCACCGCTGCGTCATAAATTGCGCGAACCGCGCACAGAGGCCCCGGAGGAGAACTGAGGAGATGGCTGAGTCCCGAAGAGCTGCACCGAGGTTCTGGGATACGGACCTGGACACCCTGGTGGATGAGGTGGAGCAGAGAAGGGACACCCTCTGCCCAAGACGTGGGCATCGCCAGCCATCCAGCGCGGTGAGGCGCGGCTGGCGGGAGGTGGGCACTACAGTCAGTGCTGTGGGGCAGACCCCCCGGACGGGGGAGCAGTGCCGCAAGAAGCTGCACGACCTCACCCGGGCTGCCAGGGTAAGTGCCATGAGGGTGCCCCAAGGCCCCCCCCCGGGCACGGGGGGAAGTAGGGTTGGGGGGGGAGGCGTTGGGGGCGGCGTTGGGAGTGTTGGGGGGGGACTGGGGCATCAGGGGCGATGTTGGGGGGGTCAGGGGGTTTGGGGGGGGGGGTCACGGTGCCCAACTATCTACTCGACCCACATGAGCCCTGGGATCCCCCTGGAGCGAACCCATGGCTTGCTGTCTCCTGAACCAGCAACAATGTTGTCAATATCTGCATGCCCTGATGATACCCGCCTAATGGTGATGCTTTATCCAACCCTCCCACCACCCCCCCCCCCCCGCCCCCCCTCCCCCTCACCCCAGGACAAGACAGCGCATAACCAGCGGGAGCGCATGAGAACCGGAGGGGGTTCTCCGGTCCTGTACCCCCTAGCCATTCACGAGCAGAGGGTCCTGGACCTCGCTGGGGGATCCGCCACCCGGGAGGTCGCGCCATGCCAGGTCGGAGGCGCAGAAGCAAGTGAGAGAACCCTGCATGTCCTCTCCACCCCCAACCCGTCATCGCGCCCCTCACACTCTGGCCACTGCACCCCCGATCCCCTCCCCCCCACATTCTGGCCACTGCACCCCAGATCCCATCCCCCCTCACTCTCTGGCCACTGCACCCCAGATCCCATCCCCCCTCACTCTCTGGCCACTGCACCCCAGATCCCATCCCCCCTCACACTGTGCACCCACCACCACCATACACCCGGGCCACCATGTCTAATGAACCCCGAATCTTTTATGTTCCCCAGGGCCATCCGCCGAACCTTCAGGGACGTCTCGCCCAGGAAGCAGCGCAATGCCACCCACCGCAACAGCACCCAGGGATGCACGCCAGAGGTTGGCAGTTGGTCAGACAGGAGGGCAGACCTCACAGTCTGGGACACAGGACCGGGACGCTGAGACCTCCGGGACAGACATTAGTCAGGGGCACAGGGTGGACAGTCATGCAGAAGCCCACATCACGGCCACACACCCGCTGGATCGAACTGGAGGTCAAGACGACATGACCCGCATGGAGCTTGCGCCGGGCCATGGGGGGGACCAGTACACACCAGACTTCCTGACGGATGATGACCTCGAGCTTGCGGCACTGCTGTCTCCCACACTGTTCACCATCACAGAGACAATCACCTCGGTTGGGCATATAAGTGATGAGGCTCCCGGGTCACGGTCTGGTGCGCACCCCACAGCTGAGCCGGTACAGCAGGTGGAGTTTGGAGCAGCCGAGGGGCTGGACGGTTGGAGGGCAGCCCAGGCCCAGCAACCAGCTGCCACCCAGACGGTTCCCGGGTTCCTGGATGTAATTGACCCACCCGGACAACCGATGCGTATGGACACCCAGGGACTGAGTAACGGGATGAGGGCCATCTTCCAGGACCTGCACACGCAGCTGGAGGAGTCTATCCGCGTCCAGGAGCAGGGAGTGGTGCCGCTCATCGCAGCCACCCAGGCCGACACCGCACGGGTGGCGTCCGCGGTGGAGGCAATGGGTGAAGGGGTTTCGGCCATGGGTCAGGTTCTGCAAGGCGTTGGGCTTCACGTGCAGGCGTCATCCATGGCCCAGGAGCGGGCTGCCCTCTCACAGGCAGCCATCTCACAGAGCCAACACAACATTGCCGCCTCTCTCCGGGCCTTGGCTGAGTCTCACCATGCCATGGCCCGGTCCCAGCAAGCGATGGCTCAGTCCCAGCAGTCAGTCGCGGAGAGCATAGACCACCTGGCGCACGTGATGGATGGCGTCGCGCACTCACAGGTCGAGATCGCACAGACCTTGGCAGGAATGTGGCACTCCCTGGGCCCCGTCTCGGCGAACATTTGGACCGTGGTCGATACCGCTGCAGGCCTCCAGGACTGGCAGCGCCAGGTGTCGGGGGGTGCGACGGGGCATGTCTCCGAGCGCATCTCCGTCCCACAGTGAGGCCCGGGGGCCACCGGGCTCCCCGAGGGAGGAGGAGGTTCTGGGCCCGTCCCGGTAGCTCCACCAAGGGATGTCCCGGTACACTTGGCCTCCTCCCGTTCCGTCTCTGGCGCATCTGGTGGGGAGCGGGCAGGTCAGGGTGGCACCACGCCATCCAGCACGCCCGCAGAGCAGCCTGGCCCATCGAAGCCGGGCCGCCCCAGGAAACATGTGCCGAAGGGGAGCCATGTCGAAGGGCGTGATTCACAGCAGTCCACCTACACTCCTGCTGTACCATCTGGGAACACACCTAGACGTAGTGGCAAAGTCGTTAGGCACATAAGAAGTTGGCACGGGTACAGGGCACAGTTTAGTTGTAGGGGTTAGGGCACCTAAGTTCACCACACGAATAAACGCACTGTTACATTTGACTTGTAAGACTGTGCTATGTCCGGTGCCAGGGGGCTCGGGAGGGTGCCCGATTGGCGTTGTGGTATACGAGCCGTTCAAGGTCTGTTCTGGATGTGCTGACCCTTTCCTCCCCCGCCCCCCATAATCGGACACCGTTGTCCTCGGTACACCGAATACAGCCACCCCACGGGCATGTGGTGAAATATCCGTCACGAAGGCTGTGACCACCGGAGTGCATGGTTCACCTATAGCCATGAGTCAGACCTTGGCTGGCGAATCTGAGCTCACCATTCATCGCAGAGCGGGCTGTCATCATTCAACATGGCACTGATCACACCCGCTTACCCAATCATCAATGTAGTGCAATCCCGTAGTGCCGCAGTGGTAAGGTGATGTGGAATTGTTGCCGTGAACGCGGTGCGGGGGTGCGGGGGGGGGGGGGGGGATGCTGTGTGGTGCCCGTGTACAGGAGTGACTGTGCAAGTAGCAGTGTTCAGCGTATTCCACCCCCACAGTGCGTGAACCGTGCGGCCACCAACGCGTCGCGTGCCCGCTGTCCCCGGCGGTGCCGTCGCGCAGCCTCCTGGACGTAACGAGCAGCCGGGCAGTGTCCGCGTCCTGCGTCCCTCCCCCACCCTGATGCGCCCCATCATCCTCATCCTCCGCACCCTCCTCTTCCCCATCCCCCTCGTTTACGTTGGCTCCGGTGCCGTCGGGTCCTCCCTCCGGCACCTCCACCAGGTCATCTCCCCTCTGCATGGCAATGTTGTGCAGCGCACAGCAGACCACAACCATCCGACCGACCCTGTCGGGTTGGTACTGCAGGGCCCCTCCTGATCGGTCCAGGCATCTGAAGCGCATCTTCAGCAGGCTGAAGCACCGCTCCACCACACCCCTGGTTGCTGCATGTGCCTCGTTGTATAGGCTCTCCGCCTTGGTCTGAGGCCTCCGTATTGGCGTCAGCAGCCATGACCTCAATGGATAGCCCTTGTCGCCCAGCAGCCAGCCCCTCAGCCGGGGGGGGGGGCATCCATCGAACATTGCGGGGATGAATGACTGTGCCAGAATGTGGGCGTCATGCACACTCCCGGGGTACCTTGCACACATGTGCATGATCTCCATGTGGGGGTCGCACACCACCTGAATGTTCATGGAGTATGCGCCCTTTCTGTTCAGAAACACATCCCTGCTGTCTGCAGGCGGGCGCATGGGGACGTGCACACCATCGATGACACCCTGGACCATCGGTATCCCGGCCACCTTGGCGAATCCACGTGCCCGTGCTTCCTGCTGTGCTCGGTCCTCGGGGAATTGAATGTACCTGTCCGCGATGGCGTACAAGGCGTCGGTGACGGCCCTGATGCACCTGTGGACCGATGCCTGTGATATCCCGGAGAGGTCCCCGCTCGGCGCCTGGAAGGAACCGGTCGCATAGAAGTTTAGGGCCACCATCACCTTGACGGAAACTGGTATCGCGTGTCCTCCTCCCATTCCACGTGGTGCGAGGTGCGCCACGAGCTGGCATATATGTGCGACCGTCTCCCTGCTGAACCGTAGTTTCCTCCTGCATGTGATGTCCGGTAGGGCCTCGAACGACATTCTGTCACGGTACACCCTCGGCCTTGCTGGACGCCTGTGGCGCCCTGGCACCACCATCAGTGGATCCTCGTGCTCCTCCTCCTCCTCCTGCTCCCCCCCAAGCACTTCCTCTGCATTCCTCGCCGTCTGGCGGTCAATGTTCCACTCGGCATCCCCCTGTACATTCAAGTCCTGAGCGCCTGCGGCCAGCGTGTCGACGACGGGCGTCCCCTCTGCTGCACCGGCAACCGCTGCATCTGCAGCCACTGTGGGCCGTCTGACTCTATGCTGCCGGATGGCAAACTCCAGAACTGCGGCTCCAACCACGGCAGTGAACATGGCTGTCTGGTTGGCATACATGGTGACCTGCAGGAGGGTGGTGTGGGGCAGAGAAACAACATGTTACACGGAGGTTCTTCCACACCTTGTCAGCCGGGCTGCATGGGATCCCTGTGTGCCCCGGTGGCCTGGTCGCGTTGCAGATACGCAGCCAGCCTAACACGTGGTCACTGTCTGCACCCAACGGTCACTTCACACCGTACTGCTCACCAGTGTGCCACTCGCCTGTGCACATCAGCCACACGCACCCTGCGGCCGTGTCCTCGTCTCCGTCCTGCCATATCATGGCGGCTGACATGTGGCATCCGCGGATGGACGATACCATCCACACTCTCCCTCACCCCCCCCCCCACCTGCACACTCTCCCTCACCCCCCCCGCCACCTACACACTCTCCCGCACCCCCCCCACCTGCACAATCTCCCGCACCCGCCTCTCACCTGCACACTCTCCCTCACCCCCCCCACCTGCACACTCTCCCACCCCCCCTCCCACCTGCACACTCTCCCGCCCCCCCCCACCTGAACACTCTCCCGCACCCCCCCCCAACCTGCACACTCTCCCGCACCCCCCCTCCCACCTGCACACTCTCCCGCACCCCCCCCCCAACCTGCATACTCTCCCGCACCCCCCCCCCCCCACCTGAACACTCTCCCGCACCCCCCCAACCTGCACACTCTCCCGCACCCCCCTCCCACCTGCACACTCTCCCGCACCCCCCCCCCCCCCCCCCAACCTGCACACTCTCCCGCACACCCCACTTTGGCCGCAGCCTTCTCAGTGAAGCCGACCCGGTCTCCGGGCGCTGCGCTACAGTCCACTCACCTCCTCCCTGCTCAGCGTCAGGGAGCACGACTGGCTGACGACTTTAAATAGCAGGTGTGAATGGCGACGGCGTGAACTGGGGTCACGCTGTCGGGACTTCGGCCCATCCGGGCCTGAGAATAGCTGGGGTGCCGGAGGATCGCCGTTTTGGGTGTCTCGGGCAACTCTCCGGCCTGCGGCCCGCGAAACTCGACCGTGCCGTTCCCGCCGCTTAGGAGAATCGCGGGAGGGCGTCGGACCGACGTCGCGGGAAATTTTGGCGGCCCAGGCGATTCTCCCAACCGGCGTGGGAGTGGAGAATCGCGCCCATGGAGCCTCAGGTTAATGTCCCTTCTCAATGACCCACCTCTGATAGTGTAGCATGCCCTCGGTACCGCACTCAAGTGTCAGCCTCGAGTATCCGAAATGTAAAGCATCTTGACATGTTAGCTCAGAGTGAGAGCAGTATCACAGAGCCAAGTCTGATGGTAGAAGAAATAGATGTTAAATGCGAGCTCACATAGAAGGAATATCTTGTGCCCTGGACAAAGGCATGGGCAAAGGTAAATTAACTGTTGTTGTATCTCCGAGGCTGAACAGGGAAGTCCAAAGGGAAGAACAGCTGAAAATCAGAGGAGTGAAAGAGTGAATAAGCAGAGAAGGGAGGAGGGGGAGATGTGTTCAGTGATGAGCTGATATTGTAAGATGAAAGAAAGATGTATTTACGTTAGGATTACAATATTAGGAGTGCCATGTTGCAACCAGTGAAGAGACATTGCCCAAACTACCTTCTTTCTAGAAGTGCGTACCTTGAATGATGACCAATTAGTTTGGAGACATGTAATCATCCCTTGATTCACATAACAATCTCTTATCAGCTGCAAGAGGCAGCAGACTGATCTCATCGCAGGTGGATAAAGTTCAATGCATCACGAATTATGAAATAGTTTGCAAAAGACAGTACAGTTTTCATGTGTTTTGACAAAGCGTCTCCACCACAATTAGCTTTTCTCTTTCAGTTGCGAAAGGAACTACTGTAGAATTCTAGAATTTTCCAATTTTCCTTCAGGATTTCGCATTTACACCTTTTTGCCAGGAGAGGGAGCTGACAGCCAGAATTTTGTTCAGCCAATTCATAGCCAAATGAGTCAATGCATTTGTATGAGATTCCTCTGCTTTAACATCTACTACTATTTTAACATTACCCTCAACCTGTTTATCTTAAATGAACTAACATTTCAGCTAAAATAGAGAACCGATCAGTATGGTATGAGTCTATTAAATGTTCCTCAACTAACATTGCCACAAATCAGAAGCTTGCTCACTGTCATCACCAAGTGGCCAAAATACTCCTCATAACTAATAAGGCTGTATTCCTATACAGAATGAAAACATTGAGGGATATTTACCGTCAGAATGAAAATGGCCGTAAATGGATACTGTGCTAACAAGACACACCTGTTTGAAAGGTTTAGCACACAATTTTGTTCCTAATTGCTGATTACCATAAAGTGAACTTATCTGGAAGTGTTAAACCAGAAACATGCCTGGACTCATGTCCTCCTCGCATTCCTCATCATGACCAAGGGAGTATTAGGATAGTGCTCAAAACCTAGCTCCCCTTTCCCGTAGATGACTCCTGTCAGGTGGAGTAACAATCACTCCTTTTTTAGGTGATGTCCTCGAAGAATCTTCAGGATTAAATGGTGCTTAAGTGTCAATGAAGTTAATAATATTGATCTTTATTGTCACAAGTAGGCTTACATTAACACTGCACTGAAGTTACTGTGAAAAGCTTCTAGTCGCCACATTCTGGCACCTGTTCGGGTACACGGAGGAAGAATTCAGTATGTCCAAATTACCTAACAGTACGTCTTTCGGGACTTGTGGGAGGAAACCGGAGCCCCGGTGGAAACCCACACAGACACGGGGAGAACGTTGTAAGGTTTTCGGGCAATTCGGCCCTTTTTGGACTGCCCAAGGATAAAACCCAGAGACTGTAAACTGGACACTTTTCAGCCAAGGGAACATAACCAAATTTCCCAGCAGGCTTGGTCCGCTGAGCCGAGTAGGGGCATAGGTATTTACAAACCCACCCCCAGGAGCTACAAGGAAGAAGGAGCCAGACAACTAGATAAGATTAAAACACAGACAAAGGGGCACGGGAATACACAAGGGGCCTGCCTGCAAGCAGGACAATGGGATGGTCATAGCCCCATGCAGATGTAAATGACTATGCCTCCACCAGAGCAGAATCCAATCAACATAGCAGCGATCTCCAGAGCAGATGGAAGACTTTGAAAATCTTCACAAGGGAGCTCAACCTCGTTATCTCAAAAAGCAGACTGGAGGCGGACCTAGGGGAGGTACTCCTATCTTGACAGGTCTGACCGGCTCAAAGGGGGCAGGACCAGCGGGAACTTTAAACCTTATGGATTCAATGCAAAAGGGGCTGGCCGAACACAGGAAAAAGCCAGGTAAAACGGATATAAAAGGGGCTGTGTTTCGATTGAGGGTCTCTTGGCTTGACCTCTCCACCTTTGACTTGACCTCCTGCAGCCTGTGACTGTAAGTACCCTGCAGCAGCTTGCGAAACTGCCTTGACCTTGATAGTGGTTGAGGCTTTGGGGAAGGGGACTTGATTTGTGTTCTGTGTCATTGCTAAAACTGTGTAACAATAAGATTTTACGTTGTGTCCGTTATAGTACTTTCTGAATAGACTTAGTTTGTGTTAGAGTTTAAGATTTTATTATAATTTCTTCTGTTTGATGATTTTGACCTGGGTTTTGCAATAAACCTTGATTTGCTGATAATTGGAGTCGTTTAAATTCTTCAATCTCTCACCAGCGATCTCTGACCAAGTCATTGTTAAGATATTCCTCACCTTAATTCCGGGTTCGAGAATCTAGGGTCATCTTGAACGATTCACTCAGGACAGGCTGCTGGTTAGGTAATAAACAGCAGTGTCCTATTCTCTCTCTTGGGAAAGCTACTCCAGCGAAGTAGGAACCGGGTGGGTGTTGCACCACCGGCAAGAGAGAGAATCACCTGGGCATTGGTGGGGGTCTGGATATCTGTGTGATATAAGCCTCAGGCTTCCGGTTAGGGATAAACGGCAGGCTTGATTCAGTGCTCTCTTCCGTGGAGGTGTCCCAGTGCGGCATCCCCTGGCCTCTGAAGTTTCAGTGCCAGCTGGAGAGAGACACACACAGATACTCAAACCCCAGATATCGGCCCAGTAGTGGAGTAGCAGAGATGGCACCCTCTACAACGTGCAGACTCCGCACAGACAGTGACCCAAGCCGGGGATCGAACCTGTGAAGCAAGAGTGCTAACCACTGTGCTACCGATTATTGATGAAGTGTCTCAGAAAATCTTCCATTGTTTTCCAAGTCCTCAAGGCTCAAGCAATAAATGAACATGAAATGCTGTGCATCTGAACGCATCATCGAAAAGCTCCCCTGAAGTCTGTTAGCTGAGTGAGTTGAAAAGCAATCTGGACAAGGTGGATAATTGGAATCAAATATTAGTAGGTGAAAAAAGTGACAGAGTATAATGTGGGAAAATGGGAAGTTGTTCATGTTGGAAGGGAGAATAAAAGAGCAGAGTATTACTCAAATAAAGAAAAACTTCAGAAAGCTGCAGCACAAAAAGACTTGGGGATACTTGTTCATGAAGCAAAAAAACTGAGCGCACACATCAGGAAGATGAATGGAATGTTGGCCCTTTGTTATAAACCCCCACAAGATCCACGGGGACAGCCTGATTAATCTGTCCATGAGCCTTGTGAAGTATGAGCTTCCCCACTGAGAAAGGGAGGCCCTTCATCAGCCTCATTAACTCCACATGATAAAACCCGGTCCAGGTAGGAGCCAGTGTCACAGAATAGTCCCGGCTAGGGGGTATGGGTTTAAGGTCTGTGGGGTAAAGTTTAGAGGAGATGTGCAAGGCAGGCTTTTTACACAGAGGGTGGTGAGTGCCTGGAACACATTGCCAGGGGAGGTTGTGGAAGCCAATACATTAAAGGCATTCAAAAGGCATCTCGACAAATATATGGATCGGATGGGTATAGAGGGATACAGCACAATGAAGTGCTGAGGGTTTTGGCCAAGGGTGGCATCAGGACTGATACAGGCTTGGAGGGCCGAAGGGCCTGCTCCGGTGCTGTATTGTTATTTGTTCCCAAGGGCAATTAGGGATGGGCAGCAAATGCTGGACTAGCCAGCAAAGCCCACCTTCCGTAAAAGAAAAGGCCAGAAAACCCATCATCCTACCTGAGGGAGACGCCAGCCCCGAGCCAGGACCCTCCATGTAGAACAACCTGATGAAGATGAATTAAATTGCATTGCCGCACCACAGGTTTCCCCCATCCAAATTACTGTCCAGGTTAACGGCCACCCAATATGGAGCTGGACATAGGAAGCTGCGGTTTCAGTAATAAGGAGACAGGCATTCGAGAAAATTAGGACTGGAATTCAACAGCTGGGTTTGCGCAACACCGAGGCAAGACTAGCAACCTAAACGGGGGAAACCCTAAGCATAGCAGGCATGACGATGACCCCAGTTCCCTATGGACAGCAGTCCGTTAGGCTTGGATTGGATTGGATTGGATTTGTTTATTGTCACGTGTACCGAGGTAAAGTGAAAAGTATTTTTCTGCGAGCAGTTCAACAGATCATTAAATACATGGGAAGAAAAGGGAAGAAAAGAAAATACATAATAGGGCAACACAACATATACAATGTAACTACATAAGCACCGGCATCGGATGAAGCATATAGGGTGTAGTGTTAATGAGGTCAGTCCATAAGAGGGTCATTTAGGAGTCTGGTAACAGTGAAGAAGAAGCTGTTTTTGAGTCTGTACGTGCGTGTTCTCAGACTTCTGTATCTCCTGCCCGACGGAAGAAGTTGGAAGAGTGAGTAAGCCAGGTTGGAGGGATCTTTGATTATACTGCCTGCTTTCCCCAGGCAGCGGGAGGTGTAGATGGAGTCAATGGATGGGAGGCAGGTTTGTGTGATGGAGTGGGCGGTGTTCACGACTCTCTGAAGTTTCCTGCGGTCCTGGGCCGAGCAGTTGCCATACCAGGCTGTGATGCAGCCCGATAGGATGCTTTCTTTGGTGCATCTGTAAAAGGTGGTAAGGGTAATAATAGTTTGGGGCCCCGTACTGAGTCTGCTGGGCCATGATTGGCTACAACACCTCCAGCTGGACTGGCAACGGATCTTCCGGATGGGCACTGGAGGACTTCATGAAATTGAGGGCAAGTACCCGGAGGTTTTCCAGCACGGCCTGTGCAAAATTTAGGGAGCTGTGGCCAAGATACATGGAGACCCTCAGGCCCAACCAAAATACTTCAGGGCCTGCCTGGTCCCCTGTGCATTGCTGGTGAAAATCAGGGACAGGTTTATCCGATTGGAAGGCCTCGGTATCATCCGATCAGTATGGTTTGCTGATTGGGCCGCGGCGGTAGTCCTGGTACTAAAACCTGACAAAACCGTATGCCTATGTGGGGATTATAAATTGAGTGCGTATTCCACGCCAAGGAAATCACGTACTGGGGGAATCGAGTTGATCGAGACATCCTACGTCAGGCTGAGGAGAAGGTGCGAACAATAAAACAAGTCCGCACTCTGGAAAACAACAGAGTTGTGGTCATTCTTAGATCTCGTGAATTGGCATGGAGGAGCATGACCTTCTCGAGAGGGGATCTGATTTATGGCTCCTCGCATGCTTCCGGAGGAGGAAGGACCCTGGGACTGTCAGCCAGGACGGGAGCGAGACCCCGGAGGTGGACTTCCTGGGGAAGACAAACATACGTTCGTGTGGGTTCTCGTTGGTGGCAGTGCACAGGAGTGACTGGATGGAATGGAGCACATCGGAGAGGACCTCCTGCGGCGGGAGACAGGGAGACTTCTAGATCGTAGGGCCAGGAGGACGGCCTTCCAGACCGTCGCGTTCTCCCTCTCCACCTGTCCGTTGCCCCGGGGGTTGTAGCTGGTCATCCTGCTGGAGGCGATGCTCTTGCTGAGCAGGAATTGACGCAACTCGTCGCTCATGAAGGAGGAACCCCGATCGCTATGGATGTAGGTGGGGAACCCGAACAAGGTGAAAAGACTGTGCAGGGCCTTGATGACGGTGGCAGAGATCATGTCAGGGCATGGGCTGGCAAAGGGCAATCTTGAGTATTCGTCAACAATGTTGAGGAAGTACACGTTACAGTCAGTGGAGGGGAGGGGCCCTTTGAAATTGATGCTGAGGCGCTCAAAGAGGCGAGAGGCCTTTACCAGGTGCGCTCTGTCTGGCCGATAGAAGTGCAGTTTGCACTCCGCGCAGACCTTGCAGTCCCTGGTCATGGAGTAAGGCAGGTTGCGAGCCTTGATAAAGTGAAAAAAACGGGTGACCCCTGGGTGACAGAGGTCATTGTGGAGGGACCGGAGTCGGTCTACTTGTGCGCTGGCACATGTACTGCGGGATAGGGCATCTGGGGGCTCATTGAGCTTCCCAGGTCGATACAAGATATCGTAGTTGAAGGTGGAGAGCTCGATCCTCCACCTCAGAATCTTGTCATCCTTGATTTTGCCCCGCTGTGTATTGTTGAACATGAAGGCAACCGACCATTGGTCAGTGAGGAGAGTGAATCGCCTGCCGGCCAGGTAATGCCTCTAATGTCGCACAGCTTCTATAATGGCTTGAGCTTCCTTTTCGACAGAGGAGTGTCGGATTTCGTAGACATGGAGGGTACGGGAAAAGAAAGCCACGGGCCTGCCCGCCTGGTTGAGGGTTGCGGCCAGAGCAAAGTCTGACACATCGCTCTCCACCTGGAACGGAATAGACTCGTCCACAGCGTGCATCGCAGCTTTGGCAATATCTGCCTTGATGCGGTTGAAGGCCAGGCGGGCCTCAGCCGTCAGGGGAAAAATGGTGGATTTAATAAGTGGACGGGCCTTGTCCGCATAATTGGGGACCCACTGGACATCGTAAGAGGAGAACCCCAGGCATCTCTTCAGGGCCTTGGGGCAGTGGGGGAGGGTGAGTTCCAGGAGGGTTCCAGGAGAGTTCCCCGAGGCATGCGGTCGGGGTCGGGCCCGAGGACTCCGTTTTCCACAACGTACGCTCGGCGGGTTATGCAGAAAACGCATTTCTCCTTATTATAGGTGAGGTTCATGAGTTTAGCGGTGTGGCGGAAGTGCCGGAGGTTTTCGTCATGGTCCTGTTGGTCATGGCCGCAATTGGTGACATTATCTAAGTACGGGAACGTGGCCCGCAGCCTGTACTGGTCAACCATTCGGTCCATTTTGCGTTGGAAGACCGAGACCCCATTGGTGACACCAAAGGGAACCCTGAGGAAGGGGTAGAGGCGGCCATCAGCCTCGAAGGCAGTGTATTGGCGGTACTCCGGGCGGATAGGGAGCTGGTGGTACGCAGACTTCAAGTCAACTGTGGAGAAGACTCGATACTGCGCAATCTGATTGACCATGTCAGATATGCGGGGGAGGGGCTACGCATTGAGCTGCGTGCATCAGTTGATGGTCTGACTGTAGTCGATGACCATCCGGTGCTTCTCCCCAGTCTTGACGACCACCACTTGGGCTCTCCAGGGGCTGGTACTAGCCTCAATGATCCCCTCTCGTAGGAGTCGCTGGACCTCTGACCTGATAAAGGCCCTGTCCCGGGCACACTATCGTCTGGTCCTAGTAGCGACGAGCTTACAGTCCGGGGTGAGGTTAGCGAAGAGCGAGGGTGGGGCGACCTTACGGGTCGCAAGGCTACATACGGTGAGGGCGGGCAGGGGTCCACCGTACTTTAAAGTAAGGCTTTGGAGGAGGCACTGGAAGTCGAGCCCCAGTAATAGAGCAGCACAGAGATGGGGAAGGACGTAGAGTTTAAAGTCAGTGTACTCTATGCCTTGTACAGTAAGGGTCGCGACACAGTACCCCCGGATTTCGACTGAATGTGATCCGGAAGCGAGGGAGATTTTCTGGATCGCGGGTAACATTGGGAGGGAGCAGTGCCTTACCGTATCTGGGTGTATGAAGCTGTCTGTTCTCGCGGAGTCAAAAAGGCAGACCGTCTCGTGCCCGTTGATCCGGACGGTCATCGTAGATTTTGTGAGGTGATGAGGCTGGGACTGGTCGATCGTGATGACCTGATAAAGGCCCTGTCCCGGGCACTCTATCGTCTGGTCCTAGTAGCGACGAGCTTACAGTCCGGGGTGAGGTTAGCGAAGAGCGAGGGTGGGGCGACCTTAAGGGTCACAAGGCTACATACGGTGAGGGGGGGCAGGGGTCCACCGAACTTTAAAGTAAGGCTTTGGAGGAGGCACTGGAAGTCGAGCCCCAGTAATAGAGCAGCACAGAGATGGGGAAGGACGTAGAGTTTAAAGTCAGTGTACTCTATGCCTTGTACAGTAAGGGTCGCGACACAGTACCCCCGGATTTCGACTGAATGTGATCCGGAAGCGAGGGAGATTTTCTGGATCGCGGGTAACATTGGGAGGGAGCAGCGCCTTACCGTATCTGGGTGTATAAAGCTGTCTGTTCTCGCGGAGTCAAAAAGGCAGACCGTCTCGTGCCCGTTGATCCGGACGGTCATCGTAGATTTTGTGAGGTGCTGAGGCTGGGACTGGTCGATCGTGATGGAGGCGAGCTTCGGAAGGTGATGGGTAGGCCGGTTGGAGGTAGCGGCGGCCAGTCTACGTTCGGGCGAGCAGGGCTCCCGGGAGGCTGCGGAGTGGTCCCAAGATGGCTGCCCCCATGGGTCGCGTGTGGCGGGTGGAGTGCAAGATGGCGCCAAAGATGGCGGCCCCCATAGGTCACACGTGGCGGGCGAAATCAAAGATGGCGGCGAAGATGGCAGCACCCACGGGTCGCACATGGCGGGTGGCGCGGCAGCTGGGGGCGGCCCCTGCAGGCAGCAAGCAGCGCTGCTGGGCCTAGAAGTTTTAGGGGGAGACCGGACCTGGCCGGCTTTCGCAAAGTGGCCCTTCCTCCCACACCCGTTGCAAGTCGCGTTCCGTGCAGGGCAGCGTTGTCTGGGATGATTCCCCTGGCCGCAAAAGTAGCACTTCGGGCTTCTGGCATTGGCGGGCTGCTGCACGGCACAGGCTTGCGCCGCACTCGGGTCGGATGATGGCGGCACCCACGAGGTCCACGAGGGTGCTGCGTGGTCGGAGGTGTAGGCCTCCATGTTCTGGAAGGCCACCTCCAGCGAATTTGAGAGCTGCACTGTCTCTGAGAGGCCGAGTGAACCCCCTTCTAGCAATCGCTGGCAGATGTAGCTCGATTTCATGCCCGCGACATAAGCATCCCTGATCAACAGCTCCGCGTGTTGGATAGCCAATACCGCCTGGCATCACAGTTCCGGCCGAGTACCCGCAAGGCACGCAGGAATTCTGCAAGTGATTCCCCAGGGCGTTGTCACCTCGTGGCAAGAAGTTGCCTAGCATACACCTCATTTACAGACTTCACATATTGTTCCTTCAGCAGCATTATCGCCTCCGTATACAAGGGCGCGTCCCTGACGAGAAGAAAGACTTGCGGGCTCACTTGAGGATCTGCTTCTTTTGGAGGTCGGTGAAGTCTTCGGTGAAGGATCCGAGGTACGCTTCGAAGCAGCTTAGCCAGTGCTCGAATGTTGCAGTGGCGTCGGCTGCCTGTGGGTCCAGCCCCAGGCGATCAGGCTTGAGTGATGAATTCATCTTCGTAGTTTAGTTTATTAAATTGATATGCCATCAATGAACACACGACGAGTGGTGAACGTAACTGAGGCTTTAATAAACTAAACAGAAAGCCTCCTGGCTTCGGATCCCGAACTGAGGCAGCGGCGGAGACTGGCCACCTTTATACCGAGCCCGAGGGGAGGCGGAGCCAGCAGGCAGTGGTTTACCACATTACATATAATACAGTGGCAGTTTACCACATTACACAGATTATATACTACAGTGGTTCGAACCCAGCAGGGACAAGCCCAGGCATGTAACAATATAACAGTACAATACAACACAGTGGTTTACCATAATAGCGACTGCCTGGATAAAGCGGTAGGTCTGCATGAACTACCTCAGCTGATATGGGGATTGAACTCATGTTGTTGGCAGCATTCTGTACCACACATCAGCCAACTGAGCAAACCAACCCCCCAACCTCTTCAATGCAGTCTTCACTTTTTTATCATATCCAATATTGTTACCGTCTCCTCCTTTACTTTTGTACCTCTAACTCAACAAGTAGATATTTTTTAGTTTCTAATTGCCTTCACATTTCCCTTAATTACCATTTTACTATTTATGTGATAATAAAAGACTTTTGGGTGCTTTTTTATTCTAGCAATGAATCTACTCTCATAACCGGGCGGCACGGTGGCACAGTGGTTCGCACTGCTACGTCACAGCGCCAGGAACCCAGGTTCAATTCCAGTCTTGGGCGACTGTGGGGAGTCTTCATGTTTTCCACGTGTCAGCGTGGGTTTCCTCCAGGTGCTCTAGTTTCCTCTCACAGTCCAGAGATGTGCAGGTTAGGTGGATTGGCCAGGCTAAATTGGCCTTTCGCCTCCGGAAGGTTAAGTGGGGTTACGGGGCTAGAATGAGGGGAGTGGGCCTAGGTTACTCTTATGGAGGGTCAGTGCGGACCTGTTGGGCCAAATTACTTCTTTCTGCACTGTAGGGATTCCATGATTTACTCTCTGTCTGCCCCACTTTTTCGATTTTTAAGATCTCTCTACTTGCTATATCATTTGTCTTGGCTTGTTACTGCATTGCTTACCTTACAATTGTCAAAAGCCTCATTTTTCTGCTTCATTTTCCTCTCTATCTCTTTCGTCATTCAAGGGAAACAGACTCACAGGGGGGTTAGGGAGCATGTCTGTGGAAGGTCAGGGTGGGTTTAGGGATGGTAACAGGTGTCGGGTCTCTAAGGGGAGAATGGCATGTGGAAGTGGATTGTTATAGGGTACTGAGTAATGGGGGGGATATTCACCGACAATAGGGAAAGGAATGATGATATTCAGTGGATCTAAAGTGATGGTGGAAAGTTGGTGGGTAACAGGGGGAGGGCAGAAGGTGGTGAAGCATGTCTGAAAAGTTGCCCGCACCGTTTTCTCAAGACTGTTGTACCGAATAATTCTGTGGCAACTGAATGCCAAAGGTGCTCACATATGTTCTCTTTTCTATGGTGAAGCCCACATTCTACAATACAATACTATACAATACAATCCTTCCAGTGTAGAAGGAGGCCATTCAGCCGATCGAGTTTGCACAACCCCATGAAAGAGCACCTCATCTAAGTCCAGTCCCCAACCCTATCCCTGTAACCCCACCTAACCTTTGGGCATTTAGGGGCAATTTAGCATGACCAATCCACCTAACCTGCACATTTTTGGGACTGTGGGAGGAAAGCAGAGCACACGGAGGAAACCCACCCAGTCACAGGGAATAAGTGCAAACCCCACACAGAGAGTCACCTGAGTCGGAATCGAACCCTGGTCCCTGGCGTGGTGAGACAGCAGTGGTAACCACTGTGCCACCATGCTGCCCCAGCAAGGTGTGGGGCTGCTGTTCATTCTGTGCTATTGGTTATCAGCTGCAGTCAGAGGCAGGGTGAAGGGAGGGAGGTGGATGTCTCCAAGGGATACAGCTGGTAGAGAGAGCCAACTCATGACTCCAAATCTGCATCCTCCCGATTGCATGACTGACAATGGACCATGCGATTAGTCTTTCTATGCTGCTAAGGCAATGATCTCTCTATAGAGGCATAAGGATAATGGAGACAAATGGAAAACTGCCTGCGTGTATCTTCTTGCACATGCCATTCATCACGCTGGTCAAAAAGCAATGTCTCCATATGCATTCATGTAAGAATGAATCCTGCAGAATGCCCATTACCTGGAAGGGGTGAGGTGGGGATCACATGTCTAGACAGGGACCAGGCCATGGGCTTAGCACTAGCCTATTGACTTTGAGATGGAGGGAATCTGTAAAGCACATGCACACTACATTTATCACATCAGTTAGTTTGCAGATCTGCTGAAACATCGATGATGCAGGCTGCAGGTAACCCTACCTTGGTCATGGTTTTCATTCAGGTGAGGAGAAGAAGGGTCCAGCACAGGTTGTCACAGGGTCAGGAGGAGCAAGGGTTTGAGCACAAAAAGGCATTGGGGTCTTCTGTAGGGTCAAGAGGTTGGCAAACATGGACCACTGCAATAGCCTGTCCCTAGGTGTATCGCTGGTGGTGCACTTATCTAAAGATACGCAAAAATCAATGCCAGAGGAGCCCTCACTGTACACTCTTTCTAGTCTGAAAAAATAACTATCCACTACTACTCTCTGCTTTGTGGCCCTGTGCCACTGTTGTAGCCAAGCTGCCGCTGTCCTTTTAATTCCATTGTCATTAATTTTGCTAACAATGCTATTATATGATACTTTGTTAACCACCTTTTGAAAGTCCATGTATGCAGCATCAGCTACATCACCCTTCTTTACTTCATCAAAGAACTCAATTCAGACAAACATGGTTTACCAGTAGCAAATGTGTCTGACTTTCACTTATTTGCTCAAACTTTTCCAAACGCTAATTATCTTTGTCTCTGAACGTTTCTTCACCACCAATGTTAGACTGAGCCATGGAGTGCATAACCTGTACCAAGATCTCCATTGTGGACGCCAACCTCGCAGTGTGGACTTGGTTGGCCTGGAGTGCCGGCACCATCTCGGACAGAATGAGATGGGACTCCTCCAGTCAGACTTGCAGTCTGAGAAGGGATGCTGACACCCTTCATAGAACATAGAACATAAAACATTACAGCGCAGTACAGGCCCTTCGGCCCTCGATGTTGCGCCGACCTGTGAAACCACTCTAAAGCCCATCTACACTATTCCCTTATCGTCCATATGTCTATCCAATGACCATTTGAATGCCCTTAGTGTTGGCGAGTTCACTACTGTTGCAGGCAGGGCATTACACGCCCTTACTACTCTCTGAGTAAAGAACCTACCTCTGACATCTGTCTTATATCTATCTCCCTTCAATTTAAAGCTATGTCCCCTCGTGCTAGACATCACCATCCAAGGAAGAAGGCTCTCACTGTCCACCCTATCCAATCCTCTGATCACCTTGTATGCCTCAAGAAAGTCACCTTCTTCTCTCTAACGAAAACAGCCTCAAGTCCCTCAGCCTTTCCTCATAAGATCTTCCCTCCATACCAGGCAACATTCTGGTAAATCTCCTTTACACCCTTTACAATGTTTCCACATCCTTCCTATAATGCGGCGACCAGAATTGCACGCAATACTCCAAATGCAGCCGCACCAGAGTTTTGTACAGCTGCAACATGACGTCATGGCTCCGAAAATCAATCCCTCGACCAATAAAAGCTAACACACCGTACGCCTTCTTAACACCCCTCTCAACCTGGGTGGCAACTTTCAGGGATCTATGTACATGGACACCGAGATCTCTCTGCTCATCCACACTGCCAAGAATCTTACCATTAGCCCAGTACTCTGTCTTCCTGTTATTTCTTTCAAAATGAATCACCACAGACTTTACTGCATTAAACTCCATTTGCCACCTCTCAGCCCAACGCTGCAGCTTATCTATGTCCCTCTGTAACTTGTAACACCCGTCCGCATTGTCCACAACTCCACCGACTTCAGTGTCATCTGCAAATGTACTCACCCATCCTTCTATGCCCTCCTCCAGGTCATTTATAAAAATGACAAACAGCAGTGGCCCAAAAACAGATCCTTGTGGTACACCACTAGTAACTGGACTCCAAGCTGAACATTTCCCATCAACCACCACCCTTTGTCTTCTTCCAGCTAGCCAATTTCTGATCCAAACTGCTAAATCACCCTGAATCCCATGTCTCTGTATTTTCTGCAGTAGCCTACCGTGGGGACCCTTATCAAACGCTTTACTGAAATCCATATACACCACATCAACTGCTTTACCCTCATCAACCTGTTTGGTCACCTTCTCAAAGAACTCAATAAGTTTAAGAGGCATGACCTACCCTTCACAAAACCGTGTTGACTATCTCTAATCAAATTATTCCTTTCCAGATGATTATACATCCTATCTCTTATAAACCTTTCCAAGACTTTGCCCACAACAGAAGTAAGGTTCACTGGTCTATAGTTATCGGGGTTGTCTCTACTCCCCTTCTTGAACAAGGGGACAACATTTGCTATCCTCCAGTCTTCTGGCACTATTCCTGTAGACAAAGATGACTTAAAGATCAAAGCCAAAGGCTCAGCAATCTCCTCTCTAGCTTCCCAGAGAATCCTAGGATAAATCCCATCCGGCCCAGGGGACTTATCTATTTTCACACTTTCCAGAATTGCTAACACCTCCTCCTTATGAAACTCAAGCCCTTCTAGTCTAGTAGCCTGAATCTCAGTTTTCTCCTCAACAACATTGTCTTTTTCCTGTGTGAATACTGACGAAAAATATTCATTTAGCACCTCTCCTATCTCCTCGGACTCAACGCACAACTTCCCACTACTGTCCTTGACTGGCCCTACTCTTACCCTAGTCATTCTTTTATTCCTGACATATCTATAGAAAGCTTTAGGGTTATCCTTGATCCTACCTGCCAAAGACTTCTCATGTCCCCTTCTGGCTCTTCTTAGCTCTCTCTTTAGGTCCTTCCTAGCTAACTTGTAACTCTCGAGCGCCCTAATTGAACCTTCATGTCTCATCTTGATATTCCTGACTCTGCCTTTGCAGTTCCAGCAGCTAAGAGCTGACCAAACCCAAGGAAACGTCATCAGAAGCAGAATCCTGAGGTCCAGCATCCCTTTGAGTGCTGGGTTGGTTAACTCATTGACCTGCAAGGAAAACAAGATGGCATTAGTGCATGACAGGATCATAAGGATAGCAGCTGCAGAACTCATGAGGGGCTTGTGCCATGGCTGGTTGTGTTGAGGGCTCTCACTTTTGTTTCTTGCCTCAAGCTCGTCTTCAGCACAGGTGAGGTCCTGATCCTCGCCGGCCTGCTCAATGGCTCTTTCCTGAAACAGAGTGAGGGTCTTCAGCTTGGCATCACTGGAGTTGGCTGTGCCTACTCACCCCTAAAGTTTTTGAGCTAGTCCTACAATGAGACAGATGGGAGAGTGTAGGCAGGACGTGACGGGTCAAATGGTAAAGATGCTTGGCATGCATGGTAGGTGCAGTACTTTCTTGATTGTGTTGTAATTCACTGACTGACCACTAGGTGGGTCAAGGGTATATAAGTGAATGTTGGAGTCAGGTGACCTCAGACTGACTAGAAAGCTGGGAGAGAGACAGTGGGCTGGATTCTCCGATTTTGAGGCTATGTCCCCACGTCGGTGTGGAAACTGGCATTTTATGACAGAAAAAATGGCGTACAATGGCCACTGATCCTCCGTTTGGCTGGGGGCTAGCATCAAGGCAGCGTAGACCACCTGGCTCTAGCTGCCAATATGGCCCAGAGAATTACCAGGTCCGTGGCTGCGCATGGGCAAGGCGGCGGCGGGCTGCAGCGGCCGCACCGTGCTACATGGTGCCGGCCGCTCGCAGACCAGGCCTGCGAAATAGTGCCCCCCCCCTTTTGGCTGGCTCGCGCGCCCTGGACCACCCACCATAGTACCCCCAGCCCCTGGCAAAGACCCCCCCCTGCCCATGGATCAGCCCTCCCCCGACTGTGGTGGTGCTGGACTGAGTCTGCAGCCGCCACGCCAAGTTCCCGACGGATGAGACCATAAGAAACCCACAGTGTTGGGAACTCGGCCGGTCAAGAGCGGAGCATCGGTGGGCGGGCCTCAGGCAATGTCCTGAGGCCGTTGATATGCCACTTTGGAGGGGGTGGAGCTTCACTACAGCGGTACCGCCCCCGATTTGGTCGCAAGCTTTGATTCTCTGGCCAATCACCGAACGCGGTGTCGGCGTCTGCGACTGGAGAATCGCCCAGTTGTTTTTTTCATGTTCATTGGGTTTTTTTAAATCTATTTTATTACAAACGTATATACAAAGTTACAACATATAAACAATTCGGGAAACAGACTTCCCAACAAATGACTATACAGTTTGTACAAATTTTTCCCCTTTTTCACCCCCCCCCCACCCCACACCCTGCGACAAACAACGTCTCAAACACGGTCACGAACATCCGCCACCTTGCCTCATATCCTCCATTGAACCCCTTAACTCGTATTTTACCTTTTTCAGCTGAAGGAAATCATCCAGGTCACCCAGCCAGGCAGCTACACCCGATGGTGTTGCTGACCACCACTCCAATAAAATATGTCGCCGGGCAATCAGAGAGGCAAAGACCACAACATCGGCCTTCCACACCTCCAACAGCTCCGGCTTCTCTGAAACCCCACATATCGCCACCAAAGGATCCGGCTCTGCCTCCTCCCCCACTATCCTTGCTAAGACCACAAACACCCCCGCCCAGAATCTCTCCAATGTTTCGCAGCCCCAGAAATTGTGCACATGATTCGCTGGTACCCGCCCACACCTCTCACACTCATCTGCCAGCCGCTAGAACAACCCACTCATTCTTTCCTGAGTCATATGTACCCTGTGTATGACCTTGAACTGTATCTGGCTCATTCTTGCACATGAGGAGATTGCATTTGTCTCCAATTCTACCCTCCCCTTCGACATCCGGAAGCAACAGTCATTCCAGTGGGGTGTATCTCGGCAACCGAGCAAAGTCCCTTACCTGCAGGTATCTAATCTCACTCTCTCTCGGGAGCTCTACTCGCTCCCTCAATTCATCTATACTGGCAAACCCTCCTTCCAGACACAAATCCCTCACCTTGACCAGTCCAACTTCTCTCCAACTTCTATATGTGCCAGCCATCACCCCGGCTCAAACCCATGATTCTCACATCGCGGTGTTAACACCGACCCCTCCATCCTAAAGTGCCTCCTCAACTGGTTTCAGATCTTCACCATGGACTGCACCACCAGGCTCCCTGAGTAGCTGCTCAGCGCTATTGGCAACGCTGCCATCCCCATAACCCTTAAACTGGTCCCCTTACTGATTCCTCCTCCATCCTAACCCTTTCTACCTCTCTCCTTCCCACCATCGCCTCACCTTCTCCACGTTCGGAGCCCAACAGTAATGAAGCAGGATCAGCAACGCCAACCCACCCTGCTGTCTCTGCCTCTGTAACAGGGTCCTCCTAACCCTTGGCACCTTCCCTGCCCATGCAAAGTCCAAAATAATTGTGTCCAGTTTCCGAAATGATGGACGGGATTCTCCGGCCATGTCGTGTCGGGGAATCGCCGGGGGGGGGGGCGACGTAAATCCTGGCCGGCCGCCCCGCGATATTCTCCGGCCCCCCAAAAATGGCGTTGACGTGAATCGTGCCGCGCGCCTCGGAGAATGTCGAGGACCGGCGTGACGCAATGGGCCCCGGGGCTGCCCCAATTCTCCAGGCCGGATGGGCCGAAGTCCTGCCGACGTGACCACAGGTCACGCTGGCGTAAATCAAACCATCTATTTAACGGCATCAACCAGTCGTGATGGCTGACACTGGCCAGCGCGGAGGTAGGGGTCGGCGTGGGGTGGCCAGCGGAGAAGTGACAGCATTGCTGCATGTGGTGGGGTGGGTCGCAGGAGCCGTTGCAGTGTGCGTGCCGGGGGGGGGGGGGGGGGCAGGAGCTGGGGGGGAGGGTTTTGGGGAGGGGCTGAGGGGGAGCGGGGCTGGGGGGGAGCTGGGCTGGGAGGGAGAAGGGGGGAGAGGGGGGAGGGGGGGGAAAGTGGAGTTTGGGGAGGGTGCGTGATGGAGAGGGTGTGTGCCGGGGAGGAGGGGGGGGGGGGGGTTGGGGAGGGTGCGTGGCGGGGAGGAGAGGGGGGAAGGTTGGGGATGGTGCATGATGGAGAGGAGGGTGTTGTCCGCCTGGCCATGTGCCAGCTGGCAACAGTCACGACCATGCAGCCCATGGCACCCAGCTGCGGGGGGAGGGGGGGACAGGGTATGGGCAATGGTGACGTGTCGACATGTCATCTGTCACCCCCACCCCCCACTATCTACAGGCCGTTATGTTTGGTCATCACCCAGCGATGTTGGCCGCCGTGGCGGGAGCCGCACTTCTACATGTTGCCCTGGGCGAGCTGGCGAGGAGCGTGCCAGGGAGGCAGCGGAGGCTGCCGCAGAGGAGCTTGCCGCAGTGAGGCAGGTGGCAGCCACCCAGCTGGAGGGCCGCCCGCACGACAGGATGAGGAGGAGGAGGAGGTGGTAGTGGTGGTGCCACGGTGACGGAGACGCCCGATGAGGCCCCGTGTGTACCGGCCCCGCTCGTCATACCAGGACCTCCCGGACTGGGCATGCAGGAGGAGATTCTGGATGAGTTGGGAAACGGTGGTACACATCTGCCACCTGATGGCACACCTGGCACCGCGTGGCACTGGGGGAGGACACCCTCTCCCTGTGGCCGTCAAGGTTACGGTGGCCCTGAACTTCTATGCCACGGGGTCATTCAAGGCGCTGAGTGGGGACCTGTCCGGCATCTCGCACGCATCGGTGCACCGGTACATCCGTGCAGTGACAGACGCCCTATATGCCATTGCGGACCCTACATCCAGTTCCCTGTGCACCGGGCCAGCCAGGATGCCCGGCCAGCGGGCTTCGCTGCCGTGGCCAAGATGCCCATGGTCCAGGGGGCGATCAATGGGATGCACGTCGCTGTGCGGCCACCTGCGGATAACAGGGCCGTGTTCATGAATAGGAAGGAGACCTATTCCATGAACGTGCAGGTGGTCTGTGACCACCGCATGATGATCCTGCACGTCTGCGCCCGGTACCCAGGCAAAGTACATGACTCATTCGTATTGGGGCAATCTTTCATCCCCACCGGCTGAAGGGCTGGTTGCTGGGTGACAGAGGTTACCCGTTGCAGTCGTGGCTGATTACACCTATACGGAGGCCACAGACTGACGTGAAGAACCGCTACAACGATGCCCATGCAGCGACCAGGGGTGTGATAGAGAGGTGCTTTGGGCTGCTGAAGATATGCTCCAGGTGCCTGGACCGCTCTGGAGGGGCCCTCCAGTACCCTTCAGATAGGGTCGGCCGCATCGTTGTGATGTGCTGCGTCCTGCACAACATAGCCCAGCAGAGGGGCGATATGCTGCAAGCAGAGGAGGGGGAAGGGGAGGAACAGCAAGACGAGGCGCAGACCTCCCAGATGAGGAGGATGGGGGCAATGGTCAGGACAGACAGGGTGGGCATGGATGGGAGGCTGCCCACCGTTACCCCCTGGGCAGCAGGCATGGGATAGGCTGATAGCCGCCCGGTTCACTGACTAGGGGGGGCGTGGGAATCGCCGAGTATGGGCACAGACTGCACACCACGGCACCAGATTACCACCCTCACCCCACCCACCCAACACCAACCACTCTCACCCCACCCATCCAACACCAACCACCCGCACCCCACCCGCATGTACGCTCTGCGATGAGCTCCTGGCTCTACATCGTTGGACAATGTCTGACCCATGGCCACAGTACCACTCTCCACCCGGACCATCCCTGCATGCGGCCGTGGCACGGTCCCGTCATCTGCCCGGGGGGATGACGAGGGCGACTCGGGGGAGGGGGAGGCACACTCACCTGAGGCCGACGTTCTATCACTCCTCTCACACACACTGGTGCTCACCTCACACCACACCCCTGCATGCATTGGACAGAGCTCAAAGGCAGCTTCTGTAGGTGTGAAAGTGATTTTAATAACAAATAGTCCATAAGCGTGCCCTGCCCCCAGAACTAATCTGTGCTCTGCACTCGTGTCAACTTATTCAGTGTCTAGCTGTTTGGCCTTAGGGGCCCTTTGACTCCGTCTAGGTGGTTCCCCAGACGGTGCAGCAGAACAGGAGGTGGACTCCTGTGATTCCTGCCCTGTGACGAGGGACCCCTTTGGCGGGTGTTTCCGGGGGCGGCCCAGCCTAGATGGGCCAGGCTGTGGCTTGGGCGACTGGGATGGCGAGCTGCCAGCCTGCCCTGCCCGTTGCCCACCAGATGGCCCCTGGGATGGAAGGGGGGAGGGTGTCTGAGGTGTCGCGGTGTTCCAGGACCTCCCTACAAGGGGACCTCCTCCCTCGGGGTGCCCGATGGCCCCCGGGCCTCTTCATGGGTTGGGGATGCGAACGGACCGAGCACCCGACACCCCCGGATACCTGGTGCTGCCAGTCCTGGAGGCCCGCCCTGGTATCAACAAGGGTCTGAAAGTTTGCAGCCCATGGAGCTCAGGGAGTTGTCCATCCCTGTCTGTGCCTGGGCAATGCTGGCTAGCACCTGGGCAATCGCGCCGATGCCCTCAGCGATGGCCTGCAGAGACTGGGCCATTGCCTGCTGAGACTGGGCCACAGCGTTGAGTGCCTCTGCGATCTGCTGCTGGCTCTGGCTCATGGCTGCCTGTGAGAGGGCAGCCACGTCATGGGCCACGGACGCCACCTGCACGGAAAGCCCACTTCTTGCATACTGCGACCCATGTCTGACACCGTCGCACCCATAGCCTCCACCGCGGACGCCACCCGTGCGGTGTCAGCCTGGCTGACACGCATGACTGGCACCACTACCTGCTCCTGCACGCGGGTGGACTCCTCCACCTTCGTCTGCAGCTGCCGCAAGCCGGCCGTCACCCCCTTCGGTCGTCCCTTGGTCCGTGCCTGCATCGGGTCTATGGGTGGGTGTAGTAACTCCAGGAACCCGGGGCCCATCTGGGCGGCATATGGTTGCCTGTGCCAGGCTGCCCTCCGACCGCCCGGCCCCTCGGCTGCTCCTGTCTCCACCTGCTGTACCGGGACAGCTGTGTTGTGCGCACCAGTTAGTGTCCCAGATGCCTCATCGCTAAAGTGCCGAACCGAGGTCTCTGTGATAGTGAGGGTGTAAGAGATAGCAGTGACGTAATGGCATGCTCCTCATCCGACCCGAAGTTCGGGGTTCCCTGGAGTGGTGATTCCTGTCCATCCATCCCCTGTTGGTGGGTGTCGTGTGCGTCAGTGTCCTGGGCATCGGTGTCCTGTGTGTTAGGGTCCTGTGTGTTAGGGTCCCGTGTGTTAGGGTCCTGTGTATTAGGGTCCTGTGTGTCAGTGCCCTGTGCGTCAGTGTCCTGGGCGTCGGTGTCCTGTGTGTTAGGGTCCTGTGTGTTAGGGTCCTGTGTGTCGGTGTCCTGTGCATCAGTGTCCTGTACGTCAGTGTCCTGGGCATCGGTGTCCTGTGTGTTAGGGTCCTGTGCATCAGTGTCTTGTACGTCAGTGTCCTGAGTCAGCTGCGACGGGAGCCTGTTGCTGTGGCTGCCCTCCTGGGTGTGGCCCGCCGATGTCGCCGCACTCGCACTAGATGTGGGCGGCGTCCGCCTGGTGCTCCGGGTCTGTCCCTGGATCGTGGCCGCTCTGGAACATCCTGGGGGCATTGTATGCCTGATGGGCCGGGTCTGTCCCCCCTTCTCCCAAATCCCCCCTCCCCCCAAATCCCCCTTCCCCCAAATCCCCCCACTCCCAAATCCCCCCTTCCCCCAAATCCCCCCTTCCCCCAAATCCCCCCTTCTCCCATATCCCCCTTCCCCCATATCCCCCTTCCACATAGTAGTGTCTGTTCACCTACTAGATACAACTCAAAGAGGATGCAAAACCTGTGATACATGCACCAAGGTGAGTACCTGCACTTCTTCAGGATCGCCTCAAAAAGGAGCAAGACAGAGTGAAAAAATTAGAAGTAATCAGAAAGGTAGAAGAACCTACCGATTGGGTAAATTCCATGTTAAGAAAAAGAATGGCAATATTTGCATCTATATGGATCGCAAAGATTTTGATGAGAATATCAAAAGAGTGCATTACCAAATACCAAACCGTGAAGAAATCATATCTGAGATGGCTGGTGCACAATTCTTTACAAAACTTGATGCATCTCAAGGTTTCTGGCAACTAAAGCTAGAGGAACAAAGTGCAAATTGCTGGGGCGAGATTCTCCGACCCCCCGCCAGGTCGGAGAATTGCCGGGGGCTGGCGTGAATCCCGCCCTCGCCGGTTGCCGAAGTCTCCGGCACCGGATATTCAGCGGGGGCGGGAATCGCGCTGCGCCAGTTGGCGGGGCCCCCCCCCCCCCCGCGATTCTCCAGCCCGGATGGGCCGAAGTCCCGCTGCTAGAATGCCTGTCCCGCCGGCGTAGATTAAACCACCTACCTTACCGGCGGGACAAGGCGGCGCGGACGGGCTCCGGGGTCCTGGGGGGCGCGTGGGGTGATCTGGCCCCGGGGTGTGTGTCCCCGGTGGCCTGGCCCGCGATCGGGGCCCACCGATCCGCAGGCGGGCCTGTGCCGTGGGGGCACTCTTTTCCTTCCGCCATGGCGGAGGCGGAAGAGACTCCCTCCACAGCGCATGCGCGGGAATGCCGTGAGCGGCCGCTAACACTCCCGTGCATGCGTCGCCCAGCAATGTCATTTCCGCGCCAGCTGGCGGGGCACTTCCGCCAGCTGGCGGGGCGGAAATTAGTCCGGCGTGGGCCTAGCCCCTCAAGGTTGGGGCTTGGTCCCCCAAGATGCGAAGGATTCCGCACCTTTGGGGCGGTGCGATGCCCGACTGATTTGCGCCGTTTTTGGCGCCGGTCGGCGGACATTGCACCGATACCGGAGAATTTTGCCCCTGATCCTTGATTTGATTTATTGTCACATGTACCGAAAAGTATTTTTTTGCTGCCAAGGGACCCTACACAGTATGTACATAGGAGACAAAGAGAATAATCAACAGAAAACATTGACAAATGGTACATCGACAAACAGTGATTGGTTACAGTGCAGAACAAGGGGCCAAACAAAGCAAGAGCAGCATAGGGCATCGTGAATAGTGTTCTTACAGGGAACAGATCAGTCCGAGGGGGAGTCGTTGAGGAGTCTTGTAGCTGTGAAGAAGAAGCTGTTCCTATGTCTGGATTTGCGGGTGTTCAGACTTCTGCGCCTTCTGCCTGATGGAAGGGCCTGGTCTGCACTTTTAATACCCCATTTGGACGGTATTGCTTTCTGAGAATGCTGTTTGGCATAACTTTGGCATCAGAAATTGTTCACCGTGCCATGGAGCATATAATCAAAGGCATCAAAGGTGTACATGTGTATGTGGATGATATCATCTTTCAGGGCTCAACATAGAAAAGCACAATAAAAGGTTGCTTAAAGTTCTAATGAGCATCTGGAGAAATGGACTGAAGTTTAACAGGCAAAAGTGCCAGTGCGGAGTAACTGCGGTCACATTCCTTGGTACAAGCTCTCATCGTATGGCATTGAATCTTACATGGACAAATACAAGAAATTCTCAACATGCCAAAATCACAGAACAAGAAAGTCCATCTTAAGAGTGATGGGTGTGATCAATTTTGCAGGGAAATTCATTCATACCTGTCGCAAAAACAATGCACAAGACAATGGATTTCACTTGGACTGAGTAACATGAGCAAGAGTGGAAGAAGCTCAAGACTTCACTAACTATCACACCAGTTCTCAAATTATTTAACCCATCTCAGCAGATTAAAGTGTCAACAGACAGTCGAATGATGATCTTGGAGCAGTTCTTCTGCATGACGATTGAAAACCAATCATGTATGCATCACGATCTATGACGACATCAGAATAGAGGTACGTTCAAATCGAAAAGGAATGCCTGGGTTTAGTTGTAGGCTTAGAGAAATTCCACGACTACATGTATGGGCTTTCAACTTTCAAAGTTGAGACAGATCATCGTCCTTTGGTTAACGTCATCAAGAAGAATCTCAACCAAATGTCTCCACACATTCAGAGATTAATGATGAAGTTACAACGCTGTGACTTCAATCTCATCTATGCGCCAGGCAAATATTTGTTCTTATCAGATGCATTATTGAGAGTGGCATTCCAAAATATTAGCAGTGCAATTGCTGGAGATGTAGATTTGCATGTCAATCTTATTCCCACACTACTACCAATATACACATGCCAGATGCATTGTTGCACACAAACAAGAGAACCTATTCAAATATCTGATTTACCTATGGTTCCATGGCAGAAAGTAGCTATGGATCTCTTTCACCTACGAGGGAAAGATTATTTAATTATTATAGACTATTTTTCAAATTACCCCGAAATGACTCTACTATCAAGCATAATGGCAAGCAGTGTAATACTGCATACCAAGTCAATTTTTGCTAGACACCAAATTCCTCAAGTCGTCGTGAGTGGCAACGGTCCTTGTTTTAGCTGTAAAGTGTGGCAACACTTCGCAGTCACGTATGATTTCAATCACGTTACGTCAAGTCCGTTGTACCCACAAGCCAATGGCAAAGCTGAAAAAGGACTAACATATTGTCAAGCAATTGTTGAAGAAAGCAAAGGACAGCCAATCTGATCCATAAATCACAATATGGAGTTACAGAGCATCACCATTGTCACATGGTAGATCGCCAGTAAAGTTCCTCATGAATAGAAGGTGGTGTACCGCTCTTCCATACTTGGAAAAGAAGGAGGAGAATGCAGTGGTACTGCAGGAAATGCAAAACATTAAAGCAAAACAAAAGCAGTTCAATGACAGAGTGTCTAGAACTTTATCACCTCTGAGTAGTGATGACATTGTGAGAATAGAAGATTCAGGAAATTGGTCCAAAAAAGATATTGGGCGAAATTCTCCCGAAACGGCGCGATGTCCGCCGACTGGCGCCCAAAACGGTGCCAATCAGACGGGCATCGTGCCGCCCCAAAGGTGCGGAATGCTCCGCATCTTTGGGGGCCGAGCACCAACATTGAGGGGCTAGGCCGACGCCGGAGGTATTTCCGCCCTGCCAGCTGGCAGAAACGGCCTTTGTTGCCCCGCCAGCTGGCGCGGAAATGACATCTCGGGGCGGCGCATGCGCGGGAGCGTCAGCGGCCGCTGACAGTTTCCCGCGCATGCGCAGTGGAGGGAGTCTCTTCCACCTCTGCCATGGTGGAGACCGTGGTGGAGGCGGAAGGGAAAGAGTGCCCCCACGGCACAGGCCCGCCCGTGGATCGGTGGGCCCCGATCGCAGGCCAGGCCACTGTGGGGGCACCCCCTGGGGTCAGATCGCCCCGCGCCCCCCCCTCAGGACCCCGGAGCCCACCCACGCCGCCTTGTCCCGCCGTTCAAAAGGTGGTTTAATCCACGCCGGCGGGACAGGCAATTTATCGGCGGCACTTCGGCCCATCCGGGCTGGAGAATCGAGCGGGGAGGCCCGCCAACCAGCGCGGCCTGATTCCCGCCCCCACCGATTATCCGGTGCCGGAGACTTCGCCAACCGGCGGGGGCGGGATTCACGGCAGCCCCCGGCGATTCTCCGACCCAGCGGGGAGGTCGGAGAATGATGCCCATTATATTGAAGATATAAATGATTCTTAAATGTACAGACAGAAGATGGGTTTGTTTTAAGAAGAAATTGTCACACGCTCTCGAAAACCAGCGAAGACTATCACAACAACATGATAGTTGACGAATCTACATCACAATCAACGTCAGCTGCAGTGTCAGATAGTTCAGCAGTTCCTGAGCCTGAGAATGCCATGGAGAACATTGAATCTACAAGCTCTGAGCAGCAAGGTCAAACTTTGAGAAGATCAACCAGAGTCAGAAGAAAACTGATCGACTCAATCTGTAGATTTATACTATTTGTACATACTATGCTTGCTGTATTTGTAAAACCAGTTTTAAAAATTTTAAACTCACAGGCTAATGATATTACATGATGATAAAGTATTAATTTATTCCTTCAAAGGAAAGGGGATGTAGTGATATCATGGTTGTGTTGTAATTCACCGACTGACCACTAAGTCAGTATACCAGTAAATGTTGGACTCAGGTGACCTCAGACTTACTGGGAAGCTGGGAGAGAGACAGTGGTTTGTCCATGTTTACACTGTTATTCATCTGTTGTTATGTATATAATAATAATCATCTTTATTGTCACAAGTAGGCTTGCATTAACACTGCAATGAAGATTCTGTGAAATGCCACAAGTCGCCACATTCCGGCACCTGTTCAGGTACATGGAGGGAGAATTCAGAATGTCCAAATTTCCTAACAGCACGTCTTTGGGACTTGTCGGAGGAAACCGGAGCACCTGGAGGAAACCCATGCAGGCACGGGGAGAACGTGCGGACTCCGCACAGACAGTGAGGAAAGCCGGGAATCAAACATGGAACCCTGGCGCTGTGAAACAACAGTGCTAACCACTGTGCTACCGTGCCACCCACAGTTGATCCGCAGTTAATGTTCATAAATCAATTATAGCTTTAGCTACAAGTGTTCCTGTAATATAAATCAGGGCATCCCACAAGGACACTAAAGTAGGCGAGTGAGAGTGGGGATGTGAGGCTGAGCTGATCCACTGTGGGGATAAGTGGTGATGGAGGGCAGCAGGTGAGTGCTGGGGCCCTGTGAGGTGGCTGTGAATGGGCTCCCTGTGGAAGTGTGATGCGTGTGTTAATGGACAAATTAGGCTTATCCTGGCTGCACGAGAAAGGTCTTTCATCTTCTTCCTGAAATGGATCCCCATTCACTTATGTAGCGAGTTGGCGTTCACCAGCGCTGCCACCGCCTCCCACATGGGGCCAGTCATTTGCCAGTGCGAGGGTAGAGGATGTCACGCCTCTGCTTCACCCCATCCAGCATCTTGGTCTCCCTCCGACAATCATGGAGCTGTTTTCTGTGCTGCCAGCCATCTTGAACTTGGAACAAGTACCAGGGTGGCACTTAAAAGGTGCCTCCACCTGATTGCTGAGCTCAAGTGATGCTAGGGTGAGGGAAACAGAGGCAGGCTGCCATGAGCGTGACAAGAAACATATAAAAATGTTTTTTAAATGGCCGATATACGGTGATTTTTCTCACCGCAACATTGGGGGCTGTGTCGTGGGCGGGGGCGGCCTTCCTTTTGGGAGATCAAGATGTGGGTTTCTTGGGGTACATTTCGGGTGGGGGGGGGGGGTTGTTTCCTGCTTCTTTTGGGGGAAATTCCCTATATCCATGGTGGGGGAGGGTGGCAAAGGATTCCTTGTGTTCATGGTGGGGGGGAGATCTTTCGTTTCATTTTTAGTTCTTTTAGACATTGCTGTGAAGAGCCTGCCCCGCCAACATGAGGCGAGGGACCCGCCCCAAACATTCTTTTTTCCAAGTGTTTATAAATTCAGTAGGAAAAATCAGTAGTGCAAACCGATGGGCTACGCACTGCTTTACCCGCCTGAGACAACTCTTTGAAAAAAAATTGGAAGATTGCACCCATATGCCAGGATTTTCCAGTCCCATCAGCAGTGGGCATCATTGTGGGCGGGACATGAAAATTTGGAGAGCAGCCAAATTTTTCCATCTGGCCCATGATGGTGCCTGCTGGCGAGACTGGAAAATCCAAGGCATAGAGTTTTTCCTCATGTCATCTCTGGCTTCTTTGCCAATTGCCTTAAATCTCTTTGCCTGAGAGCAGAGAAGAATAAGAGGCAATTTGACAGAGGTGTTTGAAAGCATGAACAGATTTGCCACAGAAGATAGGGGATAATTGATGTGATTGGCAAAAGAACCAGAGGCAACATAAGGAAATATTTTTTAAAACTTATTTTGTCGTGATCTGGAATGCATTTCCTGAAAGGGTGTTGGAAACAGATTCAACGGTAACTTTCAAAAGAGAATTGGATAAACACTTGAAGGCAAAAAAACTTACAGGGATGTGGGAAAAGAGCAGGAGAGTGGGATTGTTTGGATTAAGAGCCAGCCCAATGGTGATTTGATTCTATCCCATGGTGCCATGGGGCGGCATGGTAGCACAGTGGTTAGAACAGTTGCTTCACAGCTCCAGGGCCCCAAGTTCGATTCCCGGCTTGGGTCACTGTCTGTGCAGAGTCTGCACGCTCTCCCCATGTCTGCGTGGGTATCCTCCGGGTGCTCCGGTTTCCTCCCACAATCTAAAGATGTGCAGGTTAGGTGGATTAGCCATGCTAAATTGCCCTTCGTGCCAAAAAGGTTGGGTGGGGTTATTGGGTTACGGGGATAGGGTGAAGGTGTGGGTTTAGGTGGGGTGCTCTTTCCAAGGTCCGGTGCAGACTCGATGGGCCGAATGACCTTCTTCTGCACTGTAGATTCTATATGTTATAGTATCAATCAGTGATACAGAGGAACAGGAGTAAACCTTTCAACCATTCAAGCTAGTTTCAACACTCAGTGAAGTCATGATTTATCTGCATCCCAACTCCATTTAATGATCTTGTCTCCATCTCCCATAACACCTGCAACTTATACTCGAGAATTCAGCTTTCTAATCATACTCTTAATAAAGGCATTTTTTAATCAACCTCGTAATCATAACCTTTCACAACACCTACCAGTGTTTAACATTTACAATAATGTAGCACCATTCCAATCGTAGCTTTGTGTTCTTCATTGTGTATAGATGGGATGGACATCCTGAGTCACATGTCAACTATGACTGAGAAGTCAGGTCAGGAGTCCCAGAGATCTGCCTAAACCACTGTGCAAGCACAAAGGCTCCATCTTTCATGCCTCGCAACAACAACACGACTGAAATAGGGAGTTCACTGGTGTGGAAGAACCTTGAGAACCTCATCCCATTTGTATATACTGGTGGCATCCTACAAATTGGTTAATCCTAATCTGACGACATTTTCATAGCAAGATAAAAGCTTGATTCACCTCAATCGATCTTTATTATTCTGTTCCCTGGTCATATTCATGGAGGGGCATCAAGAGGATTATTGTTGTTAGAGTCTGTGACATTTTCCACAGGAATTCTTCCCCGATAGTCCATGCTGGCATTTGGCTTCCCTCTATTAGACGAGGCACACGAGGTGTGCTGAGACAAGCAAGGATCTTCAATGCTTTTCCGATGAGACTTTTGGAAGGATTGCAAGGAAGCAACATTACCATTCTTTGATCAACAGAACCTACTAATTATGTTTGAGAGTGCCTGAATTGTAAGACATGTTTAAGAGATGTAAAAAGGATTATTTGTCACTCAATTATACCACCAAAGTTCTGCTGGAATCTTTGCATTCAGGCCATGGAGGTCAAGTGGCCTCAATTCAAAGGTTTGATTTCAGCTGCGAATATGGTTTTGACTATGCATCATAACATAGCGTCAACTTCCATTTGTGAGCTAACAAGATCCAACTAGACAACTCCTGGCTCTTCTATTGCCTTTATGCTGTCAGACACCTTGTTCAACATGTAATCTTCATGAGCTGTACATTTTGGAGGTAATTACAAAACACAGCCGACTTCCTCCTCCACCAATGAAAACCTGGTTCATACCTTTATCCGTTCTACACTTAATTATTCTCGAGTTCTCTTGACCAGCCCCTCCAACCTGCTTAATATCAGCTCCTTGTATCTAGATCCTACCCGCACATCACACCCATCTGCACAGCACTACATGGGCTACTGGTCCCCCAGTGCCGCAAATTTCAAATTCTTAGGGCTGAATTTTCTGGCCCTTCTGGCTGGCAGAATCTTCTGGTTCAATGGCAACCACTGCTCCCCCCCCCCCCTTCTCTGTAACCTCTTCTCATATGACAATCACTCCCACCCCACCTCCTATCCATTGCTCTTACTCTGGCCTCTTGCGGATTGCAACCCTCCTTTCATCTCCAACATGAGCAGCTGTGCTTTTAGCTGCCCAGGTAGTACTCCCTGAAATTCCCTTTCCAATTTCCCCCGCCTTTTCAACTTCCTCGCCTCTTCTAAAACCTTCCTTACAACCCACCTCTTTAACTGAGGTGTTAATCATTCATCCTAATGTCTTTCTCTTGGTCTCGGTATTAATTTTCCTTCTGCATGTGAGGCACCAGATGATATTTTTCTGCAATAAAAACTCTAATATATAGAGATGACATGATCCTTTATTGTTGCATTACCTATTCTACAAATTGCAAATCCTCTCTCTGCAGAATAAATGTGTACATTCATGTACATAACAGTCACTGGACTCCAAACGCAACTCATTATGTGAAACAGTTTGAGAAAACAACTGATTCTAAACCTTAAAGTATAAATTCTAGTGCTTGCCAAACATTTGTCCATGACCAAGATGTACTTGAAAATGCATGCAGGTCTTTATATTCCAGGAAGACAAAATAAAATAGTGATCGGTGATTTGGGTAAAAGAACTGAAGGACTTGGAGACATTATTGAGGTACGCATCTAATATCTTCAGCTCATTCTCCCAAAGATTATGGACCCCAAAATTTCTACAGGTCCTTTTTATACATATGTGCTATATGAAACTTCTCACATCTGAAAAGTGCTCTAAGTTAAAAAACACATAATTAGATATTATGCTTACTTTGTTGCCTGATTGACAGCACATGTCTGACAAGCAACTGAACCATTCAGGCTGGGAAGATCCATTTTTACCCTGGAATAGCTGATTTGAGCCAGGATGTGAGTAGGCGGGAGCGAAGGAAGAAAAGTGCCAAGCAGAGTTTCCATTCTTAATTGCTATCCAGCGTTTCCTGTTTGGGAGAGGTGCATGCTGCACGAACCCTGACTGAGGTCCAAAACGGGCCTAATTGGGATATCAGCCATTGTCTAACAGTACATTGGCACCAAATGTCAGATTCACACATGGAGACCAGCGACTTGAAGGCTGTTGGTTCCCATGGAACAGTCACCCAGTAAGAGTCAACAAGATAGGTGTTGGCTTTGTGCAAATGTGTGAATTAGGTAATATTGAGTCAGCAGGTTGTTTCCCATCTCACACATTGAAGTCAATGGAAATAAAACTTGGTGAGATATAAACAGGCAGCTGATTCACTATCATCCATTTACATTGTTACACAAAATCCAGATTGACCACCAGCATCTTCCAGAGATGGAAAGCGAAAAGGAGAGAACATTCAGCAGAAGATCAACATTTCAAACTGCGGATGTGGGGCAATGACCCAAGAAAGAAACATAATAAAATGCAAGAACTAAAGGCACCTCAGGGCTTGACGATGACCAGAAAGAATGAGAGAAAGCAGGGAGTGAAGGGAAACAGAAATAGCTGAACAGTGGGAAAAAGAGAGTGAGCTATTAATCATACAGATCCAGGGAGATCAGAGGGTAATGGGAAAGGTGATGGCAAAATCATTGCCCGACCCACGTCAATACAATTCTGTTCAATTCCTAGAAAACTGCTACATCAACGAATCAACAGGTTCATTAAGATGGGCAGCCCACCGCTTTAAGTGCTCAGAAGTGTCCTCTTTCCGTCACTGACTCTAATAAGCAAAACAATGAAATGCAATTAATATATCAACAGCACCTACCAAAATGGGTGCAGTTGTTACTAATTGACTAGTGGACAATTTCAGACTTGTTTAGTAAGGTTTAACAGCACTTGAAAGTGAAGCGACCATGTTCTATGAACAGCGTCTGATGCTGCGAATAAATGAAGGATAGAGATTACCAGTGCAAACAAATAGGGTATAAGTTAAATGAGTTGCAAAATCTAACAATTACCTAATGTGCAAACACAGCAATATTTTTACCAGAGGAACAAAGTTTAAAGATGCTTTAAGAGCCAAATATGGAATTTTTAAAAAACACAGATGACCAGCTTGCTGTATAAATTAACTTGCTCTCCCAGTGGTCATTGCACATTCAAACAGGCTCAGAGAAGCTGCAACAGACTAGTCAGGTAAGAATACCATGAAATGTTTTTGAAGTTGAGATCTGAACGAAACTTTGAACTTGGTGTAGCATTTTGTTTATAAAGTTGATCAAATTGTTCCTCCAAGGTCTGGTGCTTTCCAAGTCTCACCCTCAGCTGGTTGCAAGGTTGCATGTTCAAGCCCCCCTCCAGGACCTGGACACTTAAGCAAGGCTGACAAGGGTTGGCATTGTCTTTCTGGTGAGAAGTTAAAATGAGAAAGCGAACCAGCCTGTTCAAGATGAGCAGCGAGGTGCCCTGGCCAATATTTAATCCCTCAAACACCACCACCAAAAGAAGTCAATCTAACCATTTATCTCTTTACAGTTTTTGCGATCTTGCTGTGCAAACATTAGGTACTGTGCCTGCCTGTAAACACAGTGGCAACAATTCAAAGGTAATCAATTCACTTTGAAGCACATATCGTGGATGTGAAAGACATTATATACATGCAATGTTTTCTTTCTTTTCTTTTTAAAAGGGAGTACCACATTTAATCATTGAAATGGTGCTTTGGAACCAAATCGTGCTGGTGGCTGTATTGATCGTCTTTTCTTGCCCAAATGGATTAGAAACATTACCTTCACAGCACTTGTGTGGCTCGCATCTAGTAGAGACTCTGTACTTTGTGTGTGGACAAAAGGGTTTCTACTATGTACCTAAAGTAAGAAGAGGCACGGAGCAGTTCCTAGGTATGTTCACCAAACTCTAAATACAATTAATAAATAGATTTCCTTTCCGTATGTCGTAATTATGGGGACAAAGAACAAAGAACAAGAACAAAGAAATGTACAGCACAGGAACAGGCCCTTCGGCCCTCCAAGCCCGTGCCGACCATGCTGCCCGACTAAACTACAATCTTCTACACTTCCTGGGTCCGTATCCCTCTATTCCCATCCTATTCATGTATTTGTCAAGATGCCCCTTAAATGTCACTATCGTCCCTGCTTCCACCACCTCCTCCGGTAGCGAGTTCCAGGCACCCACTACCCTCTGCGTAAAAAACTTGCCTCGTACATCTACTCTAAACCTTGCCCCTCTCACCTTAAACCTATGTCCCCTAGTAATTGACCCCTCTACCCTGGGGAAAAGCCTCTGACTATCCACTCTGTCTATGCCCCTCATAATTTTGTAGACCTCTATCAGGTCTCCCCTCAACCTCCTTCGTTCCAGTGAGAACAAACCGAGTTTATTCAACCGCTCCTCATAGCTAATGCCCTCCATACCAGGCAACATTCTGGTAAATCTCTTCTGCACCCTCTCTAAAGCCTCCACATCCTTCTGGTAGTGTGGCGACCAGAATTGAACACTATACTCCAAGTGTGGCCTAACTAAGATTCTATACAGCTGCAACATGACTTGCCAATTCTTATACTCAATGCCCCGGCCAATGAAGGCAAGCATGCCGTATGCCTTCTTGACTACCTTCTCCACCTGTGTTGCCCCTTTCAATGACCTGTGGACCTGTACTCCTAGATCTCTTTGACTTTCAATACTCTTGAGGGTTCTACCATTCACTGTATATTCCCTACCTGCATTAGACCTTCCAAAATGCATTACCTCACATTTGTCCGGATTAAACTCCATCTGCCATCTCTCCGCCCAAGTCTCCAAACAATCTAAATCCTGCTGTATCCTCTGACAGTCCTCATCGCTATCCGCAATTCCACCAACCTTTGTGTCATCTGCAAACTTACTAATCAGACCAGTTACATTTTCCTCCAAATCATTTATATATACTACAAAGAGCAAAGGTCCCAGCACTGATCCCTGTGGAACATCACTGGTCACAGCCCTCCAATTAGAAAAGCATCCTTCCATTGCTATTCTCTGCCTTCTATGACCTAGCCAGTTCTGTATCCACCTTGCCAGCTCACCCCTGATCCCATGTGACTTCACCTTTTGTACTAGTCTACCATGAGGGACCTTGTCAAAGGCCTTACTAAAGTCCATATAGACAACATCCACTGCCCTACCTGCCAATGACTTTTCGTGACCCCTTCTAGCCCTCCTGACTCCTTGCTTAAGTTCCTTCCTACTTTCCTTATATTCCACGCAGGCTTCGTCTGTTCCCAGCCCTTTAGCCCTGACAAATGCCCCCTTTTTCTTTTTGACGAGGCCTACAATATCTCTCGTTATCCAAGGTTCCCGAAAATTGCCGTATTTATCCTTCTTTCTCACAGGAACATGCCGGTCCTGAATTCCTTTCAACTGACACTTGAAAGCCTCCCACATGTCAGATGTTGATTTGCCCTCAAACATCCGCCCCCAATCTATGTTCTTCAGTTCCCGCCTAATATTGTTATAATTAGCCTTCCCCCAATTTAGCACATTCATCCTAGGACCACTCTTATCCTTGTCCACCAGTACTTTAAAACTTACTGAATTGTGGTCACTGTTACCAAAATGCTCCCCTACTGAAACATCTACCACCTGGCCGGGCTCATTCCCCAATACCAGGTCCAGTACCGCCCCTTCCCTAGTTGGACTGTCTACATATTGTTTTAAGAAGCCCTCCTGGATGCTCCTTACAAACTCCGCCCCGTCTAAGCCCCTGGCACTAAGTGAGTCCCAGTCAATATTGGGGAAGTTGAAGTCTCCCATCACCACAACCCTGTTGTTTTTACTCTTTTCCAAAATCTGTCTACCTATCTACTCCTCTATCTCCCTCTGGCTGTTGGGAGGCCTGTAGTAAACCCCCAACATTGTGACTGCACCCTTCTTATTCCTGATGTCTACCCATATAGCCTCACTGCCCTCTGAGGTGTCCTCCCACAGTACAGCTGTGATATTCTCCCGAACCAGTAGCGCAACTCCGCCTCCCCTTTTACATCCCCCTTTATCCCGCCTGAAACATCTAAATCCTGGAACGTTTAGCTGCCAATCCTGCCCTTCCCTCAACCAGGTCTCTATAATGGCAACAACATCATAGTTCCAAGTACTAATCCAAGCTCTAAGTTCATCTGCCTTACCCGTAATACGCCTTGCATTAAAACATATGCACTTCAGGCCACCAGACCCGCTGTGTTAAGCAACTTCTCCCTGTCTGCTCTGCCTCAGAGCCCCACTGTCCCTATTCCTTAGTTCTCCCTCAATGCTCTCACCTTCTGACCTCTTGCTCCCGTGCCCACCCCCCTGCCATACTAGTTTAAACCCTCCCGTGTGACACTAGCAAACCTCGCGGCCAGGATATCTATGCCTCTCATGGGACGCATATGGTTACCCTGAATCTGGCACGGGATCAGAAACCAATGCCCCAGCAACATCTGAATCATGAAGGGGAGGTGGTGGCATAGTGGTATTGTCACTGGACGAGTAAACCAAAGACCCAGAGTAATGCTTTGAGGACTCAGGTTAAAATCTTGCCATTGCAGATGGTGAAATTTGAATTCAGTAAAAATCTGGAATTAAAGTTTAATGATGGCCATGAAACCATTGTTGATTGTCGTAAAAACCCACCTGGCTCACTAATGTCCTTTCGGGAAGAAAATCCTCCATCCTTACCTGGTCCGGCCTACCTTGTGACTTCAGACCCAAAGCAATGTTGCTGATTCGCAACTGCCCCCTCAAGGGCAATTAGGGATGGGCAATAAATGCTGGCACAGCCTGTGACACCCATGTCCCATGAACGAAAAGTAAAAAGAGATTTTCATTTTAATGGACTTTGAAGGATGCTAAGGGGAGCTTTCAAATTAGCCTCTTCCTTCGCAGAAACCTTCAACAGAAACATTCAACACTCTTGAGCCATTGGAACATCATTACATAGAATTACAAGCATTTTACTGCATGACCCTCCCTATTTCATCTAACCCCATCAATAAGTCCTCCTCTTCCTTTCTCCCTCATGTACTTATAGCATCCCCTTAAATACATTAAACTATTTGCCTCAACTATTCCACTTGAAATCGATTTCCACATTCTAACTTCTTGCAGGTATTGAATTCACCTGAGTTCTTTATTCAAATTATTGGTGACTGTCTTTTCCTTTTATTCTCCCTAATTTGGACTCGCCACAAGTGGAAACATCTCCTTTACCTCTGCCCAATCAAACTCTTCAATAATTTTAAAGATCTCAATTAGGCCACCCCTTAGTCATGTCTTATCTAGAAAAAAAGATTCCCAACTGCAGTTCATTCTTTCCTGATAGCTGGAACCTCTCAATTCTGGTTCAATATCTTTATAAATCTTCTCTTCCCCTTCTCCAGCTTCTCTGTGTCCCTTTTGTTTTGTAATATGGAGACCAGAATTGTATGCAGTACTCTAAGCGTGATCTGACCAATATTCCAGCCAAGTTTATTGTAACTTCCCTGCTTTGCAATTCTATTCTATTATTAAGGCAGCGATTCAACGGAAAGAAAGTAATGTCCGTTCTTGAATGTCCTGAGAAATAAATACCCCGCTATTCAATGGCACTTTGCCATTTTGTTGGGCCTCGTGGAGTTTCTCTCTGCTGAGGCCACACTTAAGTAATTTCCTATTGGCCATCCCAGCAGGTAAGGCTTCTCACAGATCGGGGCACCATATTGTCTGGCTGTCTCAATCATTCCCCCTCCCTTCAGCCGATTCCTTTCTCCCCAATCCTCACGGCGTACCCCGTAACACCCGCTCACAGCCCCTCCACCTCGAAAGCACCCCCCACCCCCCACCCACACTCCGGGCCCAATCCCTGGCAGTGGCAATCTAGCACCTGAGCACCACCACCCTGGAACCCTGACAATGCCCCTATCAGCCTGGCAATGTCATCTTGGCACCTTGGCAGTTCCAGGATCACAGTGCCATGGTGCCTGTGTGGCACTGCCAGGGTGCCAGGATGCCATTATGCCATTAACCCCCATGTGCCATTATGACTGGTCCACATTTGTGGAAACCAGTACGAATTGGCTCATTTAGTGACTAATTTAAATGCCTACTGGATCATTTAAACATGCAGATCTGGATCACGTCCAGTGAGGGCAAGCTCCAGATCACGACGTCTTGTGAGATTTTGTTAAATCTCACGAGGCACTTCGAGCGTCACAAATTTCACGAGGGCCACTTGTGAGATTCAACAGTCTCATCCCTACACTAAATCGGGCGTGATGAGGATCCCCGGGATTTGTTTACATTTATCTAATCTCCAATAATTTGCTTTGCTACTTTTAATGACTCGTGAAGCGATCCACTTGAGATCCATTTGCTGCTGTATTCCCTTTAGATTCAAATTTACTTGCGGCCCTCTTATTCTTTCTCCCCAAAAATGTAAATTCTCACACATGTATATTGTAGAATCATAGAATAGTAGAATTTACAGTGCAGAAGGAGGCCATTTGGCCCATCGTGTCTGCACCGGCCCTTGGAAAGAGCATCCTACCCAAGGCCACACCTCCACCTATCCCTGTAACCCCACCCAACCTTTGTGGACACTAAGGGCAACTTAGCATGGCCAATCCACCTAAACCACACATCTTTGGGCTGTGGGAGGAAACCGGAGTACCCGGAGGAAACCCACGCAGACACGAGGAGAACGTGCAGACTCCGCACAGACAGTGACCCAAGCTGGGAATCGATTCTGGAACCCTGGAGCAATGAAGCAAATGTGCTAACTACTGTTAGACAGCGTGCTGTCTTCATGTCACTGGCACAACTATTCTGCAAATTTATTAATGTCTTTTTGTGTTTTACTGCATTCTTTCACAGTATTAAATATACCCCCAATTTGGTGTCATTCACAAATTTTCTAATTATGGGCAGAGTTTTACAGGCCTGCCACAGAGGGGTTGGGCTGGAAAATGCAGCGAGCCATTCAAAATTCCATTGACTTCAGTGAGACTGGAAAATCCTGGGGTGGGAGGATGGGTGTAAAATTCTGCCCATCTCTGATTCTCGAGTTCAAATTGTTTGTGTAAATAGTGAGCAGTAGTGAATCCAGCACCAATTTGAGGGGTACAATAATTCCCATTTTCTGGCAGTCTATGCAACCACCCTGAACATTTAATTTCTGCTTTCTGTTTTGTAGCCACCATGCTCTCAATTATGCTACTTGTCTCCTGAATCCATATATTCTGACCATGGTTATGAGTCTACTCTTGACTATGTTATCAAATATTGAATATCTTGGGTGCGGTCCAGCGAGCGGAGCTCATCAGTGCCCCGCCTCCCGGACACCACCAATGCCCCAAACCACCTATAAGGGGGATGTCAAGCCTCCTCCCGTATCCCACCTCACACGGGCAGGGCTCTCCTGGGCCTGATCCTGGCGCAGGCAAATATCCAGCCTGGCACCTTGGCACTGCCAGTCTGGCAGTGACACGTGGGAACCCTAACAGTGCCAGACTAGCACCCAGATGGCACTGATTGGGGGCCCAGGTGGCACTGTCAGGGTGCCAGGCTGGCAGTGCCAACATGCTTGCATAACACCAGCAGTGCCAGGGTGCCACCCTTCCTGGACGTCAACTTCTTGGGGCCGTCCAATCACCTGGAAGACCCCCCCAAAGTACTGTTCTGTGTGGTCCCCATTTGTGGGTACCAGTACCGAACGGTGCCCAGCTGGGGTCTCCTCAGCGAGGCCAATAGATGCACGGCTAAATGGGTTCTTAAACTCATCCTGCGGGCAGGACCCAGATCGCGACATGTGGCGAGATCTAACTAGATCTCACAAGACAATAATGGCTGTCGGGATTCCCAACGAAAGCCTCTCCTGGAATCTACCGACCGCATTGCGCCCTTTATCTTTTTGAAAATCCCAGCCCTTCATATCTACTATCTTATCAATTACTCTTTCTCATTTCCCTTTTTTAAAAGAATAATCCAATTCATCCCATTCCCTGTGTTTTTCCCCCATACATTTGCCATTTGTTCCGAGTCAAGTAAATACACAATTTTGTTTTGAAAATTACCATTGAATTTGCTTCCTCCAAACCATTATGCATTTGGCCCAGAACATACTTGCTGTGTGAAAATGACATTCCCCTCAATTCCCTTCTTTTGCCAATGTGCCTAACCAACGTCCGATGCAGTAAAGGTCCTCCTCCCATTGTGGGCATCCTTTCACATTCACTGCTGCCTAAATGCTTCTTCACATTCTTCTGAAATCTATATTCCATAATTGTGGGGGATGTTGAGCTGAGAGGTTGCCAAGTAAATTCAAAGAATGGAGGGTTTACAGAGGTGTGAATGTTACGTTCTTTCTTTCACTGACATGATGTGGAAAAATTATGGTCTCTCCTCATGCATATACGTCCAATCACAGGATATTGTGGATTGAGCAAGCGAGTGAGAGTATAGGGATAATCAGGGAGCGATGCTTCACAATAGGAGCCAAAATCCAAAGTCAAACTTTCTTATAGAAAAACAGCAAAAGACTGCTGATATTGGAAATCAGAAAGAAGCAGGAAATATTGGAAACACTCAACATATCAGTCGGTATCATTGAAGAGTTAACATTTCAAATGAAACATTGGGCTGGATGTTATGTTATGGCGGGTTTGAAGGTAGGGCATGAAACATAGATTTCATAAAATTTACAGTGCAGAAGGAGGCCATTAGGCCCATCGAGTCTGCACCAGCTCTAGGAAAGAGCACCCTACCCAAGCCCACAACTCCACTCTATCCTCCTAACACCACCTAACCTTTTTTATTTGGACACTAAGGGCCTCATCTCGCCACCACCATTATTTTCACCGCGGCAGGGGGAGGGCCACACTATGTGGGAAGCCGAAGAGCTTGAGCTGCATGTGCTGGTGTTGGCAAGGGTTGATGGTCAGGGGTGGGGACTCATTTGTGGATCACGTGGTATCCAGTGCGCCCCCTTCCTCAGGTCATTCCCCCCTTAAACTTGCCCCCAAATTCTTGAACTTAGCCCCCTTCCGGCAACAGATCTAGGACCCCGAACCTACCTGAGCGAGCTCCTTGGGGTGGTGGGACTGTCTTTTGTTCCAGCTGTGGCCATTCCTCTCAGCTGATGCCACTGGGGCAATAGAGCTGCCGGTTGAGTGGCAGCTCTCTTAGGCAGGACTCTAAGGGTGGAAACCTCGCTTTCAGCAAATCATATTGTTTTCTGTGTTAAATTGCTGCAGGGCAGCTGTTGGGATTGTGGAGGAACTGGCCCCCACTCTCCCCCACCTGCCCATCTCCCTCCCACCCCTCTACCCCCACTGACCTTTTAGCCCATAAAATCCAGCCCCTTAACTCTATTTCTTTTTGCACAGATACTGTCTGACTTCTCAAGGACAGGAGAAATAAAATATTGTCAAATTATTCTCTTTCAGCATTACGTGGTGAAGAGTCCATTCAAGAAAATGAGACAGAGCAGCAATTTCCATTCAACAAACACCTGGGTCAGATGATGAAGAGGGGAATAGTGGATCACTGCTGTCGCAATACCTGCTCCCTTTACGATCTGGAAGGCTACTGCAACCAATAAGAAATGTAAATGCTGTGAGCGTCAGAAAGTAAGGTGTGCAGCCATTGTGTAGGAGACAGGTTCATTGTCATGTCCTTTATTCCAAAAGAATATCTCTCACTGTACAAAAATTTGGCAAATAAAATTTGACAAATTGCAGAAGAAGTGCAAGTATAATTTTACTTTTATTGAGAAAACGGGAAGTCATTTTTTAAATACCCTTTGTCTAATGTTTATTCCCTTTATTAAAATGAATGGAGCTGTCTCCTACATTTATATGAATCATACTTTTGACCGAGCACATTCTACGCACTTTTACAGATCGAACCAGTCTGTATCCCATTACTTATATTTTAACTTTAAAATAAAGAGCAGCCTCTGATGCCTCCAATTTTCTTTTTCAATTCTTTTTCTTAACTTCCTAATTTAACTTCACTGAGCCACTAAAACAGACCACACACAACCCAAGATATTTTGAACTTGTTGGTGGTAAAGGCAAGCATCATGAATGTAGGTTGAGGTGAATAAAATCAGTGCGTGACACAAGGTAGAATAGGGATTAAAGATGGTCAGCATTAAACCTGAAAAGGGGATCAGATTAATGGGCTGTCCAGTTGCTCACCTGCTGAATGTGACGGAGCCATAGATGCACAAAAGATTCAATGCCGGTGGGTAAATTAGCTGCTTTCACTTTTGGCAGTAGTTAGAGTGAGCCGAACTGTCTTCAATTACCCCATCCTTGGGACTTGAATCTTTTGGGTGATACCAGTTTCTGATTCTTTCATAACTTCAGATTGGAGCTACATCCACAAAATCTAGAGTTACTAAAAAAAACTAAAATGAGTAGAAAATATCGACTGCGGAGTAAACAATAATACATTCCCTCATACCAGGACTGAGAAGAATGCTGCCCATTTAAACTCACTACCTCATTCTCGAGCAAATTCTAGCATATTAAACCTTATGAATGCATATTTCCCAATTTCTCTGTTTACCTGAAGCAGAAAGCCAACAATCAGATGGTGGCCATGAAGATCTTTTATTTTTTTGGATGAACACCATGAATCACATGGCGAGAGAATTATTTGTTTACAATGTTCCCTCCTTCTGCAGTTACAGAGGGCTTGGTTGCACTCGAGTACATTTGGGGGCATTTTCCACGTGAGGCTAAACTGTGAGTGTTGATAGGGTCATTCAGCTTTGGAGGTACTATCACTAAGTTCAATCCACCCTCATGCACCACCTGCCATGACTGATAGGATGACTATCAGCTGAAAGAACTCTGGCTTCTTTTCCATTTCCCAAGCCAGAACACTGTGGTTATTGGATAGTGTTCCAGGTTAGGTAAAGATCTTCTGGCTCTTCAGGCTGGTGGGATCTTCCGGCTCTGTCGACGATGCACCCTCGACGTGGGTTTCCCAGAAGATCCCGCCACCGGCCAACGATGGGGCGCCTCTCACCACCAAGAAACACGTCGTGGGGAGGCCAGAGAATTGGACATTCTGAATTGTCCATCTGTGTATCCGAACAGGTGCCGCTCTGTGGCAACTAGGGACTTTTCACAGTAACTTCATTGCAGTGTTAATGTAAGCCTATTTGTGACAATAATAAAGATTATTATTATTATTGAAAAAAGGGCGACACGGTAGTACAGTGGTTAGCATTGTTGTTTCACAGCTCCAGGGTCCTAGGTTCGATTCCCAGCTTGGGTCACTATCTGTGTGGCGTCTGCACGTTCTTCCCGTGACTACGTGGGTTTCTTCCGGGTGCTCCGGTTTCCTCCCACAAGTCGCGAAAGACGTACTGTTAGGTAATTCTGAATCTCTGTGTACCCAAACAGGTGCCAGAATGTGGCGACTAGGGGCTTTTCACAGTAACTTCATTGCAGTGTTAAATGTAAGCCTACTTGTGACAATAACAAAGATTATTGTTATTAAATAAATGTTTTCCCCAACACACTAGTACAAGATACAAGACCTTTCTATCATTGGATTGTAAGCAAGATAAAGATCAAAGAAGTGATATCATGGAGATCAATTGCAACCAGAGTGAAATTGTTTCTACCTGTTATTTTGTCAATAAACACAGCTTCATAGATTATCATAGAATTTACAGTGCAGAAGGAGGCCATTCGGCCCATCGAGTCTGCACCAGCTCTTGGAAAGAGCACCCTACCCAAGGTCAACACCTCCACCCTATCCCCATAACCCAGTAACCCCACCCAACATTAAGGGCAATTTTGGACACTAAGGGCAATTTAGCATGGCTAATCCACCTAACCTGCACATCTTTGGACTGTGGGAGGAAACCAGAGCACCCGGAGGAAACCCACGCAGACACGGGGAGGATGTGCAGACAGATAGTGACCCAAGCCGGAATTGAACTTGGGACCCTGGAGCTGTGAAGCAATTGTGCTATCCACAATGCTACCGTGCTGCCCACAGCTGCTCATACTCAGGTACAACTTCCCAAGAATAATGGAACAAAGCTACCTCCACGGGCTCTTACTGTACAGAAAGTAAACTGAGGCTGCTGTTGCCACCATAAAGAGGACACTGCCATTGGCAGTCAATGACACCTCCTTCCTCAATCTTTTCTGTGTTGCCTCCTCACAGCTGAGCAAATAGACAATTTCAGCTAATTTGCTGCCCAATGATGTATGAAACAAAGTGGCACATCCAGGCTCATTATCTGTCATTCCCAGCACCACAAACCATATTTCTGATGTTACAACTGATAACAGGAGCAGGCCAAATGGACGTGTCGGTAAACTACGGTTTCCTTCTTCTCTCAGCTTTTACATGGAGTTTCCACATTGCTGCATTATTTCCCTGCTCCATCACACTGCTCCTGTCAGTCACACATTCCTCTTCCAATCCTACGTTTAGTCACTCACCACTGCATCTCTCCATCTGGTTGAAGGCCTTCTTCTTCCTCTTCTTCCTGGCAGTCTCTCTCTATGGTTCACCTCACATTTCCTCTCTCTCCACAACAGATGGCCACACCATTTCAGTCCCTTCTCAGCTACTTTCTTCAATGTTCTTACAATCTTCACTGATGCCTTGATATAACGGTTCTTGATTTTGCCCTTTCTGTCACTACACCATCCATCTCAGTATCAGCATTTGATCAGTAACCGGTCATTATTCCTCTCCTCTTTTTTTCTCTATAAATTTAGAGTACCCAATTCATTTTTTTTTTCCAATTAAGGGGCAATTTAGCGTGGCCAATCCACCTATCCTGCACATCTTTTGGGTTGTGGGGGCGAAACCCCCGTAAACACGGGGAGAATGTGCAAACTCCACACGGACAGTGACCCAGAACCGGGATTGAATCAGGGACCTCGGCACCATGAGGCAGCAGTGCTAACCACTGCGCCACCGTGCTGCCCCATTGTTCCTCTCCTCTTGCTCGGGTGTCTGCACTGTAAAACAAGGTTGTTCTCATAACTGTCTGGTAGATTCTTCCTTTTCTTTCAACGGTATTTTTCGATCACATAACACTCCATTTCACTTCCTCCAATTATTCCAAACAGAACTAATCCATTGCTTCATTTCCATTTCCATACTTCCATCTTTTGCCACCACTGACCGCAAGCACTTGAAAATATTCACGTTCTCCAAGTCTTCATCTATAATATTTATACCTTCACTCTGATCCTCTTACCTAGGCTCAAACTAACATTCCGTAAATTGAGTCTTAGGTGTACTGATCTTCATATCTCTGCCTTCCAGGATGTTGCTTCATTCCTCCAGTCATTCATGTTTCTATCATCTCCACATAGGTCAATATCATCTGTAAACATAATTGACCATGACACTGACTGTCTCACTTGCTCAGTTAGAACATTCATGACAATCATGAAGAGGAAGGGGCTCAGTGTTGAACTTTTGTCAATCCAACTTTGGCTTCCTAACTCTCACTCTCTTCCACGCCGTTCCTTACTCTTGTCCGGCACTCCTTGTGACCCTCATTTGCATCCAAACTGTCATATATTTCTTCCATGGCCAGGGATCTTTAACAGTCACTTTCTTTGCATTGCATTTTTTGCCTCTTTGTCCTGTTCTTTCTCCTCTTTTTTAAAAATATTTTTTTATTCTCCTCCTTTTTCACATTTTCTCCCAAATTTACACCCACCAACAATAAACAATAATCAGTAACAAATATGTCAATCCCCATATCAATAACAATGATCCCATCCTCCCATCAAACCCCAACATTAGCCCGCATGTTCACACAAACAAATGACAAAAAGGAATTAGGGATCACCCATAGTCGCCATTAACACACAAAGCCCCCCTCCCCCCAAACCTCCCACCCACATGCCCCAACTAATGTTCGATGTTATCCAGTTCTTGAAAGTACATAATCAATAATGCCCATGAATTGTAGAACGCCTCCATCCTTCCCCTCAGTTCAAGCTTAACCTTTTCAAGAGTCAAGAATTTCAACAGGTCACCCGCCACGCCAGGGCATAGGGTGGAGAGGTTGCTCTCCAACCTATCAGGATCCGCCTTCGGGCAATCAACGAGGCGAAGACTACAACATCTGCCTCCGCACCCGTTTCCAACCCTGGCAGGTCCGACACCCCGAATATGGCCTCCCAGGGGCCTGGGTCCAGTTTCACGTGCACCACTTTAGAAATTACCCTAAAAACCTCCTTCCAGTAATCCTCTCGCTTTGGACAGGACCAAAACATATGAACGTGATTAGCAGGGCCCTCCCCCGCAATGTTCACACACATCTTCTACTCCTTCAAAGAATCGTAAGGTGTGCTCTGTTTCCCACCTTCAGCTCTATCAGCCCCAACCTCACACATGAGGTGGAGGCATTCACTCTCTGGAGCATCTCATACCAGAACCCTTCCTCCATATCCTCTCCTAATTCTTCCTCCCACTTTGCTTTGATCCCTTCCAGTGGTGTCTTCTCCTCTTCCAAAATAGCTCCGTAAACCACTGACCCTACCCCCTTCTCCAGTCCCCCTGTCGTCAGCACCTCCTCCAGCAATGTGGAGGCCGGCTCCACTGGGAAGCTCTGTATCTCCTTTCTGGCAAAATCTCGAACCTGCATGTGTCGAAACATTTCCCCCTGCTCCAGCACATACTTCACGCCCAGCTCCTTCAATCCTGCAAACCGACTCCTAAGAAACAAATCTTTTTGCGTCTTAATCCCCTTCTCCCATTTCTGAAAATTTCCATCCCATCTCCATGGCTCAAATCTGTGGTTCCCCCGAATCGGCATTTCCCTTGACCCTGCCCCCAACCCGAAGTGTTGCCGAAATGGTCTCCAATTATTACCGGACTCCCTGAGTATTTCCCCGGGGCTATCGGGAGCGGCGCTGTTGCTAGTGCTTTCAATCCCGACCCCCTGCACAAACTCTCCTCCATTCTGACCCACTGGGAATCAACCCCTCTGACCCAGCTCCGCACCTTCTCCACATTCGCCGCCCAGTCGTAATACATCAGGTTCGGAAGACCCAAACCCCCTGCCTGCCTTCCCCTCTGTAGCAGCACCTTTCTAACTCTGGCCACCTTCCTTCCCCATATGAACAAAGTAATCTTTCCCTCAATCTCTCTGAAAAAAGCCTCTGGCAGGAAAATCGGCAGGCATTGAAAAATAAACAGAAATCACGGCAACACGTTCATTTTAACCGCCTGTACCCGACCCGCCAGTGACAGAGGGAGACCATCTCACCTTGCCAGATCAGCTTTCACTCTCCCCACCAAACTAGAAATGTTGTACCTGCAGAGCCCCCCACACTCCCGGGCAACCTGAACCCTAAGGGACCTAAAGTGACTCCCTGCCCTGCAGAATGGCAGCCCCCCCACCCCTGCCCCCACCCCCGGCCGAGACACCACAAAATATGCACTCTTCTCTTCCGAGAAAGACCCAAACACTCAAAGCAGCTCCAATATTCCCCTTATCGACACACTCGGTTCCGACATGTATAACAGCAAGTCATCGGCATATAAGGACACCCTATGCTCTATCCCCCCCCCTGCACTATTCCTTTCCATATCCCCGAACTTCTTAATGCGATGGCCAACGGCTCAATCGCGAGTGCAAACAGGGGACATAGGGCATCCCTGCCTAGTCCCACGGTGGAGAGAAAAGTATCTCGAGCTGATGTTGTTTGTGCGGACACTCGCCCTCGGCTATTTATATAGTAACTTTACCCAGTTCACAAATCTTGGTCCAATCCCAAACCGCTCCAGAACTGCCATCAAGTACCCCCATTCTACCCGGTCAAATGCCTTCTCAGTGTCCAATGCCACAACCACCTCTGTTTCCTTCCCCTCTGCCGGTGCCATAACGACGTTCAATACCCTTCTAACGTTTGAAAAGAGCTGCCTCCCTCTCACGAACCCCGCCTGATCTTCACCTATCACCTTTGGGAGGCACTCCTCCAGCCTAGCCGCAGTACCTTCGCCAATACTTTTCCGTCCACATTCAGAAGTGATCTGGGCCTATACTGTCATAATATACACCAGTATATCATGGTGCAGACACACTATCCAATTTCCCGTAACAGCCTCCCCGAACAGGCGCCGGAATGTGGCGACTAGGGGCTTTTCACAGTAACTTCATTGAAGCCTACTTGTGACAATAAGCGATTTTCATTTTCATTTTTTCATTTTCACACTGATGGACACACAGTGTTGCTCGTTTTAGCCTTAGTTCATTTGCTCTAATTCTGTCACCTTTGCTCATGAGTCGCCAGGTATCTTTCTGATACCGCCACGTGGTTCAAGTCCAAGTAATGATTAATAATGCAACACACCACTTAGTAAGAGTTAAATCAACGCTCATTTATTATATACAGCAATTAATTCTTATATAATAATTCTACTTCTAGACTACTACCTACCACTAAAGGCCAATACTTAACTTTGGAAATGGCCCACCAGGTCAGGGAAATGAATGGTCTTTCGAATTGGTTCTGAGCCTGCGGGATTCAAAAGCTGGTACAAGTCGATAGTCAGGAGTGCTTATCTGGTAGCGATCGCTGGAGTAAAACTTACGGTTTCTTGTAGAAGGGTCTCGAAGGTTGCGAGCAGGAAAAAGAAGGGTCGATTTGAACTTGGCCCCTATTCGTATAGTCCCCAGGGGCTTCCCGCCTCTCGGGGCGGACCTTGTACCTGGTTCCAAGTGATTGGACTTGGTCCCAATCACTTGGTTCGATATGCTCCAATACTGGAGCGATTCCTTGATCGGGGGGTGGTCGTTTACCTTTCTTTGTGTCAGCCCCTGCTGGCGCTGAAAGGTCTGGGTCGGCTTTATGTTGCTAATTTGTAGCAATTTTTCCCGGTGATGGCTGATTAAAATGCAGATGGCTCGGTTGTTGTGATGTTGATGGCTGCAGGTATCGGTCTGGGCTGACTTCCCCAGAGGCGAATACACTGTTTTACCTGCAGCTGTCCGTTTGAGTCCTGTTGGCTGATTTTCCCATCAGCCTCTTCCGTTCGCCATTTTAGATCGGGATTTGACCATTCTAATCGGGAGTCAGCGATTTTACATGGCTACAACAGCAAGACCAATCAACACACACAACACCGCAGCCAATCACCAGTTCGAGCACACTCATTATATAGACAGAGGGCATCAGAGTTCCCGCTCATTTGGGATGCAGCCTCTCAGAAGGACAGAGCTTAAAGCTTACAGCACAGATCTTCACCATGTGCTGAGTGCATGGTTAGGACAGGCATAGGTCTTTAGTTTAATCTAACATCGTGTAAACCCACAGTGAAAGTATTTTCAACAGTTTCTAACTTAATAAAATAGTCTTATACTATTTTAAGTGTTGGTGGCCTGTATGTGTTCCACGGATCCAGAGCACCCAACACATCATGGTACCAGTAGTTGAGGGATATTAGAACTTCTTGGACCTACCTGCAAGTGATCTGCCTTCCACCAGCATACAGCCATTCTGCAAAATGGCCAGCGTCCGCCCGCCGCCACCGCTCCGCATCACCGGTAACCTAGGGGCCAACTGGAAGATATTCAAACAACGCTTCCAGCTCTACCTTGAAGCCACAGATCGGGAAGCTGCCTCAGACACCAGGAAGATTGCTCTCTTCCTATCAACGGCCGGGGAACATGCCATCCACATTTTCAATTCTCTCACCTTTGCTGATGGTGAAGATAAATTAAAATTCAAGACGGTCCTCCTTAAGTTTGACAGTCACTGCAACATCAAGGTGAATGAAAGTTTTGAGCGCTATGTATTACAACAGCATTTGCAGGGTAAGGATGAACCTTTCCAGTCCTTTCTCACCCATCTCCGCATCCTTGCGCAGTCCTGTAATTATGGGCCTACCTCCGACTCCATGATACACGACCAGATTGTTTTCGGTGTTCAGTCGGACCCCCTAAGCCAGCAGCTCCTCAAGGTAAAGCAGCTCACCCTAGCGATTACCATTGAGACCTGCGTGCTACATGAACACGCCACTAGTCGGTATTCCCACATCCAACCGGCTGAAACGGCGTAGCAAGGTCCCCACCAGGCAGAACGGGTCCAAGCAATCGAGCAACTCCAGGGCCTCAGCCTGGATGAGGGCGGCCATTTTGCACGCTTTTCACGGACTCCCGCGCTTGTGCGCACCGAACGAGGGGACGGCGACGTCGAAGAACGTACTGTGCAGGCGCGCACCACGTATGACCGCACCGCGCCTGCGCGGTGGCGCAGCGAACGTACTGACGCTACAACTTGTGGCAACTGTGGCTCCGCCCACTTAAAGCGGCAAAGTTCTGCAAAATCCCGACGATGCCTGAGATGTGGCAAATTTGGCCACTGTGCTGCTTTATGCAGATCAGCTCAGCCTGCCAATTCGTATCGCTCCGGCAAGCCTCGCAGGAATGTCCGGGCCATTCAACCCACGATCACCGAGCCTGATTCGGACCTGCTACCCGATATTGACACCGAGGACCCGAAGGCGCCTTTTCAAGTTGGTATCATTACAAAAAACAGGGTGTCCCCGAAGCACAGAATCCAGCCTCTATCGATATACAGCATCGATCCGTACGATGAGTGGTGTGCCACCCTTATGGTCAACCGGTCCCAAATACGATTCCGCCTGGACACTGGTGCCTCTGCCAATCACATTGCGCGGTCTGACCTCCAAAGCCTTTGTGTCAAACCAGCCATCCTCCCATCAGCCTGCCAGCTATTAGATTATAATGGCAATGCCATTGCTGCCAGCGGCTCAAACCAACTTGAAGTGACGCATAGGTCACGCAAAGCCACCCTTCCCTTTGAAATCATGGACTCCTCGAAAGCCTCCCTGCTTGGCGTGCAGGCATACAAGCTGCTGAACCTAGTTCAGAGAGTTCACTCTCTCTCCTGCTGACGCGTCTGCCTTTCAGGACACTGACTTCAGGGCACAGCTCGATGCCATTATCAACCAGTACCACGACGTCTTCAAGGCATGGGCATGCTCCCGTACACCGACAAGATTTTATTGAAACCGAATGCCATGCCTGTGGTGCATGCACCTCGCAGAATCCCAGCATCCCTTAAGGACCGCCTCAAGCAGCAGCTGCAGGACCTCCAGAACCAAGGACTGATTTCCAAAGTCACGGAACCGACCGACTGGGTCAGTTCCATGGTATGTGTAAAAAAGCCTTCCGGCGAATTGAGAATTTGCATTGATCCCAAGGATCTAAATCGCAATATTATGAGAGAGCACTATCCAATTCCCAAGCGCGAAGAGCTCACATGTGAGATGGCTCGCGCCAAACTCTTTACCAAACTCGATGCCTCAAAGGGATTCTAGCAAATCCAGCTCGATAAATCCAGCAGGAAACTCTGCATATTTAACACCCGCTTTGGAAGACATTGTTGCAACAGGATGCCGTTTGGGATCATCTCTGCATCAGAAGTGTTCCATAGGATTATGGGACAAATGATGAAGGTATTGAAGGTGTTCGCGTTTATGTCGATGCCATAATCATTTGGTCCACCACCCCGCAGGAGCATGTTAGGCGCCTCCAGCGTGTAGCCAGACGTATACATGAGCATGGCCTCCGCCTCAACAGGGCCAAATGCTCTTTTGGTCAGACAGAATCCAAGTTCCTCGGGGACCACATCTCCCAATTGGGTGTGCAGCCGGATGCGGACAAGGTAGCTGCCATCACAGCTATGAAAACACCAGAGGGCAAGAAGGCGGTCCTCCGATTTCTGGGCATGGTCAATTTTTTAGGGAAATTCATCCCTAACCTCGCCTCTCATTCCACGGCTCTCAGGAACCTAGTCAGGAAGACGACAGACTTCCGATGGTTCCCTGCCCACGAGCGCAAATGGAGAGAACTCAAGGCAAAACTGACCACGGCCCCAGTCTTAGCTTTCTTTGATCCAGCAAAGGAGACCAAAATTTTGACCGATGCCAGTCAATCCGGCATTGGGGCAGTGCTCCTGCAACGTGATGAGGCCTCATCATGGGCCCCCGTTGCATATGCGTCACGTGCGATGACCCCCATGGAGCAGCGCTACGCACAGATAGAAAAGGAGTGCCTGGGCCTTCTGACCGGTGTTGTTAAGTTTCACGATTATGTCTACGGTCTTCCTCAATTCACCGTCGAGACCGACCATCGCCCACTGGTCAATATAATACAGAAAGACTTGAACGACATGACGCCTCGTCTCTAGCGTATTCTTCTCAAGCTCCGGCGATACGACTTCCAGCTGGTATACATCCCAGGCAAGGACCTCATCATTGCTGACGCTCTCTCCAGGGCAGTCAACACTCCATGTGATCCAGCGGGATTTGTCTGCCAGGTTGACGCCCATGTGTCATTCGCAGACTCCAATCTACCTGCCTCGGATGTACGCCTCGTCCAAATTCGCCACGAGGCGGCGGTTGACCCCTTGCTACAGCGTGTCATGCGCCACCTAACGGACGGGTGGCTCAAGGGCCAATGCCCTCAATTCTATAATGTCAAAGATGATCTGGCGGTAGTAGACGGGGTTCTTCTAAAACTGGACCGCATTGTCATTCCGCATAGCATGCGCCAGCTTGTGCTGGAACAGCTACACGAGGGCCACCTTGGCATGGAAAAGTGCCGCCGACGGGCCCGAGAGGCAGTGTACTGGCCCGGCATTAATGAGGACATAGCCAACACAGTGCTCAACTGCCCCATTTGTCAGCGCTTCCAGCCGACCCTGCAGCCCCATGAGTTGGTCACGTCACCATGGACCAAGGTGAGCATCGACCTGTTCCACGCGCTGGGCAGAGACTAAGTCCTGATCGTGGACTACTTTTCGAATTACCCGGAGGTGATAAGGTTGTACGACCTCACCTCGTCGGCAGTCATTCGTGCATGTAAAGAAACCTTTGCTCAACACGGCATCCCGCTCACGGTTATGTTGGACAATGGCCCCTGCTTCGCCAGCCAAGAATGTTCCAACTTTGCCAGGTGGTTCAATTTTGCCCATGTGACGTCCAGTCCCCTGTATCCCCAATCTAACGGCAAAGCAGAGAAGGGAGTACATATCGTCAAACGGCTCCTCTGCAAGGCTGCCGATGCTGGGTCTGATTTCTACCTCGCCCTGCTGGCCTATCGCTCCGCCCCACTGTCCACTGGCCTGTCGCCAGTCCAGTTACTCATGAGTCACACCCTGAGGACGACGGTGCCGTCCATCCATGTCCCAGACCTCGACCACGTTCCGGTCCTTCGTCGGATGCAGCTGTCTCGTGCACAGCTCAAGATGGCTCATGACTCCGGTGCAGCTGATCTCCCTGCTCTGGCTCCAGATGACAACGTCCGCATCCATCTTCCAGATGGTGGCTGGTCTGCAACCGCTGTTGTTCTTCGGCAGGTGGCCCCCCGCTCGTTCCTGGGTTGTCTACCGGATGGCTCTATTCTGCGCCGCAATCGACGTGCCCTTCGTCTCGTTCCACGCTCGCCACGTGATCCTCCAGTGTCACCTCACCATTCTGCTGACCCTGCCACGGACTATGCAGAGCTCCCTGTCACGCTGCCTCCCCCTGACTTTGACGCAGTCCAGCCCGCTCCTGAACCGGTGGCTCTCGACGCACTCTTAAGGTGGTCAACCAGAATTCGTCGCCCACCTCAGAGACTAAATTTATGAACTTTTCAAATTTATGGACTCTCTGAATTGTTTTGTTGCTTTGTTTGATCGGTTCCCTGGTTTGTATATAGTGTTGATCTCGTTACTCTTCTTGCATACTGCTTCTCTGCACCAGGCACCTTCTCATGTAAATAGCTTAGTTCTCATGTACGTAGTCCTGTAAATATCTCTTCGCACCCCACACGTAATTAGGAACATTCTCACCACACATTATTTATTGCCACACACATACATTTCTTTATAAAAGGGGGATGTCATAATATACACCAGTATATCATGGCGCAGACACACACACTGATGGACACACAGCAAGACCAATCAACACACACCACACCGCAGCCAATCACCAGTTAGAGCACACGCTCTGTAAAGACAGGGGGCATCAGAGTTCCCGCTCATTCAGGATGCAGCCTCTCAGAAGGACAGAGCTTACAGCTTACAGCACAGATCTTCACCATGTGCTGAGTGCATAGACTGGTTAGGACAGGCATAGGTCTTTAGTTTAATCTAACATCGTGTTAACTGTAGAAGCCAGGTATTTCTAATACAACTAGTATTGGTAAAACATAGCTGTTTAAGCATAAATATTAAACCCCAGTTTTAAACACCCATTTTAAATTTACTTATAACCTCAGGTCATCTCTGAACATACAGAGACACAAAAAACAGCATGAAACAGCATAATTCCATCATGGATTAAAACAGCACAGATGCAAGACAATTTGACACTGTGCTTGTGACTGCCCACCCAGCTTTTCTGATACCCTTGTCAATAAAAGAGGAACCGTCAGTGAATAAGAATAAATCTGGGTTCTGTAGTGGCTCTTCTTCTACTAAGCGTACTTCTTCCATTTCCTCTATTATTTTCACACAGTCATGCCCTTCTCCCTCCCCTCCCTTTTGTTCCTTGTGAAGTGGGAGCAAAGATGATGGGTTTATAGGACTAGCTTTGTGAAAATATAGGTTGGGAGCTTCCAGCACCGCTGTCCATCTAGTCCATCGAGCTGATGTAACTTGTGTAGCGCACAATGACTTACAAGAGAGACGAGTAGAGATGAAGTCGATGGGGCTTTATTGAGCGAGACTTGTCCCCAGCAGTTCAGCAACAGAATGGAGCGGCGGGGAGAAGCTCAGGTTCTTATACTCTGCCTTCAGGGCGGAGCCAGGAGTCAACAGCCAACCAGGACCCGGGATCTGTCAACCAATAGCATCACGGCTTCACAGTCCCACATGACCCCTAATACATACTACCACATTCACCCCTTGTTAAAAATGAACCCGGCGGGGTGATGGTTCGCATGGTGGTAGGGGTTTACAAGGCTGGTCCTGGCAGGAGAATTTCAGGCATGTCATTACAGTTTTTGCCCTACACTGGGCTATGTACAAGGTTTGTGAAACTATTTACAATATTAGTAAGAGAAAATTTTTTTTGTTACAGTCCAACAACATTCTTGGTGTCACGCCGATGCCACGAGTCGAGCGGGCGGTCTGGTCTTCCTCGTCGATCGCCTCAGCCCCGGTGGTGGTGCAGATGCTTGTTCCGGCGTTGTCATCTCCGGGAGCGTTTTGGTGTTTGTTCCTGTTTCACTCCTGGGCGGACACGGGAGGAGGACTGATCCTCCCGGGAAGGGGGTGGTTGCGGGGTGCGCCGGTGGCAGGGAGGGGATGATCGGTGTCGGGAGGGTGTGTGTGTTGCCGGCTGGCGCCAGGTCTCGCAGGGAGACCGTGTCTGTCCGCCGTCGGGGTACGCCACGTAGGCGTACTGCGGGTTCGCGTGGAGGAGGTGAACCCTCTCGACCAACGGGTCCGACTTGTGCGCCCGCACATGTTTCCGGAGCAAGATGGGTCCTGGGGCCGCCAGCCATGTCGGCAGCGACGTTCCGGAGGAGGACTTCCTGGGGAAGACAAGGAGGCGCTCATGAGGCGTTTGGTTAGTGGTGGTACACAGCAGCGACCGGATGGAGTGGAGAGCGTCCGGGAGGACCTCCTGCCACCGGGAAACTGGGAGATCCCTGGACTGTAGGGCCAGTAGGACGGTCTTCCAGACCGTGCCGTTCTCCCTCTCTACTTGCCCGTTCCCCCGGGGGTTGTAGCTGGTCGTCCTGCTCGAGGCTATGCCCTTGCTGAGCAGGAACTGGCGCAGCTCGTCACTCATGAAGGAGGACCCCCTGTCGCTATGGATATACGCGGGGCAACCGAACAGTGTGAATATGGTGCCAAGGGCTTTAATGGCTGTGGCCGCTGTCATGTCGGGGCAGGGGATGGCGAAGGGGAAACGGGAGTACTCGGCCACCACGTTCAGGAAGTATGTGTTGCGGTCGGTGGAGGGGAGGGGCCCTTTGAAATCCATACTGAGGCGTTCAAAGGGGCGGGACGCCTTGATCAGGTGCGCTCTATCCGGCCTGAAAAAGTGCGCTTGCACTCCGCGCAGATGTGGCAGTTCCTGGTGACTGTACGGACCTCCTCCACAGAGTAGGGGAGGTTGCGGGACTTTATAAAATGGTAGAACCGAGTGACCCCCGGGTGGCAGAGGTCCTCGTGGAGGGTTTGGAGACGGTCTATTTGTGCATTGGCACATGTGCCGCGGGATAGGGCATCGGACGGCTCGTTCAGCTTTCCGGGACGGTACAAGATCTCGTAGTTGAAGGTGGAGAGCTCGATCCTCCACCTTAAGATCTTGTCATTTTTAATTTTGCCCCGCTGTGCATTATCGAACATGAAGGCTACCGACCGTTGGTCGGTGAGGAGAGTGAATCTCCTGCCGGCCAGGTAATGCCTCCAATGCCGCACAGCTTCCACTATGGCTTGGGCTTCCTTTTCCACTGAGGAGTGGCGGATTTCTGAGGCGTGGAGGGTTCGGGAGAAAAAGGCCACGGGTCTGCCCGCTTGGTTAAGCGTGGCCGCCAGAGCTACGTCGGATGCGTCGCTCTCGACCTGGAAGGGGAGGGACTCGTCGATGGCGTGCATCGTGGCCTTTGCGATATCCGCTTTGATGCGGCTGAAGGCCTGGTGAGCCTCTGTCGACAGGGGGAAGGTAGTGGTCTGCATGTCCGTGTGTTCAATCGCGTTCACCAGCGGGCAGCTGCAGCCCCGTCCCAAAATTAGCAGCGTGGCGTAGAATTCCTCTAACGATTCTCCAGGACTTTGCCGTCTTGTTGCGAGTTGGTAGTGTGCGTAGACCTGGTTCACGGGGCGAACGTAAATGCTCTTCAGTGCTGCGAGCGCCGTCGGGAAATCCTCTGCGTCTTCTATGAGAGGGTAAATTTCCGGGCTTACCCTCGAATGCAGGACCTGCATTTTCTGGTCTTCTGTGATCCGGCCGGGGGCCGTTCAGAGGTAGCTTTCGAAACAAGCTTGCCAGTGTTTAAAGACTGCTGCCGAGTTCGCTGCGTGGGGGCTGATCCGCAGGCATTCCGGGGCGATCCGGAACTCCATAGTCCTTTAAGCTCGCTCAATAAATTGTAGCGCACAATGACTTACGAGAGAGACGAGTAGAGATGAAGTCGATGAGGCTTTATTGAGCGAGACTTTTCCCCAGCAGTTCAGCAACAGAACGGAGCGGCGGGGAGAAGCTCAGGTTCTTATACTCCGCCTTCAGGGCGGAGCCAGGAGTCAACAGCCAACCAGGACCCGGGATCTGTCAGCCAATAGCATCACGGCTTCACAGTCCCACATGACCCCTAATACATACTACCACAACTTGTGACACTCTGTTCATGGATAGTAGAGAATGAACTGAGTGTGGACATTTAATGATTAATTTTTGGTCTAGAACAAGGCCTGATGTCATCATTACAGCTCGACATGTGGCTTCCATGGCTCGTAAACAACTGCCAAATGCTAGTGCCACATTGTCGAATTTAAGGGAATAGGACCCAACTGGTTTACAAATTTGAACTTCTCTCCAAATTTCATCATTATAAGGTTGGATACCTGATTCTAACCATGTCCATGTCCACAGTGAAAGTATGTTCAACAGTTTCTAACTTAATAAAATAGTCTTGTACTATTTTAAGTGTTGGTGGCCTGTATGTGTTCCATGGATCCCGACCACCCAACACATCATATACGACCCACACTCCGTTGGCTCCTTCTCTTTTTTTAGCAACAGGGAAATTGATGCCTGCCCCAAAGTTTGTGGCAACACCCCCCTCCCTATCCCCTCTTCAAACACCAACACCATCAGGGGTGCCAGTTTATCCTTGAATTTTTTTATAATATTCCACCGGAAACCCATCCGGCCCTGCCACTTTCCCTGACTGCATCTTCCCAATCGCATCCTTCATCTCCTGCTCCACTATTGCTCCTTCTAATGTAACCCTGTCCCCCTCCCCTAACCTGGGGTACTCCAACCCATCTAGAAATTGTTGCAACTCACGGTCTCCCCGAGATGGCTCTGACCTGTACAAACTCTCATAAAATTTCTCAAAAACCTTGTTAATCAGATCTGGAGCCACCACCAACTTCCCTGCCCTGTCCCTCATCTGAACAATTTCCCTTACCGCTGCCTCCCTCCGGAGCTGACCTTCTAACATAAGCCCCGCCTTATCTCCATGTTCGTAAACTGCACCCCTTGCTCATCTCAGTTGGCGCACCGCCTTCCTGGTAGATAGTCGGTCAAAGCTCGCCTGTAGTTCCTTCCTCTTTTCCAGCTTCGCTGGGTCCCCATCTTCTGCATAACTCCTATCTACCTCCAACATCTCATCTATTACCCTCTGCCACTCCAACCTCTCCTCGTTGTCCACCCTGGCCTTAAACAAAATCACCTCACCCCTCACCACCGCCTTTAGAGCCTCCCAGCCAACTGCCTTCGACACCTCACCCGTACAGTTGAAACCTACATATTCCTCAATTACCTTTTCAATTTTGTCACAGAACCCTTGGTCCCCCAAAAGTCCCACATCTCATTTCCACCCCGGCCTCTGCGCTACCCCCTTCTCCAGCACCATATCCACCCAATGCGGAATATGATCTGACACTGCAATTGCCGAGTATTCCGACCCCTTAACCCCAGCCAGCAAAGCCTTCCCCACCACGAAAAAGTCGATCCGTGAGTAGACCTTATGCACTGCTGAGAAAAACAAGTACTCCCGTTCCCTCGGGTGCAGACACCTCCAAGGGTCCACCCCTCCCATTTCCACCATTAGCCCAGCCAATGCCTTTGCCCCCCCCTGATGGGAACAGCGAGCGCGGCCGTGACCTGTCTAACCTTGGCTCCTGCACCAAGTTCCAGTCCCCTCCCGCACTATCAGTTTGTGTGTGTCCAAGTCGAGGATGGCCCCAACACCTTCTTTGCTGTTCTTTGCACTTATTTCTGCATCCTCACTATGTTAGGTAGGCAGTATCTTCCTTTTCCTTTTTTAACCATGATGTAAACTAGCTGTCTTTCTCTACCACCACTGTTGTAGGTTATATGATGATTTCTGTCTTTTTGTATTTAGTATTACCTAGTGCTAAAACAGGGCAAACTCCAGGAGAGTGAATCCTTCTTCATTGGCTTCTACAAAACCAGGGTTAACCCCATAGCCTACTATTTCTTTCCCCACACGGTCACCTGCCATCACTAGCCTGTCACTGCTTGGTATTATTTTAACTGTGTTGTCCATTTGTTCCAGAATTCTTCTTTCTCTGCTGGTCCACACCCACTCTCTGGTGCAGAACAGCTAACCACATTTCATATTTCACCCCCAATTTCTAGCTTTACTTTGGTGATTCTATCACTGATTCTGTCCACTGCCAGAACCTTGTCCTTCATTTCCTTTCTTAGAACTATTCTATTTCTTCTTCCATTCTACTCAAAGTAGTAAAGTTTATATCCTTGACTAATTTCACTTCCATTGCTGCCCTTCCACTTAGTCTCCTGATTTGTACACCTTTTCTCGCCATCAGGTCAGTTACCTCACTGCTTCTCCCTGTCAGGGCCAACATTTAGACTTGCTATTTTGGATCAGGTCATCTTTTCACCTCTCCATCAGACGTTCTTCTCCAGCCATCTTTTTCCATTGGATGGTAATCCTTGCCCATTCCTCACAGGGTTCGGGCAGAACCCTACCTGTCGCTTACACCATAATCCCTTACATGGGTACTGTAATAACCTGTAGTGACCTGCACAGGACTCATCCAGCTGGGGATGATTGTTCCCCATGTTCAATTGGATTGAGTTAACCCAGCACTTGCATAAAAGGCCGGCAGCTGTAGAGCCAGCTAAAAAAGGAATGAGGACCAAGTGAAAGGTAACCGTGCCCTGCGAATGTATGATGCTGTTGCTGAAATAAAGGACTTTTAAGAAGCTTGTTGGACTCCCCTGGCTTTATCACTGGTACCATCTCCATTCATATCAACTATCATTTGGATTTTGCGGTGGTTTTACAGTGGGGTACCCTTCCTGCTGCTAACCCTTCCCATTTATCCAAGCGTGGGACCTGCACTGATACACTGCCAAATTCTCCTCCAAGTCACATGCCATCCGGACTTGGAAATATATCCTCAAACTCCTTACCTAACAGCACTGTGAGAATACTAATACTACATGGACTGCAACAGTTCAAGAAGGCAGCTCACCACCAAGTTCCCAAGGTCAACTAGAGATGAGCTATAAATGCTGGCCTCACTCACCCAGATTCCAATAGTGAATATTCTTAAAATGTGTTCATTGTTCAAATCGAATGTGACACATTTGTGACATAGCTATTTTTGAACATTTCAGCATAATAAGTGACATGACAACAAGGTAGATGCTGGAATAAATGTGCAAGAAAAAGATCCAGCTCTGAAACCTGGATTCTGTCCATGTTTTAAAGATGCAGTGCAAATATACAGCCTCTTGGTATTAATGAGACAAATCCATAATCGGAAATGTCCAATTTGCAGCTACCTTATCATTTCCTGAAAGGATCTATACCTTCTGTCTATGGTGAATGAAGCCAAACTTGCAATTAAAATAGGATACCTCTGCCAGGAAGCTATAAATTAATGATGTAGGTTTACTCCATGGCTCGATGGAGAGAGACATTGCAGAATGTGATCCTAAAGCACACAGGCCACTATCAGCTCACTGAACTGAGTCAAGTTAGTTCCTTTCATTCCTGGGTTCAGTATTCTCAGTGAGACGGGCAATGCCAGTTAACTCAGTACAGATTAAAGATCAGATTCAAAATGTTCCTTGAGCACCCTGACAGCTGTATGGATCTCTTTACCTCCAAAAGTACCAAGATAACCATTGTGCTGTCAACATTAAGAAGGTTACACTGCCAACATGAACCCCACCAAATTTGAGAAGGGAAGAAGTTAGCAGGCTGTCACGATACAAGATGAGGGGAGTCACAAATGACGAAGGAAAGGAAAGGAGTCACATTTATAAAGTCCTTTTCACAACCTCAGGGTGTCCCAAAGCAATTTATAACCAAATACTCTTGAAATGTTGTCACTGGTGTGATCTGGGAAAACACTGCAATCAATTTCATTCAAGGGGGTCAAAGGCTAATGTATCATTGCTGAATTTATGCGTCACTGTCCTCTAAACTGTGAGCACTTATAAAATGAATTATACAGTGTGGTGAATGTATTCACCATAATGCATGACACTGCAACCATTGTATCCACCTAATGTAACCTTTGACCTGGAAGTGGTGATACGAGCTGCTTCCAGGTACTGTACTGTAACCCCGGTGGGCTCCACCTCTGGCTCCGCCCTCACCGGGGCCATATATAACCTGGCCACCTGCGGGTGCCACTCATCTGCACAACTGACTGTGGCTAGGTAAGTTCACGACTAATAAAGCCTTATGTTCACTCGCTCTCTCGGCCTCTTGGTGAATTGAAGGTATATCATACGGCAGTTTAAATCCCTGTTTAAGCTGTTGGTTTGATTTGAGAACCCCCTCCATCATATCTACCCTATCTCATCTCAGTCCCAAATCAATCGCAGAACGTTCTCTAATATCTATCATAATATCTATATGTAAAAGAGCACCCGTAATTGTGAGACAGTCATCTTGACTGAGAGATTAAAGGCAAGTGGATAGTTGCAAAATCACAATATTGGGCCAATTCACCAGTCTCCAGATTGCCAGAGACTGGATGTACAACTGAGGCATGCATCAGGAACCTGTGGACATGTAAATTGCCTGGGAAGTTTCATGTTCCAATGGACAATTCCCTGCGACCCTCCACGAATATCTTCAACTCTGAGTTGGCGTCGGAGGCTTTGGGTGGTTCCGATTTACTTATCTGAATAGTAACCCAGGACATGTTAGACAGAAAAAAACGCTTTTACTTTGTAAATAACTACACAACTAGCATGCAATCACCCCCCCCCCCCACCCACTCGTCCCTCTGGACAGCCTGACTACCCCCCATTGACCCCCACCCCCCAACAATATCACCAACCAACTTACCCACTTATCCAGCTCACCTGCCCACCACACCCTTCTCCCCACTTACTCATCTCACTCACCTGACCCAGGTACCCTAACCCACTTACACACCTCCACCTCTTACCCACTTCACCCATGTACCCACCTACCCATTCACCCACTCGCCCATTCACTCAGTCACATCCATTCAGTGGCATTCCGACTGGACCTTTAAACTTACAGCAGCTAATGTCATATCGCCGAAGTGTGTCTTGACTTCCCCTGACTACATACTACAATGGAGTTCTCAAAAGGACTCTATGGTCTGCATTCCCGAGAACATGGGTAGAAATGCGGAGCACGATGAGATGGGGATATTTCTGGATGCAGTGATAGTCTTATAATGATTGCCATTCCACGGAAGAGCTGGGCCATTGTTTCACAACGGCGTGCCTTTGCAATCCAAGAAATTGGTTTAGTCCAGGAACTACAGAAGGCGATTATTATTATTTTAAACCTGGGCCAGAATTCTCCAGCCATTGGGATTCTCTGTTCCCACTGGCAGCGCACTTCCGCCTGTGGGTTTCCTGGCGGTGTGAGGTGGTTTCAATGGGAAATCCCACTGGCTAGCGGCGGAAACAGGCCCGAGATACACGCAGCTGGAGAAAAATCCCTCCAAAACGGCCTCATCGATGAGTCTGCCACATGCCAATGGGAAGGCCTCAGGACGTCACCTGAAGGCCCATCTCTGATGCTCCGCCCTCGATGGACCAACTTCCCCACGGCGTGGATCACTTGTGGTCTGAGGTTTCGTCAACTTCGCGTGGTGGCTGCAGACTGTATCCAGCGTCGCCACAGTCGGGGGGGGGAGCCGTTCCGCTGCCCGTGGGGGCTTTGGTGGCGGACGGGGGGACTGGTGGGGGTGGTCTGGGGGTGGTGAGGGGTGCTACAGGGGGGCACTATCTGGCAGGCCGGGACCGCGCCCGGCCGCGCCATGTGGTACGGCGCGACCACTGCAGGTCGCCGCAGTGCGTATGGGCGGCCATGGACCCGGCAATCCTCCGGTCGTTTCTGTTGGGAAGGCCAGGGGTTTTACGTGGCACGGCTGCTAGCCCCCCACCGTGCGGCGCACGAGTGAGAGGGGCGGCGCCGACTTTTCATCGTAAGACGAGACGTATGCTCCGGACGATCACCTCAGAAACGGAGATTCGCGTCCGGTCGGCAAATACAATTTTGGCGTTGGGCAACGGAGAATTCTGCCCTAAGTGTTGACGCCAACGCGGAATTCGTGGACTTTCGCGACCGCAAAACTGCCGCCACACCTGGACCGATTCTGCTACTGTTAAGGGGCTAGCACCGATGCCAGGTGGAACACAATCAATTCTAATGAGAAAGAGTGCCGGATTCACCGGTTCCATGATTGATACTCAGGAGGCTGACAAGCTGCAACCACATATACACACTTCACTCCCCACATCCCAGCCAACAAGATGGCAGCGAGGTGAGAAGCCCTGAGGTTTACCGGTGCTAAGCTGGAGACCCTCTTAGGTGCGATGGAGGAGAGGCAGGTGACCCTCTATCCCGGCCCCAGAAGGAGGCTGCCAGCCACTGGCTTTCACTGTGCTTGGGCGCAGGTGGCAGTGGGCGATATCTTCCGGACCGGCCAGCAGTGCCATAAAACACTGCACAACTTCCTCAGGGCGGCCAGGGTGAGTAGGCAGCACTGTGCTCCTGGCACCTACCCAGCCCCACACACCCGTAGCCTGACCCTGCTCCACCCCACCTGGAGGGCGGCCGAACCCCCACCCTGCACCACATGCCGGTACCCATACCCGCCGCCATGGCCGGGTGCCCTGGTCACTGAGCCCACCAGCTACCCTCCCCCTGGGCTGCATGCTTCAGACTGTCTAACACTGTTTTCTGTTTGCGCCCCCCCTCCCCCCAGAGAAGGCCGCCCTCAACCGCCGAGAGTGGGAGAAGAGAGGAGGGGGACCACTGGACTTGCGGCCCCTTATTATGGCACAGCAGAGGGCTCTGGACGTGGTTGGCGGACCGGAGGAAAGGGAGGTCGTCAAGGTGGAGTTCAGCTGCGGGCGAGGGAGTGAGACCCCGCTTAGTTGCAGTTCCCCATGGTGCATCTCAACCCCCCCCGCCAAACCCCACCCCACACCCACACCAGCATCATCCCCACACCACACTCCCCCCCACCCTCACCCACAAACTACCCCCTCACCACCCTCACCCCATACCACCCGCATCCCCATCGCCACACCATCCCCACCCCACCACCCACCACCCCCACCCACAAGCTTACCCCACCACACCCCGGCACACGGTCTAATCATGCATCTTGTCTTGTGTCGAACAGGACCTGCTGGTGATGGGGCCGGTCCATCTGCCATCCCCTGCCCCCAGCCAGTGGCACTGCCGGAGCCCCTCCCCCCGATGAGTCGAGAAGTGACGGTGATAGCAGCTCAGGCGCCAGCATTCTGCTCGACACCCAGGAGACCCCGGAGCTCGAGTTGGAGGATAACACGGATTTTCCATCACAGCTGTCTCCTACAGTCTCCCAGAGACACTCACCTCGTTTGGGTACTTTAGTGAAGAGGCTCCTGTGACACTCTCTGGTGCTCACCACACAATGATCAGGTGGAGGTAGGAACACCCTCGGGAGCAGACAGTCAGAGAGCAGGCCGACTCCAGGGATTAGCTGCCGTCCTGTTTCGGGCTTCAGGAACAGACAGTCCCATCCACAGTGGAGATGCAGATGCAGAGCATGGGACGAAGTGAGGGATTGTCGTTGAGCATCCAGCACCTGCAGGCACAGTTGGAGGAGTCCAACCACGTGCATCAGCAGGAGGTGGTGCCGACAATGTGTGCCACCCAGGCCAGCACCGCACGAGTGGCGTCCTTGTTTTAAAATTCATTAATGGGTGTGGGCGTTGTGATGTTCTTTGATTTCTGAATGAGGATGGCTTCAAAGTGTAGTGTCTCACAAAGAACATCAAGCTGCGTTTTGAACAAAGCTAATTTATTTACACTACAACTAAATAGATTTGACTTGCTTGCTGAGATATAAATGATGATAGATTCACTAAAACTATGATTCTAATTACAGATCTTCTGATAACACGACTACTCTCTATCTCGCCTAACAACCTTCTCCCTGGATCAAGAATATCACGTGACCCACAAGTATGCGCTTTATCGTCATCTAGTGGTTGGATGTAGTTACAGTAAATTGTTAACCCTTCATTATTCTTACAATATACATATTTTGTATGTGTGTGGGGGGAGGGGGGTTGCCCTGGTGTGTGTGTGGGGGGGGTGATATTCCTGTATCTGGGTGAGGAGAGGATTTTTTTCGCGCAGATCAAGGCACCCTATAAAAAAGGCACCCCAATCTCATTGGAGAAGGCGTTGCCTGCCCTATAAGCCCCGTCCCACCAGAAAACAACATGCCTCCAGATTTTCCGTGCAGAGTATTCAGCGCCCAAATAATATTCTATCACGCTCCTGGCATGCGCCTTGCAGATAGTCAACAGGCACTCGGAAGTCTTTGAAAGACTGTTTAAAAAGGTTAATCCAGGACAGACTCAGCAAGCTGCCTGCTGATATGTTTAGTTGACACCAGACAGCAAACATTTCATGCTCTTCCTTTTCATTGTGATTGCATTCAACATCAACACTACCTTTTCCTTCAAAGGATTTTTCTTTTTCTGTCCTTTTGCCTGACCGAGATGCTGTGATTCTGTGAAATGTTTCTCAGGCTCACTTACTCACTGAGTCTCTGCAGTAGACACTGTCACTCTCTTAGTAAACAGTAGAATATGGCCTGTACAATAAGTTCCGGTGCAACCTTTTTCACACTGCAAATTATTAATGAAGTGGCAATGATAAGCTTTAAAAGGAAGGATAGGAGGGTTTCTGGCGTGGATCTCTTTGTATCTGCAATCTATTAGTTTTAACTATCAGAAAGAAGTAGCACTTATATCAAATCTTTTATATCCTCAGGATGTCTCAAAGCACTTGACAGCGAAGTGCATATTTTTGAAGCATAGTTACTGTTGCAGTGTGGAGAAGAAACTTGGGAGCTTATTGCCACACAAGAAAATCTCAAAACCAGCAATGGAATAAAATAAGGTGACTTTCTTGGCAGTTCTCACAATCGTCCATCATAATCTTTAAAAAAAATAAATTTAGAGTACCAATTCATGTTTTCCAATTAAGGGGCAATTTAGCGTGGCCAATCCACCTACCCTGCACATCTTTGGGTTGTGGGGGCGAAACCCATGAAAACACAGGGAGAATGTGCAAACTCCACACGGACAGTGACCCAGAGCCGGGATCGAACCTGGGACCACAGCGCCGTGAGGCAACAGAGCTAACCCACTGCGTCACCATGCTGCCCCATCCACTATAATCTTATCGGCTGATTAGTGGATATCCTAGTTCTGGAAGGATGTGAAGGCTTTGGACGAAGTACAGAGGAGATCCAAAAGTATGATTCCAGGGATAAAGAACTGTAGCTATGAGGATGGATTGGAGTGTTGTGTTCAGTTGCTTCCTTGATCATGAAGGTACACATAGAACACGAAGATATGATTACTACAAGTATTTATTCTTCATGATGATCTTTGTGAGGTGTTTCCAGGATGGAAGGCGTAGTGATCACAAAGATACGCAAAGTTCTTTTGAAAAACTAAACTAATTTTATTAACACCACTAAATTTGAGTTCGGCACTTATTCTAAATAACAAACATACATGTAAGAATTAAACTACACTCACTAACACTATCTCTATCCACGAACTACAACTATTATGTCTTAACTAGTTCTGCAATACACTATGAATCTTGTCTTCTTCAGCTCCAATCTAATCTCCTCCCTAAGCCCAAGAGCCAGTGCAATTTATAGTACTGTCCCTTAGCTCCCTCTAATAGCTAGGCTTAACATAACATTAGCTCTTCACATGCTGTACCATGGAGGGAGATGCCTGTCCTCTTATCCATCTTACTACCAAGCGCCCGCCTCCCGTCCGTCCCCTGACAAATATATATGTCTGTGTCGGTGTCTGGTTCCACCTGCTAGCGGGAGGTCATAACTGTCCATACATGTATTGGTCAGTGGCTATGCATAGTGATGCTATTATAGACAAATATATACATTGGTACAACTATGTACAATTATACATAGATATGCCTATAAGCCTATCACCACAGAGAGGTTGGGATTCTTTTCCTTGGAGGAGAGAAAACTGAGAGGGACTTGATGGAGTTATTCAAGACCCTGAGGGTAGAGACAGGGTGAATAGTGAAAAACAATTCCCACTCGAGAAAGCTTCAAGAATTAGAGGCCACAGATTCAAAATAAATGGCAAAAGGACTAAAAGTGATGTGAGGGATTTCTTTCCCCCCAGAAAGTGATTGGAGTCTGGAATGGACTGCCTGAGATGGTGTTGGAGGCAGATTTGATCGAGGCATTCAAAAGGCATTCAGATTACTATCTGAAAATAATAATAATAATCTTTATTGCCACAAGTAGTCTTACATTAACACTGCAATGAAGCTACTGTGAAAAGCCCCTTGTCGCCACATTCCGGCACCTGTTCAGGTACACAGTGGGAGAACGCAGAATGTCCAAATTACCTGGTAGCACGTCTTTCGGGACTTGTGGCAGGAAACCAGACCACGCGGAGGAAACCCACGCAGACACAGGGAGAACATGCAAACTTCGCACAGACAGCGACCCAAGCCGGGAATTGAACCTGGGACCCTGCCGCTGTGAAGCCACAGTGCTAACCACTGTACTACTGTGATGCCCAAGAAAGAATGTGCAAGGTTACAGGGATAAGGCAGGGAAGTGGAACTAGATAGAACGCTATTTCAGAGACGTGGTACACACTCAATGGGTAGAATGAATCCATAGAATCCCCACAGTGCAGAGGAGGCCATTAGGCCCATCAGGTCTAAACTGACCCTCCGAAAGAGCACTCGGCCTAAGTCCACTCCTCCACCTCCCCGTCCTCCCCCACCCTTGCCTCTACCGTTCTATCTCCATAACCCCGTAACCTAACCTGCAACTATTTGGGCACTTTTGTGAGGGCCACGAAGAATCCAGCACGAGTTTTAAGGATACAAAGTAATAACATTTATTTACAATAACATATATATATATATATAGCAGCAGCAACTTCCCCTGCTGCACATTCCTTCCAGCTGGTTCCAAACTGGCCAGCTTTATTTATACTTGGAGTTTACTAATGGTTTCTCCGCCCCCCTCATTGGGGAAGCTCATACTCCCGCAGGATTGTGGGATTGTCATTAGTCCCCAGCCAATGGTAAGCAGGCAGGTTATAACAGGCACCAAGGGGTAAATTAGCACGGCCAGTCCATCTAACCGGCACATCTTTGAACTGTGGGGGTAAAGGTCTCTGTACTGTAAAGATTCTGTCATTATATCTGTAAGTATGCCTCTGCCAGGTAGCAAGGAAATTGATCATCAGAGTTTCCAGTGAATCTGAATGATTCGCTTTAGACAGAATGCTTTCCATGTGCTTCCTCAAACAGTGCCATGTCAGGCTATAGTTAGACACACAGTAGTTGGAGAATGAGCATGAGCATTCAAGTCATTTACAAGCTAATTGTACTTAACATAGGTAATCAGAATTTAGCTGCATCGACCACTTAGTTTACTTTTATAAGGTTGGAAATGAGCAGGCAGCCTTCCCCATCAAAGTTATTTCTTCTACACTACCTGTGCAGGAATATCAAGCCTCGGTTTAATGTTTCATCTGAAATATAGCACCTTTCACTTTGCAAAACTTGCAAATTAATGTCCAGGGGTTCGCATGGAGGGCCAGTGCATGATTTCCGGTCGTGTTCTTGGGCTGTCTGATTTTCAGGAGTGCCTTTAAATGCAGAATAATGTGGTGAAATTTTAGATTAGGCTTAATTTTCACCAAGTCTGGATAAGGACAGCACGGTGGCACAGTGGGTAGCACTGCTGCCTGACAGCGTCAGGGATCCGTGTTCAATTCCAGCCTCGGGTGACTATGTGGAGTTTGTACTTTCTCCCCGTGTCTGTGTGAGTTTCTTCTGGGTGCTCTGGTTTCCTCCTTTTTGTGAGGGCCACGAAGAACCCAGCATGAGTGTGTAGAATCAAAAAGAAATAACTTTATGTACAATTACATATGTACAATTACATATGTACAATTACATATGTGCAACAGCCATACTCCATCATGGCTCTCTCTTCCAGCTGGTTCCACACTGGCCAGCTCTATTTTTGCAGATGAGTCTGCTAATGATTTCTCTGCCCTCCTCATTGGGTGGGCTCATACTCACTAAGGATTGTGGGATTGCCATTAGTCCCCAGCCAATAATAATCTGGCAGGTTAAAGCACACCCACAGTCCAAAGATGTGCAGGTAAATTGGATTGGCCATGTTAAATTGCCCCTTGGTGTCCAAAAGGTTAGATGGGGTTATGGGGGTAGGGTGGAAGCATGGGCTTAAGTAGCGTGCTCTTTCAGTGGATCGATGCAGACTCGATGGGCTGAATGGCCTCCTTCAGCACTGCAAATTCTATGATTCTACGACTCGGGAGCCCTTTAAAATGCCAGGTGGGTCCTGATTGCAAATGTTGCCCCCGGAACAGGAACGCATGATCCAGGGGTTAGCATGGAGGGCCAGTGCATGATTTCCGGCCATGTTCCCGGGCTGTCTGATTTTAAGGAATGTCTTTAAATGGTGTAAACTGCTTCCTGCCAAAAACCTGCACCGAGCACCCAGCACTCCTGACCTGGCCTGTTCCATTGCTGGGATAGGCATGTTCTACTCCTCTGTCATTTTCATTGAGCCAGATCAGGTTTTTAAAGAATCATGGTTCAGGACACCTTAGAGGAGTCATGAACCCTAGTGAGGGGACCTTTTGGATGGGGAGTTCCAAAGATGTTCCTCATGCCCCCATGCCCCCCACAATGGTGAGTGTGACTGGGGTGGTACACCTGTTACATAATGTGGCTGAACTCAGGCGAACTCAGGGAGATCAGAAACCCCCCCTGGAGCAGAAGGGCTAAAGCTCGCTTGACATTAATTTTCAGTATAAATGCAGATCTCAAAAGTGGCCACTGATATCTGCGGTCAATTTCACAATGATTGTTTACACAAGGTTAAATGGTCTTAAGGGTTTGTGGTTTCTGTTACTGATACTTTGAAGGGTCTCGGTGATTGACACTTTTATCACCTTATCATGAAATACCTTTTTTAACATAGAGAAAGTAATGAATTGTATTTTTTTTGCACGACTTACTGTCACTATAAGGTTCATTGGTTCTATACAAGGCATAGTGGGTCAATGGGAATGGTAGGGCCATAGGTTGGAATGGGGACATAAGGAGAATGGGGGTATGGGTGGGTAGAGTGTCATAGCTTAACATAGGGGGTATGAAGGGCCATGCGGCCTCATCACTTGGCGACACCATGGCTGTCATCTGGTTCCCCTCCCCCGCTGCCCCTCTGCTCGCTGCCAGCAAAGAAGACCCCGCTTTCGCAGGCTTTTCCTTTCAAGGCAGGCAGACTGATCTGGGAATTGTCCTGACTTCCCCTACCCAGAGAATTAAAATTCAGGCTGATGTGTTCACGTGTAGAGTTAAATAAATGTACGTTGTTTTTTATTGTTGACTGGAAAGCATGAATATGCAAATTATCACTCCATTACACAGAATGTTACAGCTTCAACACAGCAGGGATGAATTTCTGGGAAGAGAAATTTATCCCAATTGTCCACCATAACTTTGGCAGCAGGGCTACAGAACCCATTGGAAAATGGATTTATTCCAAGGATTCTGCTGCTCTCCTGCAAAGGTACAGTGGATGAGTGGGGGAACCATCAGGGTGTTCCCCACCAACATGTCATCCTACTGTTTCATGAAACCTAGCTGAACAACATTCATATCCAACTGCATTTAAAATAGAAGCTAGATCATCAAGCACAGATTTTGGTCCGAGGACATTTTTCTGATAGGTGGGTAGATGGGAAAACTTGCAATTCATTTGGTTTGCTTCCATTTAGAAGAATTATCTGCAAAACCAAGTAAAGTTAAAAATTACAGGAAACCCTTGTAAATGTTTAAATGAGTTGTGATGCCATAGCTCCACATGCTTTGGAGGTTGTCTGCTGTGTCTGTGGTGTTGCCTCCCGCAGTGTTCAATGATAATGTCCATACATCAAGGTGTGATTGGGATGCTGGCAATAAGCCCACATGCTACACGGAATGCCCACCCACGGAAATCCACTTGTGATGTGTGAAGTGCTCACTTAAACACAATTGCCAATTCGCTGTTAGCAATAGCCTTAGGTTGCACAGCCAGAGGCCTCTGCAGTCAGTGGCAGTTCTGGGTGGTCGGTGGGGCAGACAGACAGGGACTAGAGTTGCCCCCGGAACAGGAACACATGATCCAGGGGTTAACATGGAGGGCCAGTGCATGATTGCCCCCCATCCCCCCCAGACAGAGCACCCCCCCAGCCCCGATACCCAGAGCCCCCCATGGGGGGGCCACCCCCAACCAGGGCTGCACCCCCTCCAGTTCCCACCCCACCCCCCTCCTAGCTTAGGGGCAGCATGCCCAGAGCCTTCGGGCTCATTGCCTGTAAGCAAAGATAGCTGCCCACTTCCTAGCCCCGCAGAGCCCTTCCACCAGGTTCACGTTTTTAAAGGAGTACTAATCGGTGCCAGCGTGACCAGTTGCTGCGGAGGCGGTTGGATCACGAGAGGCCGTTGGATATGAGGTGGCTCCCATTAATTGGAAATAGGCCTTATGTGCTGATTATTGGTTTCTCGACACGCTATGATAGGATCACGATATCGCCTACAGGAGCGGGCCGTTGAATCGCCAATCGTTTTGGGCCCAGCGCGTTTTTCATTTTTAGCCTTTCTTGCTATTCACCGGCCTCGACGTGAGCGAAGCGAGGAGACTGAATCACACCCAGAATCATAGAATCCCTACAGTGCAGAAGGAGGCCATTCAGCCCATCGCATCTGCTCCAAGCCACCGAAATCTAGGCCTACTTCCCCATCGCATTCCTGTAACCTCATCGCCCCATCTAACCATTGGGGCAATTTAATAATAATAATCTTTATTGTCGCAAGTAGGCTTACATTAACACTGTAATGAAGTTACTGTGAAAAGCCCCTAGTCGCCACATTCTGGCACCTATTTGGGTACGCAGAGGGAGAATTGAGAATGTCCAATTCACCTAACAGCACATCTTTTGGGAGTTGTGGGAGTAAACAGGAGCACCAGGAGGAAACCCACGCAGACACAGGGAGAACGTGCAGACTCCGCTCAGGCAGTGACCCAAGACGGGAATCGAACCTGGGACCATGGCGCTATGAAGCAACAGTGCTAACCACTGTGCTAGCATGGCCAATTCAGCTCACCTGCACATCCTTGGACTGCAGGAGGAAACCGGAGGACCCAGCGGAAACCCACGCAGACACAGGGCGAATGTGCAGACTCCACACAGCGACCCAAGGTCGGAATGGAACCCAGGCCCCTGGCGCTGAGAAGCAGCAGTGTTAACCACTGTGCCACCCTGCCACCCACGTTTCCTGGTGAATTCTTGCACACTAAGCTGCTTTTCAAAATGGTGCCCTGATCTTCGAGGAACTACGTGAATTTACATGAATGATACAGCAGAGAAAGCCACCAGCAAACCACCTTCCCCAACCTCTATCCGTCTTTGCCAATATCCAGGAAAATTGTGCCCAGGTTCTTGAAGGAAGAGATGGGGTGAGATTTGGAGGGGTTTAAGAAAGAAATTGCGGAGCATGGATCCATAACTAAAGACACGGCTGGGTCTCTGCTGAGTCAGGAGAATAGCCTACAAGATTTATTTTGGAGGGCATTGGTGTAGAAATGGAGAAAGCTCGAGGGATAGGGAGTGAGTCCATGGTGGGATTTAAACATAAGAATGAGAATATTACATTGGAGTGTTTGGGGAATGGGAGCCAATGTGGATCAGCAAGGATAGCGGTGGTGAGCAAGTAGGTATTTGTGTGGGATAGGGGCAGCTTTGTTTTAGATATATTGTTGTTTACAAAGGATGGAGGATGGTAGGTTGGCTTGAATTGACAACATCGGAAATAGCAGGGTGAAGGAAGCTGAAATTTCCCAAACAAATGACTACAAGGGTTAACATTAGAATAAGAGAAAAATCACTCTGTGTAATTTGTTAGGTGCCAGCAAAATGACAAATGGTTGCTGAAGCAGTGTTTAAGAATGTCATAGTCTCCAGGTTCCCCTCCAAGGCACACACCATCCTGACTTTGACACATAGCGCTGTACCTTCATCACTCGTGTTCCATAATTCCATAATTCTGGGAGTCATGTCGCACCATTTTAGCAGCATTTAAACATTTGGAATATAGCTGTTCAAGAAGATGGCTTTTTGCCACTGTTCCAAGGGCAACAAGAGATGGTCAATAAATGTTGCCTTTGCCAATGAAGCCCACGTCCTGATAATTAATAATTTAAATAATTTAAATAAATTCTTCAGATGACAGCCTCAACATCAGGAGTAAAGTCCAGCAATGAGTTTCAACTAAATTTCTAAATTATGGAATTTTATTGATAACAGTCCATCACTTTGAGAATAAAGATATTGATTTCTTGTTTGAGGGGCATTTTTCTTGTTACACCAAACTCCAGAGGTTTTCATTCCAATTATCTCCTCAGGTTTTTAGTCCGAGCCCCTTTCATGCAAGGTAAATGTCACAGGTACTCTTCAGCGTCTCAGCTAAGTGTCTGTTAAGTGTTGGCTAAGGCCTGACAGGCTTGTGAATGGCTCAGATTGACAAATCTTGCTGGACATATTCTAGGAGGTTTCAGTCATGTGATCTCCTGCTTCTGAATGCTGCACCCCTATGCTCTTGAGGCATATGCCAATTAGAAACCAAAGAGACTCGCTGTTGGTGGGTGATTCTTGCCTGTCAGTCAAATAACCACCTTTCCCAGCTCCCGTGGCCAGCAGATTGAGATTTAAATGCTGGAGATTTCAGCGAGTAAAATCCAAGAGGGTTTCTCTCTGGACCGCATGAGAGAGGAGCAGCACAACCAAACCCATCCTGTCCTCACCCAATATACACATGGCTAGTTGGAAAGCAATCAGAAGCAGGAAAAGGATGCTGATTTTTCTTCTTGAACTCAGGGGTCAAAAAGACAATTTTAACTCTCCCATACTCTGGCTAAGAAAGGAAACAGCGTCTGATCAATGCACACTGCAGGATATTGTCTGTTTTATTTGCAGGAAAATCAGGGCAGGGTGTAACAGTACTTATTTTTCATTTATAGATGTGTTTTAAAGATGCCCCTCTCTAGAGGGGACACTAAAATATGAAACAGTATGAAGCTGCTACATTGATGGTGCCGTTCCTCTGAGAGAAGGCAAGTATAGACTGTATTTATCTTTCGGTAAAGTTGGGCTAATCTGAACACGGTCATTTAGTCTATTTCAAAAGGAGGAAATTAAACAGCTCACAAACAGTGAATAAAGCTTTGACAATGAGTTAATAGCAGCCAGATAATCTGTTACATTGCCACAGAACACAATTATCTCATAATTTAGGAGTTTCACAACCTTTGATCATGTTGAGTCTCGCTTTGATAGTGAATTGCACAAAATTACATTGCCCTCCATATTTGTGAAGTTGATACCTTTAACTACATCTGAAGTTGATAGGGAACATTATTGCAGTACAAAACCTGTAACAGTAATTGCTGTGCATTTATCAGTCCAGTGGTTAACAAATTAACATGCCAATTGTGCTGGAGACATCTTTCTCCACGCCCCCCCCCCAGCCTAAATGACAAATTAGATACTTGATTGCAATAGAGAAGGAAAAACCTATCTTGGGATCATTTACATTTCAATGCAAACCTATGAAAACCTGGCACCAGTTAGGTGCTCAGGCAGCCCTCTCATTACTTTGTGCCATTGTGATACCTGCATAGTCTGACACTACCTGTACTGTTATCAGCCTGCCCAGCACAAGTCTTGGGGTGACTGCATGCCGTATCCAATATATAATATAAACCTGCTGGGCTCTGAGAATCTAATGGCAGGAACCCTTTCACTTCGGCAAATCGGATTTAACAAATTTGCACAGTAAGACCCAATCAACAATAATAAAGTGTATTTATTCAGCATCTTCAACATTGTAAAATGTCCCAAGACCCTTTGGAGGAGAATTATCAAACAAAATATGACACCAAGCAACGTAAGGAGATGTCAAAACGCTTGGTCAGAGAAATGGAGTTGAAGGAAAGTCTTCAATGAGGAGAATGAGAGAGAGAGAAACAGAGGGCAATTCTCCAACCACATAATCGTAGAATTGCGGGAGAGCCCCAAAACAGGTTGTGCTGAGCACAAAGCCATTCCCGATTCACCCAGCCCACTCCAGCTGGTGCGAGCAGAATCTCACCCAGAAAGGACAAGAAACAAATCACAGCTAATTTGCATCCATTTTAATCTTATTAGTGACATTAAAGTCGAATGCAGCGGCCTCCTGGTTGGTATCCCCCCCCCCCCCCAGGGGGAAGTGACCAAGGCGCGAATCACTACTGGTCCTTAACAGTAGAGACCAGAGGCCATGGAGTCCGAGGGAAAGCAAGGAGGTGAATGCCCTTCTCCACTTAACTCCAGGGAGCACAAGGGCACAGTAGCCGCTGACCAGGTAATGTGGGGGGGGGGGGGGGGGGGGAGGGGCAACTTCACAGGAAATGTTCCCTCAATCTCTCAGCCATTACAGTCAATCAGACAGTAGTGGCTGGGGGAAAAAGGGCTATCCATATTGGGGCTCATGGCTCCACTCCACAACCTAAAACAAATGGTCAGCATGCATTCAGTAAGTGCCACACTACCACGATCAATCGCATCAAGCAAACCATTTGTTGCTAAAGAAATAGTTCAGCAGCCTTGCCTGCTCTGGAGGTATCTTCCACCACTCACTGGAGCAGGAATCCTGATTTGGGGTGGACTATTGTCACTGCACAACCTGGCCATCCTCTTCTCTTCGGCAATCCCTCAGGATTCAGGATGACTTGCTTTCATTCATGTTTAATGGACTTTGAGATGGCTGACAATGGGCGATCTGAAGACTCTGTCACATGTGTGCAGGCAGTGCTTGAAGGGATGGGCAGCTGAAGTGTTGAGAAATTTATGGGCTCTCTTTGATGTCTTGACTTCACCTCTTTGAGCTCCCGGTGAAGCGCCTTGGTGTGTTTGGTGCTGTTATGTATCTGGGAATTCTGCTGGTTATGCGTCACGTGTTACATAGTGATGTCAGTAACGTGTTTGCACAGGTTTTGAGCAGATCACCAACTTGATTGTATGAGCAACACCCTAAATAAACCTGTCATCTAGTTTTACAAGAATCCTGAGTGTGGGCACCTCCATACCGTATATTTTTGCCGCAACAAAGAAATATAACACAAGAGAAAACTAGCGATGAGGATTGAGGCAGGAAAGATCGCTGGAAAGAAGAGTTTCGTGGACTAAATGTGGGACGGTATCAAGAGTAACAGAAAATTCTCGGAACTGAATGTGCACACGCACAGATGTCAGGTGAAGTGCTGCCGCTGATGTGAATGTTTAACAATATCTTTGACAGGCCCCCTCCACCCACCCTGCCTCACCTACGCAGTTATCCACTTATGTCATCCGCCCTACACATTTACATACCTACACATTCACCCATCCACTCATTCACTAACACACTGAAATGTTTTGGGACATTTATACTCTTACTGAAACATGACAGCTGTTGCTGTAAAAGAGGGTGTGGCTTCTGCACAAATTCTCTCTCTTGCACCCTCCAAGTTTTCCTGTACTGAGTGACATTTGGGGGTTCCTCCATAAGAAGACTGGCCAGGAAAATGGGAGGAAAGTATGTGGGTAGTTTGGGTTTTCACCCTGATATGAAGATTTGAACCATGAGTTCTAGAATTCCTTGAATTCTGAAGTTGAGCTTCACTTGTAATTGATTGTCGAGTGTTGACCGTACTTTTTCTGGATTCTTAAGATGGTCATCAGACAGACATGACGTGTCCAGTCTGTAGAGGCCTTCATTGCTGATAGCAATTTTAATTTTTAGGGCTTGTTTGCCTGGTTTGGAAATATTGAGGCTCAGAAAACATAGCTTGGTGCGTTCTTAGAAAGATGCCAATTGAGATAGGAGATGTATTGCTTTCCAATTGAGTGTTGGAAATTTTTTGGTCCATTTTTAGCTTTTTGCCGTATTTTTAATGCTGCCTGGAAGTGTTTAACAGCTAAGCAGGTTTCCTCCAGTTCTTTTAGAGCTAATTTACCTCTGGGTTGCAGTACCTATAGCAGCCATTGCCTTAGCTGGTCATAGGATACTGCTTGACTGCAATGGTGGTGCCGTTGAGCCCTATTTTCCCCCTTGATAACCTTGAAGCTCCTCCTACAAAACAATGAGCGGGATTCTCCATTTGCCGACGCCGAAATCGCGAAATACGATTGGGCAGAGAAGAGGTTCTCACGCCAAAATCGCATTGGGCACTGATTTGATGCCAAATCGCGATTCTCCATCACCTCGACAGCAGTATCAACACATACTGGAACGCACATACAGTGAACGCTGTTTGCATATCATTAGCGAGTCCGACCTGGTATTCTCCGGGGCCTCCACGATTCACTGCCTTCAATGGGCCGAATTCCCAATGGCACGGCTCACTTGTGCTACTAAAAATCGTGAACTGGCATGGTGGCTGATAAGGGAGAGAGAGAAGGTAGGACACAGAGAGGAGCAACTATGGACTGGCGGGTCGGATACTTGCCGGGCTGGCCGGGGTAGGGGGAGGGCCCTACCTGGGCTGGGAGAGGGGGGAAAAGGGGAGGACAGGCCAAGTGGCCGGGACTGGGGTGGTGCCCAGGCACGGACTGCCATTACCAAACAGACCTCCCATCTCGGCTCCTGGTTCTGCAGAGTTACACCAGCCGTATGGGTGCCTCACCCCAGTGCCTCAGCCACCCATCACCACGCCCCACCCTCCGCCACACCGCCCCATCCCTGCACCTCTGCCACACCCCCCCCACAAACCCAACCAGCCGATACCCAACAGTGGCCCACCCAGGGCAACATCCACAGTAGGATGCTTAGGGCGCTCCGGGGCCATGGTGCATACCACTAGCAAGGCCAACGCTAGCCGATGGTACGCCTGGCATCAGGAACGGGCACCAGGGCCAGAGGCCCCCACGGTGCCGGCCACCGATGGGGCCAGGGGTACGGGGATGGGGGGGGGGGGGGGAGGGACATTCGGAGTGGAAGCCAAAGTGCCAACCAGGGACACATGTCGCTCGATGGACCTAGTTGGCCACGGAGGTATGCACCATGCTAACATGTTGGCCTTTCACCCCTGCAGACAATGGATATTGGAATTCAACCAGAAATGGTGGCCTTCCTGCTGGTTGCCACAGCCCTGGGGAATGCCCTGTGGCTGTACGAGTGGGTGCTGCTTGAGGAGGAAGCTGCAGCAGCAGAGCATGCAGCAGCAGAGTGTGCAGAAGTGGACCATGCAGCAGCAGAGCGTGCCACAGAGGGACAGGAGGCAGCCGCCCAGGATGGAGTGCAAGCCACCTAACAGGCCGAGGAGGAGGAGCTATCAAGGAGGCACCGCATGAGGCCTCGTGTGCACCAACACCGCCTGTCATTTGAGGACCCGCTGGACCGGGCATGCAGTTGAAGACTCCAGCTGAGCAGAGAGACAGTGCGACATCAGCACTGTAACTTCTATGATTCTATATCTGCCAGATCATGGTGCACCTGGCATCGTGGGGCATGAGGCAGGACACCAGCTCCCAGTGACCATAAAGGTAGCCATCGCCCAGAACTTCTATGCCACAGGGTCCTTCCAGTCGCCAAGTGGGGACCTGTCTGCGATCTCACAGACCTCGGTGCACAGGTGCATCCGTGCCGTCATGGAGGCCCAATATGCTCAGGTGGCTCAATACATCCATTTCAGTGTGGACTGAGCACACCATGATGCCCGGGCAGCGGTGTTCGCCGCCATCGATGGATGCCCCTGGTCCAGGGGGTGATCGATGGGATGCATGTCCCAATACGGGCAAGACCGAGCAGCACTGAAACATCACTCACAGTCAACCCCACTCAGCTCGCAGCCATGGCGCGAGTCCCCCAGCACCAAGATTTGGAGATGCGAACCTGGGGAGGCTCGTAGATGTGGTCGAGACAAGGAGCAACGTCCTGTTCCCCTGAGGATCCCGGAGATTGAGCCACAGAGTAGCCAGTGCCTCCTCGGATGAAATGACAGCGGTCGTCAGCTCGGGTAGCGTGACCAGGAGCACTGACTTCCAGTGCCGCAAGACGGTCAACGGTGCAGCACGGGTGAGTTGATACCACTCCCCTGCCCCCCGAAACAATTCCACCCTCACGCGAGCATCCCCCCAACCCTCCATGTTCCCCACCCCTCTCTTGACCCCCCTCGCTTGACCCCCTGTCCCTTCGACCCTTAACTGTTCCTTTATCACCCCCCCCCCCCCCCCCCACCCACTGTGAACCACGCGTTTGGTAACAATGCCCTCTCTGTATCTCCGCTGGATAAGCTTTCCCACAATTGCTGGAACAGGGCCCAGACTGACGGAGAGATGCTGGACATAAGAATCCACATGACCTTCGAGAATCTGGTCCTGGAGGTGATGAGGGTGGCCAAGGACAGAACGGCCACCAATACGGAGGATGGCACACACCAATGAGGTGAGGATACACTGGGCCCCATTCGGAGGACCTGTCAAACGTGAGTTGTGTAGCCACTTAAAATGGCCAACTTCCGATTCAAAATGGCGAACGGCAAAGGCTGATGGGAAAGTCAGCCAACAGGACAAAAACGAGCAGCTGCAGGTTGGCTGTGTATTTACCACTAGAAAGGCCAGAGAAGATCGATACCAGCAACCATCAGCATAACAAAACACCAGCCATCTGCATACTAATGAGCAATCCCCGGGAACAATGAGCAACATTTAGACACATAAAGCCAAACCAGACTCCGTGGCGCCAGCAGAAGCCTACACAATGGGAGGTGAACGACCACCTCAAGACCGCCCATCGATCAGGGAACCGCTCCAGCATTGGAGAAAATCGAACCAAGTGATTGGGACAAAGTCCAATCACTTGGGACCAGGTACAGGGTCCGCCCCGAAAGGCGGGAAGGCCCTGGGGACTGTAAGAATTGAGCCCCAAGTTCAAGGCGCTCTCTTCCAGCTCTCTTCCAGCTCTCTTCACTCTTTAGCAGCCGATCAAAACTGTAAGTCTTACTTCAACGCTCGCTACAAGATAGGCGCTCCTAGCTACCAATCTGTACCAACTTCGAATCCCGCAGGCTCAGAACCCGAACGAAAGGCCATTTGTTTCCTTGACCTGGTGGGCCAGTTCCAAGTTAAGTATTGGCCTGTCAGTTGTAAAAGTAGCTTAGATGTAGAATTTGTGCATGAGTAGCGATTACTGTGTATAATAAATGTGCTTTGATTTAAATCTTACTGAGCGGTGTATTGGATTATTGATCGTTACTCGGACTTGAACCACGTGGCGGTATCATAAAGATACCTGGCGACTCGAGAGCAAAGGTGATAAAACAGAGCAATTAAACTAAGGCAAAGTTAGCAACAGTTGTTAATGCCATATAGACTGACCCATCTCTCCCACTGATGACATGTCCATTCTCCTGCAGGTCCTCCAGCTGACAGCGCTGGCCCATCCAGGGTGGCCCCCTCCCTTGAGACCACCTTGAAGGAGAGTTCTGAGGGTGCCACAATCGACGTGTCACAGCTGTCATCCTCACTCTCCACCAGTGCAGATACACACACCCCAGTGGACAACGTTAGTGGTCAGGCTTCTGGGGTACAATCTGGTGAACACCACACAATTGCTGATGCACATCAGGTGGAAGCAGTAACCCCCAGGCAAGACAGCGGTCGGAGGTCTGTTGGATTACAGGACCCAGCTGGGTTACAGCCAGATGCTGAGCCTATGGAACAGCCTATCCCGGAGCTGTTGGAGACGTTAGGGAGCGGCCGGGTTATTCAGAAGGAGATGTCAGCGACATTGGCTTCTCGTCAATCTACGGCGGGATCCCAATTTCGCCTACTGCAGCAAGCCGGTTGCATTGCAAACTGTTTGGTGCCTGGCGTGGTTTTCGTTTTCTGCCTCTCCCGCTATTTACCAACCTATTGACTGGGCACAACAAGGCCAGAGATTCACACCCTATGTACAAAGAACTTCTGGGAGCAAGATATAGTACACCTAACTTCTACCTTTGCTGCTCATAGACTGCCTAACAAGGCATAAGACTAATGCACCATATCCTGTTGAGGTGGCTAACTGTTGTAACCCCCCACGGGCCCATTGGTCCGCACAGATAAGGCTTCCCACAAGTCTCGTGGGGTATGAGCTTCTCCATTGAGGGGTGGTGCCCCATTATCAGTGGGAGAGGAAATTGGAGTATTTAAACCCAGCCCAAGTGTGAGCCAGGTGCAGTAGTTCCTGTCGGGATCTATGTACGTAGTATTTTCATACTTCTGTCAATAAACCTTTCGTTCCCAACGTTTCCTGTCTGGCTGCTTCTGTGAACTCAACAGTACTGTTTGACAATAGTTAATGATATGCTCCCTTAAAGTTATGTGCACATCACAAGCGAAATTCTCCATCCCGCCCCGCCACATTTCTGCCCCGACCTGCCGGCGGGATGCTCCGTTACACCGGCCGGTCAATGGGGTTTCCCATTGTGGGGCAGCCCCACGCCGTCGGGAAACCTCCGGGCGCCGGCAAAACGGAGACTCCCGCCGGCGGAGAATGACGCCCCACGACACAACACTGGCAGTGATGGAAGCATGAATACTTCATCCTGAGAGAGAACAGACTGTCCGTACTCCATGGTGCCACTGCCATTTCCCCCAGGATGGTGCCTGAACGATCTGAATAATCAGTGGATTTCTGGACTGTTTTCATACACCTGCAAGCCTTTGAGCTCTGGTGCCCACAGCTATGAAGGCTGCTGCATGTTTACATGCTGAGATATCATGAGCCTTCGCCTCCATGCCCACTTCTTTGGCCAGGACGTTTTATATCAACACAGCAGATCCTTCCAACTATTCTCAGAATTCTCTTTCTTCCTAGACTCCTCTCTCTGACCTCTCTGGATCTGAGAATTGAACGCTGCCAGTATGGGACTAGCTATCTCAACTTTTCTCCTCCCCCACTATCTCCCTCTGAATTTGCAACATTCTGTTCTTTCAACTTTATTATCAAACATGCTGACAAACGAGATGCTACAGTTGTTGCCGTGCTGGCCTGTACTGAGCTGAGGTTGAATGACTACGCTCTGGAACCTCCTCCTAGCTCCCCTAGACCATGGCCGGTATTCTCCGATCCCCCGCAGGGTCGGAGAATCGCCGGGGGGGCGCGAGAATCGCGCCACGCCGCTCCAACGCCGACCCGCCGATTATCCGGCGCCAATCATCAAGCGTCCGCTGGATCACCGCCGCGCTGAGTGCCCACCGAGTTCGGCCGTGTTCCGCCGGCGTGGGTTGCGTACGGTCCTACCCGGCGGGACCTCGGAGTTCTGGCTGTGGAGGCTGTCCTGGTGGGGGGGGGTATCCAACTCTGGGGGGGGCCTCCACTGTGGCCTGGCCCGCGATTGGGGCCTACCGATCAATGGACGGGCGATTTCCGTGGGGGGCCTATGTTCCTTCGGGCCCCTGTAGGGCTCCACCATATTGCCCGGGGGCCAGTGCGGAGACAGGAACCCATGCGCATGCGCAAACCGGCCATGGCGCGCATGCGGGAACTCGCGCTGGCCATGGTGCGCATGCGTGGACCCATGCCGGCTGTGGCGCGCCGGCTGAAGCAGCGGACACCACTCCGGCACCGTATTAGCCCCCTAGGAAGGGGTGAATACTTGGGCCTGGAGGCCCGTTGACGCCGCAGTGGCTCGCGCTGCTTTGACGCCGGCATCAGAACTTGGCCGCGGGATCGGAGAATCCTGGCCCATGACTTCACCACTGAACATTAAGACATCATTTCCTCATCTCCTCTGGAGATCTTCCCTCCACGTCCTCCAATCTCAGCCACCAATCTCACACAGCCCACTTCTACCTCAGTCCCAAAATTCACAAACGGGACTGCCCTAGCATACTTATTGATTCAGCCTTCTCCTGCCTCAGTGGACTGTTTTTTACCAATCTCAAATCCATATTTTCTCCCCTGATCTTCCCATCTACATACATGACTCCTCCAATGTCCTCCAGCACTTTAATGGTTTGCTGCTTCCCGGCAGCAAATGTCTCCTCTTCACCATGGATGTCCAATCTTTCCACACTTCCACATCTCCCCAGGAAAGTGTGAGGCTGCCCCACCCCTGCTACTTCCTTGAAGGGAGGCCCAACCAGTCTCCATCCAACAGCACCCTCCTCCAAATGGCAGAACAAGTTCTCACTCTGAACAATTTTGCCTTCAATCAACTACACTCACTTCCTCCAAATGAAAGATGTTGCAATGGTTACCCAAATGGGCCTTTCCTATCCTGCGTTTTTGTAGGACAGATGGAATATTTTTTGTTCCGGTTTGCCTCAGGTTCCCATTCCTCACTTTCTTTCTGTTACATTGACGACTGAATTGATTATGTTTCACAGTCCTACCCTGAACTGGAAAATTCCACTACCTTCACTGCCGATTTCCACCAATTTCTGATCTAACCTGGTCCATCCCTCACTCTTTCCTTTCATTGCTGAACTTCCCTGTCACCATTTCTACGGATAGGCTATAGGCTATCAAATAATACCAGGCAGCACGGTAGCATTGTGGATAGCACAATTGCTTCACAGCTCCAGGGTCCCAGGTTCGATTCCGGCTTGGGTCGCTGTCTGTGCGGAGTCTGCACATCCTCCCCGTGTGTGCGTGGGTTTCCTCCGGGTGCTCCGGTTTCCTCCCACAGACCACTGAATTCCACAGCTAACTCGATTACACATCCTTATATTCCACTGCCTCCAAGGACTCCATTCTCCCAGTCTCTTTGTCTCCATTGCATCTATCATGATGACGTATTCTTCCAAACCAGCAATTCTGACGTGTCTTCCTTTTTCCACAGCTGAGTGCTCCCTTGACTGGAGGTTAACAGAGCCTCAACTGCTTTTGTCTTATTTCCCACATTTCTGCTCTCACCCTTTCTCCGCTCTCTCAAAAGCATGGCAGGGTCCCCTTTGTCCTCACTTTTCACACCATCTATCTCCATATTCAATGGATCATCCTCCGCGATTTCCTCCAGAGTAATGCCTCCATCAAACACATAGACATAGAAACATTGAAATTAGAAGCAGGAGGAGATTGCTCCCCCATTCATTATGATCATCAAGTTGATTACCCTGATCCCTTTAGTCCAAAGCACTAATTCCTTCTTGAAATTACACAATGTTTTGGCCTCAATTACTTCCTGTGGTAGCGAATTCCACAGATTCACCACTCCCTGGGTGAAGAAATTTCTCCTCACCTCAATTCTAAATGGCTTACTCTTTTATCCTCAAACTATGATCCCTAGTTCTGAACATCCCCACCATCGGGAACATTCTTTCTGAATTTACCATGTCTAATCCTGTTAGAATTTTGAAAGTTTCTTTGAGATCCCCTCTCACTCTTCTAAACTCCAATGAATAATCCTAACCGATTTATTCTCTTCTCATATGACAGTCCCACCATCCCAGGAATCAACCTGGTAAACGTTTGCTGCACTCCCTCCGTAGCAACATCATCTTTCCTCAGATAAGGACACCAAAACTGAACACAATACTCCAGGTGTGTCCTCACCAATGCCCTATGCAATTGCAGTAAAACACCTTTTTCCTGTACTCAAATCCTCTCGTTATGAAGGCCAACATAGCATTTGCCTCCTTTACTACCTGCTGTACCTGCGTGCTTACTTTAAGTGACTGATACACGAGGACACCAAGGTCTCGCTGAGTTTACTCTCTCAGTTTACACCCATTCAAATAATAATCACCCTTCCCATTTTTGCAACCAAAGTGGATAACCTCACATTTATCCACATTATCCTGCATCTGCCATGCATATTCCCACTCACTCAGCCTGTCCAAATCCTGCTGAAGCATCTCTGCATCCTCCTCACAGCTCACCCTCACATTCAACTTTGTATCATCTTCAAATTTGGAGATAACACATTTAGTTCCGTCGTCTAAATCATGAATATATAATCTGAACAGTTGGGGTCCTAGTACAGATCCCTGCGATACCCCACTAGTCACTGCATGCCAATCAGAAAAAGAACCATTGGGCAGCACGGTGGCGCAGTGGGTTAGCCTTGCAGCCTCACGGTGCTGAGGTCCCAGGTTCAATCCCGGCTCTGGGTCACTGTCCGTGTGGAGTTTGCACATTCTCCCCGTGTCTGCGTGGGTTTCGCCCCCACAACCCAAAGATGTACAAGATAGGTAGATTGGCCACGCTAAATTGCCCCATAATTGGAAATAATGAATTGGGCACTCTAAATTCATATTAAAAAAAAGAAAAAGAACCATTTAGTCCAACATTTTGCCTTCTGTTTGTTCACCAGCTTTCTATCCATCTCATGACACAATTCATAATGCCATGCGCTTTAACTTTACATATTAATCCTTTCTCAGCATTCCGAAAGGGCCATTGACACTGTGGTCCACTCCTCATTCATCTTCAATGTCTACTTCTGGTTGCATGGCATCTTTCCATGCAACTACAGGAGGTATCACACCTATCCTTTTTATCTCTCACCTTCTCACCATCCTAGTCCCAAACACTCCTTCCAGGTGAAACAGAAATTTATGTGGACTTTCAATTTAGAATACTGGGCTGAATTCTCCGTCGGCGGGATCCTCTGCTTCGCCGGCAGCACACTCACGCCTGCGGACTTCCCAACGGCCTAGGGGTGGCCACAATGGGAAACCCCATTGGCCAGCTGGTGGTACAGAGGAACCCGCTGCCGGCGGTGGCAGGTCTGCCAGAAAACGGATGCGGCGGGACGGAGAATCCCGTCCACTGTATTTGCTGCTTTTGGTGCAGTCTTCTCTACACAGGAGAGACTTGGATGACCATTTTGTGGAACAGCTCCTTTTGGTCTGCAAGTGTGATCCCGTGGCTTGTGTGCTGTTTGCATTACTTTGAACCGCAATGCATACATCGAACATCATGACACCCATATCCGTTTTGGGCGCTGTCAAATATTTAGCACTTTACTTCTCTTTCTGCGCCTAATTTGATTCTAATTCCTCCTAATTTTCCAGCAGTCCTCTGTTTCTTTCTCAATCCTTAAATACATTTGCTAAGGAGAAGGTTTGTTGTTCCTGTCATTGACTAAAGTACCCATTGTTTGCTTTCTCTTGCACACTGTTATCAGCTCGCACTTACATGGTAAAATTAATTCAAGCTGAAAGGTGCAAGAAAAAGCCTAACTAAATGAGTGTATGTCATGAGATGCCCCACTTCAGCAAGATCTGGGCCCAGTATCAAGGCAAATTGAACATCTTTATCTCACACCTTAAATTTTCAATGACATTCCTGCGGAAACAATTGGCCAATGAAGACTCAAGTCCAATCTAAATCACCCAGAAAAACCTTTCTCATCCCAAATATTAGAGGAAAACTGTACCACATCCACCCATTATTCCCATTCTGTTTTATCATTTGAGTCAATGAAAGTGAAAAATGAGCATGTCTTTGCAAACATTTGTTGTGTGTTTTTATGTTCAATGTGAACTAAATGGGGCAAGCCAAGCTCATTTTAATTAGACCTTTTATTGACATTTAAGCCATTAAGACAGACAGAGAGAGAGAGAGAGAGGTTAAACAAACAGAAGTGAGTAAAATCCTTGACCCCATTCATTCCCTTTTCTTATTCAATTCTAAAACTAAGTCAGATGGAATCCAGAATCAGATGGAAATACTGAGCCAAACTCTGACTAATACAAACATTTCTACAGAAAATCAACCTAATCTTTTTGTTGATTCTTTCAGTGCTGATTCACATTCAGTGTGAGCCACTACTACATTTTGGAGTCTGGCTGATATAGCCTTACATTGTGTGTGAGCCGAGAGAGTGGATGGTTGCAAGCTATTTGACATCAGGGGAATCACAACAAAAGCCAGAGTCTGGATTCTCTGGTCCCCTGGCCGCCTGTTTTTCCGACGGTGCACCATTGTTTACAAAGAACAAACAAAGAACAAAGAAATGTACAGCACAGGAACAGGCCCTTCGGCCCTCCAAGCCCGTGCCGACCATGCTGCCCGACTAAACTACAATCTTCTACACTTCCTGGGTCCGTATCCTTCTATTCCCATCCTATTCATATATTTGTCAAGATGCCCCTTAAATGTCCCTATCGTCCCTGCTTCCACTACCTCCTCCGGTAGCGAGTTCCAGGCACCCACTACCCTCTGCGTAAAAAACTTGCCTCGTACATCTACTCTAAACTTTGCCCCTCTCACCTTAAACCTATGCCCCCTAGTAATTGACCCCTCTACCCTGGGGAAAAGCCTCTGACTATCCACTCTGTCTATGCCCCTCATAATTTTGTATACCTCTATCAGGTCTCCCCTCAACCTCCTTCGTTCCAGTGAGAACAAACCGAGTTTATTCAACTGCTCCTCATAGCTAATGCCCTCCATACCAGGCAACATTCTGGTAAATCTCTTCTGCACCCTCTCTAAAGCCTCCACATCCTTCTGGTAGTGTGGCGACCAGAATTGAACACTATACTCCAAGTGTGGCGGGCTGCTTGCCAATAGGATTTCCCATTGCAGCCACCTCACGCCACCGGGAAATGCACCAGCAGGGGTGCGATGCTGGCGGGATAAGAGAATCTCAACGGAGAATTCCGGCCCAGGTTTTGTTTTCACATGACAGTACTTCAAACACAATTTTAGATGAATGCTGGGAACTTTGCCAAATATTTGAGCCCCTTCCTGCCCTAGTTTTGCTGTGGCCAGTGTGATGTCCTTGAGGATCACTTGAATTTTGGTGCTAAATTGTGGAAGCTAGGATCACCTAGGGACCTTTTTAAAAATTCATTCATGGGATGTGGGTGTCACTGGCCAGCCTTCATTGCCCATTCCTGAGGGCATTTTAAAAGTCAACCTCATGCTGTGGATATGGAGCCACATGTAGGCCAAACCAGGTAAGGAGAATAGATTTCCTTCCCTAAAGGACATTAGTGAACCAGATTGATTTTTAAGACAATTGGCATGGTTTCATGGTCATTATTAGATTTTTAATTCCAGATCTTTTTATTTAGTTCAAATTTCACCATCTGCCATGGCGGAATTCCAACCCGGGTCCCCAGAGAATTACTCTGGGCCTCTGAATTACTAGTCCAGAGACAATACCACTATGCTGTTGCCTCCCCTATCTGTAAACCCTTCATGGTTTACATATCCCAGTTCTGTATTCAACATTACATTTTGTCACTGTGCCATCCTGGAACTCTCTCCCTAACAGCATAGTGGGTGTACTTGCACCTCAAGAACTGCAGCGGTTCAAGAAGGCAACTCACCACCACTTTCTGAAGGGCAATTAGGAATGGGCAATAAATGCTGGCCTAACCAGCGACGCCCACATCCGGTAAATGAATTTTTAAAAACCTATTTGAGCTGCTTTTAGGAGAGTCTGAAACTTGAAACATTGACAATACATTTTAAGCAAAAAAAACACAAATGCAGGAAATAACAGGTCAGGCATTATCTCTGCTTAGGGAGAAACAGAGTTAATGGGTGAATTTTGTAGCTCCCCCATCGTTGGAGATTGTCTGCTGTCGTCGAAAGTCAATGAACTTTGGGCTGGACCGTCAAAACCCTGGGGGCCGGTCCAACTATGACAGTTTTGGAAAGCTCCAGCCAAAGTTTCAGGCCAATGACTTTTCATCAGAACATTTTAATTATAGTTTGGTTATGCTGCATATGTTCTATTTGCCAACATCATAAACTTATAATAAGATAACAATATAATTTGATTGGAATAACATTGCAACCGGGGAATGAAGTTAAGAAAGAAAGAACTTGAATTTAGATTCAATTCAGCACAATTTCACAATATCCCAAAGTGTTTAACGCCCAACTGATCACATTTGAAGGATAATCATTATTACGATGTAGACCACTGCAGTAGCCAGTTTAAATTGAGCAAGTTAGTCCAACCAGCAATGAGAAAGATATCCAGATTATCTGTAGTAATGTCGGTTTAGGGATGTGTTGACCAGGATACCAGGAGAACTTCCCTGTCCTTTTTTGATTACGACAATGGGATCTTTTCCATCCAACTACGAGGGCCTTATTTCACATCTGATCTGAAAGTCGCCACTTCCTCCAGTGTGGCATTCCCTCAGTCTGCACTGAGGTGTAAACATGTATTATGGGTTCAAGTTTCTGGTTGGGTAATGACCATGGGGTTATGATAAAGAATTACATTCTTGTAAAAGGGGATATCGACATTGGATGAACTGAGTTGTTAAAATGAACAATTGATGTCAGAAGATACAGTTCAGTCGAACCAGTCAGTATTGCTCACCTGGAATCCATGACTGGCCTGGGGCCTCCCTGGTGCCTAGCCGAGTCTTTGTCTTTGTTGGCCGAACATTATTCTGCGAATAGGGGAAAGGTCACAATGAATGGGAATAGACACCTCTATTCAGCTGCTTATTTTGCCACAAAGACCATTAGGAAATGAAAAACAGGGCAGCACAGGAGCGCAGTGGTTAGCATTGTTATTTCACGGCGCCGAGGTCCCAGGTTCGATCCCGGCTCTGGGTCACTGTCCGTGTGGAGTTTGCACATTCTCCCCATGTTTGTGTGGGTCTCACCCCACAACCCAAAGATGTGCAGTGTAGGTGGGTTGGCCACTCATAAGATACTCAAAATTCTCATTCGGGCCATGAATCTTAGTTGCCGACAATTGATTTTGTTTTGCATTTTCTTTTTCATTTCCTTTTTTAAAAATAAATTTAGAACACCCAATTCATTTTTTCCAATTAATGGGCAATTTAGCCCATTAATTGGAAAAAATGAATTGGGTGTTCTAAATTTATTTTTAAAAAAGGAAATGAAAAAGAAAATGCAAAACAAAATCAATTGTCGGCAACTAAGATTCATGGCCCGAATGAGAATTTTGAGTATCTTATTTAGTTGGTTGGAAATACAAGTTTTGGTTTCTGTAAACATCTTTTGAGTCTGAGGTTGCCGACAGTGCATTTTGGCCTATCTGGCATTACCTTTTCATGGAGATGATGTGACATTTATATCACAAAACTTTGGGTGTGGTACAAAGGTCATGACTTGAAAACCCAACATGTGAAGTCCTCTTGACCACTAGTTTATCCAAGTCAGCCTTGTCAGAATGCATTCCAATAGAGCTCAGAAAGGACTGTTGTCTACTGTGTCCAATTTTAACAATAGCCTGAGATCTTGCAGACTTATCAGGTCAAAAATAATGTTGTAGACCGCCCATCACTTTCGGTTCAATATGTCCAGCCCAAACAAGATTACACTATTGACCAGTTGAATCTGAACATTATTTTTAAGCTCATCTGGAGAGAATGCGTTTTCAACCATGTCTTTGTATCCCGTCCCCAAACCCCTTGAAGTCTTTCACTGACCTTCCCTATTCCCTTCACTTTAACATTCATTGATGTTTTTTATTTTCAGTTTATCAAGTGTTGTGAGACCTTCCTTTCCCATAAGCTGATTTCAGATCTTGGAAGGACGATGAAGAACCTTCCTACATGACGCATTAGAGCACAGTGTGCTCAGCTATGGAACACTGTTCTCTAACACAGTGGAGGGTGTCAGCATCTCTAATACACAAGCTAAGTACTATGGATATGGAAATCTGAAATTAGAACAGGAAATGCTGGAAATACTGAATGATTTTTCATCAGAACTGAAGAAAGATAGAAATGCAATAGGTTTTGAACCAGTGGTAAGGAGTGGCGGTAGTTGGGGGAGGGGAGGGGTTGGGGAGTAAGAAGAATAAAAGGGAATATCTGTGATACGGTGGAGGGCAGGGGTGATTAAATGACAACGTTTTCATGGTACAAAATCCAAAGAAAGTGGTAATGGGCATAGTAAAAAGGAACAAACAACTTGTCCAAATGAGATGTGATTGACCACAGAGCAGCCATCCAAATGCAACTTGAAGTGATAAAGAAAGCAATGAGACAAGACCGAACTCGCAGAAACAAATTCTCACAAAGAGCTGAGGAGATCAAATGGTAACCTATTAGAAGCCTCCAGGATGTGCAAGGTTATGACAAGGTAAATAACAATAAAATACTTCCACCATCAACAAGACTGTAATTAGAGGGAACAAGTTTCAGATAACATGAGAAAATTAAAGGGAATATCAGTGAAAATATAAAGACAGTTAGATGTCTCTGCCACGAATCACTCACGAATAAAGACCATCAATTTTTGAAAAACAACAACTTGCATTTATATACCAAAAGAGAAAATGCTGGAAAATCTCAGCAGGTCTGGTCATCTGGACTCGAAACGTTAGCTCTTTTCCCTCTCTACACATGCTGCCAGACCTGCTGAGATTTTCCAGCATTTTCTCTTTTGGTTTTAGATTCCAGTATTCGCAGTAATTTGCTTTTAACTTGCATTTATATAGCAGCTTCAATGTAGTCAAACAATTTAATAGGCTTGACACCAAGCCACATAAGGAGATAGTAAGACAATTGTTCAAAAACCTGGTCAAAGTGATAGGTTTTAAAGAGTGTTCTTACGATCCCTGTAGATTTCAATAACCTTTAAAAAGATATCTGAATTCCCAGTGACCAACTTAAAGGAATTGAACGACAATATTTAAAGTTTTCAGAATTTAGTGTAACAAACAAACTAAAAGCAACATCAACTAAATATGATTTGGTAGGCAGATGGCACTCAAAATTAACACTACAGAAATGATAACCCTTATTACTGTCTTAATGTGAATGATAACCTCTCATCACACACACACATATTTATATTGTTCCAACTTGCTCTTCACAGGAATGCAGGGCACAATTTAAAGGAAATGAAACAGAGTCCTGTTTTGGGCGCATTTAGCAGGGAGTTTCCTGGCGCTTGCAGTGCCAAGAATGACCCTGTTATTAAACAGGACACTGCTTCATTTTTGGGCCTCAGCGAGGGATGCCCTACCCCACCAAAGACGCACTTAGGCTCATTTTCTGCACTAATAAGCTCAGATCGCCAGTGCAGGAAGAGATCAGGGCATAATTTTTGAAAAAACACTTCCAATTTACGGGCAATTTAGTGTGACCAATCTACCTACCCTACACACCTTTGGGTTGTAGGGGTGAGACCCACGCAGACACGGAGAGAATGTGCAAACTCTACACGGACAATGACACGAGGCCGGGATCGATACTGGGTGCTCAGCATCGTGAAGCAACAATGCTAACCACTGTGTCACCGTGCCACCCCCAATCCCATGGCCTCCGGACCCTTCCGACATGCCAAATCACCAATTAAGGGGTCATCAAGACCCCCCCACACTCCATATCATAAGGGAAAGGCATCCCCGGGCCAGCTTCCCAGCATGGGCAAGGTGCCACCTGGGGACATTGGCACTGTCAGCCTGGCAGTGCCGCTGCCAGCTTGGCAATGCCACCTGGGAACACTGGAACTGCTAGTGTAGCACCCAGAAGGCACTGCTGCAGTGTTCGGGTTACCTGTGCACCACCCTGCCCAGAGTCTGACCACCCTAAGGTCCCCAATTGCCTAGGAGACCCTCCCAAGTGCCGGTGCCCCTGGTCCACGTCTGTGGAAACCAGTGCTAAACGGCCCCCGCTCGGAGTCTCTGAGGTGAGGTCGTTGGGTCCCGCGCCGTTGATAACTCCGGCGCAAACATATTCAAGTGAGATGAACTTCGCACTTAAATATGCAAATCTGGATCATGCTCATTGAGGGTGCCATCCAGATCATGACGTCTCAGAAGATCGCTTTAGATCTCATGTTATAAATCACACAAGAGGCCTCTCATGATATTTACTGGCCTCATCGCATCCACATGTTTCTATGTGTTGCCATGGTCATAAATCTCATTGTTACAGAAATAGCAGAGTTACAAATAAGCAGCAGGCAATGTTGTAACATAGAAATGTGTAAACATTAGAGCCTATTTGGCCATTCATGCCCATATTCATGCTTCCGCTTCATTGAAGTTCTCCATCCTTGCTCGTTCCACATATCCATATAATTGAAACCTTGGGATTGACTCATTTTCAATGTAGCCAATATATGTTTTCGATCTTATTCAAAGAGAGTTTCCTGATGCTATTTGCATGCAAGATGAATTAGGTTTCACTCATGCACGTTGGTTTGATAGAGAACAGAAACAGGATTAAGAAAAAAAAGCAAATTGCTGCAACCGTGATATTATTCACCATGATGTCTACAAAGTGAGCTCTCACACCCAGAGGAAGGGAAAGTTAGAAGGATAAGATCACTGAGTCAGCTTGCCCTACCCAACTGAATCATTGAACAGAACAGAAAATTAGTTACCCATCATGAGTCAGGAGCTGAGTGGAACCTAGTGGTTATAATATTTGTATTATAAAGTATTGTACACATTCTTTGCTGAAGCTAGACACTGGGGCTGGTTGAAAAACTCCCTGGAAAATTGCTCTTGTCCCCAGTAATGATCATGGCAGGTCATCTTTTACGAACAAACATGAAGTAAAGAAAGACTTGCATTTACATAGCACCTTTCATGACATTAGAATATTGCAAAGCTCTTTAAAATCAGAGTACTTTTGAAATGTGGTTACCGCATTGTAATGTAGGAAAAGCAGCAGTCAAATTGCCCAATGCGAGGTCTCATAACAAGAAGATAAATGGCCAGATTATCTGTTTTAGCGATGTGGGTTGAAGGATCAGTATTAGCAAGGACACTGGGAGGTGTCTTGCTGCCCTTTTTCAAACAGTATCATAAGATCTTTTATGCCCACATGATAGTTGGGCACGCAGCCAAATCCTCGTGTTAACGTTTCATTTGGAACACAACACTTCAAACAGTGCAGCATTCTCTCAGTACTGCACTGAGGTGTCAGTCTGGATTATGTACTCAAGTCTCTGGACCATAAGACCATAAGACATAGGAGCAGAATTAGGCCACACTGCCCATCGTGTCTGCTCCGACATTCAATCATGGCTGATATTTTCTCATCCCCAAAGTGGGATTGAGATCAAGTGGAGTGGGATTCGAACCCACAGCCTTGTGATTCAAGAGGCATGAGTGTTCCCAATTTTGACCAAATAATGACACGTGTACTCATTTGAAATCTGTACCTTCCAATGGGCTTAATATTTTCCACTCAGTTGTCTCTTCATGGATTCCACCAGCAGCCGTATGGTACCTCACCTGTCTCCATTTTTTATGGAGAAACACAAGCAGTGAGCATCACAATTTAACTTACAGTACAGTCCAATTCTGCTATTACCAGGTGCACGGCAGTGTCGTTTAAAGACTGTGATCTAACGGCTTTGTCTGGTTGCGATGAGGCCAGTAAATATCACGAGAGGCCTCTGCGAGATTTATGACATTGATTTCATCTCGCGAGATCTAACGAGCTCTCCCAAGACGTCGTGATCTGGATGGCACCCTCAATGAGCATGATCCAGATTTGCATATTCAAGTGAGAAGTTAGTCTCACTTGAATATGTTTGCGCCGGAGGTATCAAAGGCGTGGGACCCAACGGCGCCGTTTAGCACTGGTTTCATTTTTCTTCAATGAACAGTAACTCAGCCCAACGTGGGCTAAACGGCTGGCTTGCAATGCAGGACAAGGCCAGCAGTGCGGGTTCAATTCCCTTACTGGCCTCCCTGAACAGGCGCCGAAATATGGTGACTTGGGGCTTTTCACAGTAACTTTATTGAAGCCTACTTTTGACAATAAACGATTATTATTATAATAAAATAGGAACAGGAGAAGGTCATTCATCCCTTCGAGTCTGCTCCGTCATTCATCATTGATCTTGGCTGATCATCCAACTTAATAGCCTAATCCCGCCTTCCCCCATATCCTTTGATCCCCTTCACCCTAAGTGCTATCTCTAACTGCTTCTTTACAACGTAGGGGGTGGGATTCTCTACTGCCCAACGCCAAAATCGTAATCGGCGATCGGGCAGAGAATTCATTCCGACTCTGGAATCGGGGCTGGTGCCAGTTTGACGCTGGTTTCCGATACTCCGCCCCTTCCAAATCGGCATCATCGTGACGCGCGCTGCACGCAGTCTCAATGCCATTGTCACCTCCACGGCCAGCCCACTCGCGATGCTACGTCCCCGATGGGCCAAGTTCCCGATGGGGCGGGACTCATGTGTTCTGAGCCGGCGTGCCAGCTGCGGACTGTGTCCAGCGCCGCCACTCCCGGCTGGGATCTGTGCCGCTGGACTGAGGGGGGACCTGTCAGGGCTGGGGTGACTGGTGGGGGATAGTCAGGGGGTGGCCAGGGGTTGGCCAGGGGCTGGGCTGTGGTGTCGCGGTAGGCGGGTTAGGTTTAGCGCATGACCAACGCCATGTTGTCCGTGTCACCGGTGTAGGTCATCAGGCGGCCCGGGCCCCGGCCATCCTGGACGCAATCCGCGGGCATTGCACATGGCGCCAGAGCTAGCCCTTCACCGGTACCGGAATCGGTGATGGGTTCGCTCCGATTTGTTTCTCGTAAACCTCCCGCAGATTCTCCTTTCGAACTGGCACTTAGCCACAGGAACAGGGAATCCGCCCACAATGTTTGGCCTCAAGTACTTCCTGAGGTCACGAATTCCACAGGCTTACCACTCTCCGGGTGAAGAAACCTCTCTTCCTCGCTATCCTAAATCGTATACCCCATATCTTCAGACATAAAGGACAACATTTTGCTGGTGTTAATTGAAGGACAAATGCCGGCCTGGACACTCAAATACCCCTATCTTCTTAATATGATGTTGGGGTTTTCCCCCTTAAAGAGGAAACCAGGGACTTTGTTTAATTTTTCTTCAATGAACATGTATTATTCTCTGAAAATGTATTATTCCTCCTTCATCTGATGGGAGGTAGTTTTGACTTGTGCAATACGGGAGAATGAGTGACAGAAAGTCAACAACTCATTTGATTGAATGATTGTCACATGCACCAAAGTACAGTGAAACATAGTTTTCTGTGGCCAAGGGACAGTAGTCAAAAAGAATAAACAACTAAGTACATCGACAAATAAGTAATTGGTTAGAGTGCAGAACAAAAGCCAAACAAAGCAAAAACATGAGCAAGAGCAGCATGGGACGTCGTGAAAAATGTCTCACAGGGGGCAGATAAGTTTGAGGGAGACTCGTTGAGAAGTCTAGTAGCTGTGGGAAAGAATCTGTTTCTATGTCTGGAGGTACGGGTCTTCAGACTTCTGTATCTTATGCCTGATGGAAGGGTCTGGAATAGGGAAAAGCCTGGGTGTGAAGGGTCTCTGACAATGCTGTCTGCCTTCCTGAGGCAGCGGGAGATGTAGACAGAATCAATAGGACGGTGGCAAGCTTGTGTGATGCGTTGGGCTGAGATACTGTTCATTGAAGAAAAATTAAACCAAGTCCATGGTTTCCACATTAAGGGGAAAACTTTGCAGTTTCTTGTGATCCTGGGCCGAGCAGTTGCCATACTAAGCTGTGATGCAGCCAGATAGGATGCTCTCTGTGGCACATCTATAGAAGTTTGTGAGAGTCAATGCAGACATGCCAAATTTCTTTAGCTTCTGTACGAAGGAGAGACATTGATGGGCTTTCTTGACTGGTGCATCAACGTGAGTGGATCAGGACAGATTGTTGGTGATGGTGACCCCCAGGAACTTAAAGCTAATGACCATCTCTACTTCGGAGCCATTTATGTAGATGGGGGTGTCTGTCATGCGACACTTCCAGAAGTCGATGGTCAGTTCCTTGGTCTTTCCGACATTTAGAGAGAGGTTGTTTTCGGTACACCATGCAACCAAGTGATCTAACTCCCTTCTGTAGTCTGACTTATAATTGTTTGAGATACGACCCACCACATTCGTATCATCTGCAAACTTATAGAACATAGAACATAGAACATGACAGTGCAGTACAGGCCCTTCGGCCCTCGATGTTGTGCCGACCTGTGAAACCACTCTAAAGCCCATCTACACTATTCCCTTATCATCCATATGTCTATCCAATGACCATTTGAATGCCCTTAGTGTTGGCGAGTCCACTACTGTTGCAGGCAGGGCATTCCACGCCCTTACCACTCTCTGAGTAAATAACCTACCTCTGACATCTGTCTTATATCTATCTCCCCTCAAATTAAAGCTATGTCCTCTCGTGCTAGACACCATCCGAGGAAAAAGGCTCTCACTGTCCAATTCTCACTGTCTCACTATATCCAATTCTCTGATCATCTTGTATGCCTCAATTGAGTCACCTCTTAACCTTCTTCTCTCTAACGAAAACAGCCTCAAGCCCCTCAGCCTTTCCTCATAAGATCTTCCCTCCATACCAGGCAACATTCTGGTAAATCTCCTCTGCACCCTTTCCAATGCTTCCACATCCTTCCTTTAACGTGGCGACCAAATTTGCACGCAATACTCCAAATGCGGCCGCACCAGACTTTTGTACAGCTGCAACATGACCTCATGGTTCCGAAATTCAATCCTTCGACCAATAAAAGCTAACATACGATACGCCTTCTTAACAACCCTCTCAACCTGGGTGGAAAATTTCAGGGATCTATGTACATGGACACCGAGAGCACTCTGCTCATCCACACTGCCAAGAATCTTACCATTAGCCCAGTACTCTGTCTTCCTGTTATTCCTTCCAAAATGAATCACCTCACACTTTTCTGCATTAAACTCCATTTGCCATCTCTCAGCCCAGCGCTGCAGCTTATCTATGTCCCTCTGTAACTTGTATCATCCTTCCGCACTGTCCACAACTCCACCGACTTTAGTGTCATCTGCCAATTTACTCACCCATCCTTCTACACCCTCCTCCAGGTCATTTATAAAAATGACAAACAGCAGTGGCCCCAAAACAGATCCTTGTGGTACACCACTAGTAACTGGACTCCAGTCTGAACATTTCCCATCAACCACCACCCTTTGTCTTCTTCCAGCTAGCCAATTTCTGATCCAAACTGCTAAATCACCCTGAATCCCATGCCTCCGTATTTTCTGCAGTAGCCTACCGTGGGGAACCTTACTAAACGCTCCAGTCTTCTGGCACTATTCCTGTAGACAAAGATGACTTAAAGATCAAAGCCAAAGGCTCAGCAATGTCCTCCCTAGCTTCCTAGAGAATCCTAGGAAAAAATCCCATCCGGCCCAGGGGACTTATCTATTTTCACACTTTCCAGAATTGCTAACACCTCCTCCTTATGAACCTCAAGCCCTTCTAGTCTAGTAGCCTGAATCTCAGAATTCTCCTCGACAATACTATCTTTTTCCTGTGTGAATACTGACGAAAAATATTCATTTAGCACCTCTCCTATCTCCTCGGACTCCACGCACACCTTTCCGCTACTGTCCTTGACTGGCCCTGCTCTTACCCTAGTCATTCTTTTATACCTGCCATATCTATAGAAAGCTTTAGGGTTATCCTTGATCCTACCTGCCAAAGACTTCTCATGTCCCCTCCTGGCTCTTCTTAGCTCTCACTTTAGTTCCTTCCTAGCTAACTTGTAACTCTCGAGCGCCCTAACTGAACCTTCATGTCTCATCTTTACATAAGCCTCCTTCTTCCTCTTGACAAATGTTTCGACTACTTTAGTAAACCACGGTTCCCTTGCTCGACCACTTCCTCCCTGCCTGACAAGTGCATAACTTATCAAGGACACGCAGTAGCTGTTCTTTGAACAAGCTCCACATTTCCATTGTGCCCATCCCCTGCAGTTTTCCTCTCCATCCGATGCATCTTAAGTCTTGCCTCATCGCATCATGATTGCCTTTCCCCCAGATATAACTCTTGCCCTGCGATACATACCTATCCCTTTCCATCACTAAAGTAAACGTAATCGAATTGTGGTCACTATCACCAAAGTGCTCACCTACCGCCAAATCTAACACCTGTCCTGGTTCATTACCCAGTACCAAAACCAAAATGGCCTCGCCTCTCATTGGCCTATCTATGTACTGCCTCAGGAAACCCTCCTGCACACATTGGACAAAAATGGACCCATCTAAAATACTCGAACTATGGCATTTCTAGTCAATATTTGGAAAGTTAAAGTCCCCCATAACAACTACCCTGTTGCTTTTGCTCCTATCCAGAAGCATCTTTGCAATCCTTTCCTCTACATCTCTGGAACTTTTCGGAGGCCTATAGAAAACCTCTAACAGGGTGACCTCTCCGTTCCTGTTTCTAACCTCAGCCCATACTATCTCAGTAGACGAGTCCTCATCAAACGTCCTTTCTGCCAACGTAATACTGTCCTTGACTAACAATGCCATCCCTCCCCCTCTTTTACCACCTTCCCTGAGCTTACTGAAATATCTAAACCCCGGCACCTGTAACAACTATTCCTGTCACTGCTCTATCCATGTCTCCGAAATGGCCACAACATCGAAGTCCCATGTACCAACCCATGCCGCAAGTTCACCCACCTTATTCCGGATGCTCCTGGCATTGAAGAAGACACACTTTAAACCACCTCCCTGCCTGCCGGTACACTCCTGCAACTTTGAAACCTTACTCATAACCTAACTACTCTCAACCTCCTGTATACTGGAGCTACAATTCAGGTTCCCAAGCCCCTGCTGAACTAGTTTAAACCCTCCCGAAGAGCATTCGCAAATTTCCCGCCCAGGATATTGGTACCCCTCTGGTCCAGGTGTAGACCATCCCGTTTGTAGAGGTCCCACCAACCCCAGAATGAGCCCCAATTATCCAGAAATCTGAAACCCTCCCTCCTGCACCATCCCTGTAGCCACGTGTTCAACTCCTCTCTCTCCCTATTCCTCGTCTCGCTAGCACGTGGCACGGGTGACAACCCAGAGACAATAACTCTGTTTGTCCTAGATCTAAGTTTCCACCCTAGCTCCCTGAATTCCTGCCTTACATCCCTATCCCTTTTCCTACCTAAGTCGTTGGTACCCATGTGGACCACGACTTGGGGCTGCTCCCCCTCCCCCTTAAGGATCCCGAAAACACGATCCGAGACATCACGGACCCTGGCACCTGGGAGGCAACACACCAACCACGAGTCTCTCTCGTTCCCACTTATAGATTGAGTTGGAGTTAAATCTTGCCACATAGTTGTGTGTGTATAGGGAGTACAGTAGAGAACTGAGCACACATCCTTGCGGGGCCCCGGTGTTGAGGACTAAGGTGAAGGAGGTGCTGTTGCCTATCCTGACAGATTGTTGGTGAGGAAGTCAAGGATCCAGCTGCACAGGGAGGGGTCAAGTCCAAGATTGCCGAGTTTGGTTATTAGTTTTGTTGGAATAATGGTGTTGAAGGCGGAGGTGTAATCTATGAACAGTAGTCTGATGTAGGGGGTCCTTCTTGTCGAGGTATTTGAGTGTTGATTGTCGGGCCAGGGAGACAGCATCTTCTGTGGACCGGTTGTGATGATAGGCTAACTGCAATGGATCAAGAAGTCTGGGAGACTGGTGTTGATCCGTCTCATGACTAGCTGCTCGAAGCATTTCATGATGACAGATGTCAGGGCCACCGGTCAGTAGTCGTTGAGGCACGCTACCTTGTTCTTCTTTGGTACTAGTATTATGGTGGTCTTCTTGAAGGAGGTGGGAACCTTGGAGCGGAGAAGTGAGGTGTTGAAGATGTCTGCGAATACACTCACTAACTGGACTATGCAGGATCTGAGTGTTCGCCCATGGACTCGGTCGGGACCCGTCGCTTTCCACGGGTTCACTTTCAAGAATGCAGCTCTTACCTCTGAGGCTGTGGGTGTGTCCAGGGTTGTTAGGGCAGGTGGCACTGATGTGTTGGCTGACTGTTCAAAGCGGGCATAGAACTTGTTCAGTTCATCAGGGAGGGATGCTCCAGCACAGACATTCTGCCTGGCCTTGCTTTGTAGCCCAAAATCTCGTGTAAGCCCTGCCATAGACATCATGGGTTTGTGTCATTGGCCTGGGACTCTAGTTTGGTCTGGTATTGTCTTTTGGCATCCCTGATGGTTTTACATATGTCGTACATGGATTTCTTATGTAGGTCAGGGACGTCAGACTTGAACACGTCCTTCCGGGACTTCAGCAGGGAGTGAGCCCTTGGGTTAAGCCAGGAGTTCCAATTGGGGAACACCCGTATTGTCTTCTTTGGTACACAGTCCTCGACACACCTACTGATCAAGTCTGTGACGATGGTTGCGTACTCGTCCAGCTTAGCTGCTGCGGCCTTGAAAATGGACCAGTCCACAAACTCCAAGCAGTCGCGGAGGATATCCTCTGATACCTCAGAACAGCACTGCATGGTTTTCTTGACCGACTCAGTACGCTTGAGTTGCTATTTGTAAGTCAGAATTAGGAGTAGCGACTTGTGGTCGGATTTGCAAAAGTGAGGTCGGGGAATGGAACGGTAGGCACCTTTGATGCTCGTGTAACAATGGTCCAGGGTGGATGTACCTCTGGTGGGGCAGGAGAAATGTTGATGGAGTATAGGTAGAACCCTCCTGCGGTTGGCCTGGTTGAAGTCTCCAGCCACGATTGTCAGGGCTGCAGTGTGATTTTTTTCCTGGTTATTGATGGTGCAGTGTAGTTCGTTTAGTGCTTCCTTCACTTCCGCCTGGGGTGGGATGTAGACTGCTGTGATGAGTACAGAGCTGAATTCACATGGGAGGGAGAAAGGACGACACTTCACCGTCAGGTATTCTAGGTCTGGGGAGCAGTGGCATGCTAGGGACACCACATCCGAGCACCAGGAGGTGTTGATGAGGAGGCAAACACCTCCGCCCTTCAACTTGCCTGAGGCCATCGTGTGGTCCATCCTGTGGATCGAGAAGGCTTTGGGTTGATGGCGCAGTCTACTGTGGTCAGAGTAAGCTATGTCTCGGTGAAGCAGAGCACACAGCAGTTCCTCACTTCTCTCTGGGTGGTAAGTCTAGCCTTGAGGTCATCCAGCTTGTTCTCAATCGCTTGGACATTTGCTAGGTGTACGCTGAGGAGAGGAGTCTTGAAGCCGCGTAATTTAAGCCTCAGTTTCAGGCCGGCGCTTTTTCCCAGCTTCCTGGGTGGGCGGCTGCTCTTGGATGGGAGGGCTGGCTTTGCGTAAGGTAAGTGGTTACGTTCGGGGGGGTCATGGATGATGGTGGCGGTGTCAGGCTCACTGGGGAGGTTGTACAGGGGCCAGTCTGGTCTTGTGGGGCGGCGAGGTCAGATTCACCTTCCCGTGTGGTTGGGCGGGTATCTGTCGCTCTGGGCGTGGCTCGGGCATTTCTGCATTTTACGTTTTTATTCCCACTGACTTCTATTGATTTGAGATCTAAAACGGGTTTCCAATTTGCCATCACTCACTGTACACAACTGCATACAGAATACCCCAATGAGTCGAGATGGATTATATGATAAAATCCCAGGGTGGCACGGTGACACAGTGGTCAGCACTGCTGCCGCATGATGCCGAGGACCCGGGTTCGCTCCCGGCTCCAGGTCACTGTCCGTGTGGAGTTTGCACATTCTCCCCCTGTCTGCCTGGGTCTCACCCCCACAACCCAAAAGAAGTGCAGATTGGTGGATTAGCCACATTAAATTACCCCTTAATTGGAGAATTTTTTTTTAAAAATGATAAAGTCAGATGATAAAGCGAGATTTTCCACTCCCACGCCGAAGTGGCCGTGCCGTCGTGAATGCCGTCGAGGTTCACGACGGCGCGGAACGGCCCCGGTCCCGACCGATTCAGGCCCTGACAGTGGGCCAGTATCGGGGCCGCGTCATCTACACGCGCCAGGCCTTGTCGCCCACGTAAAAGCGGCGCCGCATAGATGACGCGGCCGGCACTGCATGACGGACGTCATCCGCGCATGCGCAGGTTGGCCGACGCCAACCCGCGCATGCGTGGTTGCCGTCCTCTCTAAGTCCACCCACAAGAAGATGGGGGACAGATCTTGCGGGGCCGCGGAAGGAAGGAGGTCCTCCTTCAGAGAGGACAGCCCGATCGCGGGCCACCCCACATTCCAGGTGAAGCCCGGTGCAGGATCCCCCCTCGCCCCCCCACAGGCCGCCCCCCCAGCGTTCACGCACCGCCTACGACTGCAGCGACCAGGTGTGGACGGCGCCGGGGGGAACCCGCCATTTTGGCCTGGCCGCTCGGCCCACCCGGGCCTCAGAATAGCGGGGGTGCCGGAGAATCGACATTTTCGGTGTCTCCGGCGTTTCTCCGGCCTGAGGCCCGCGAAACTCGACCGGGCCGTTCCCGCCGCTTGGGAGAATCCGCGGGAGGGCGTCGGACCGGCGTCCCCGGAGATTTTGGCGGCCCAGGCGATTCTCCCAACCGGCGTGGGAGTGGAGAATCGTGCCCCAGGGGTGGGGCTTGAACGCAGAGCTTGCTGGTTTGTCTTTGCATTAGCACAAGCATAACAAAACAAGACAAATTCAAACGAAAATGATCAAAAAGAAATAGAACATCCCATAAAAAGATCAAACTGCAAAGAATAAAAGGCACAATGCCATTAAATCCTTTTGTGAACATGCCCTTGGAATGTAAATCATAGTTAGGATCCAATGTCACTGAGGTGTTGCTTCCAGACTGCTTGCACTCATTCATATAAATAGCCCATCACAACAGCACAATAACTATTGATCAGCTCTTCTCAAACTTTCCACTCGTTTGTCCAGTATTTGCATAGAATTCTTGAAAAATGTGTCTGCCAAGGCTGTTGATAGCGTATGCAAATTAATCCTCACGGTGCTTGACTTCATTTTATTGCCATTTTATTGGTCTTTTCCGACACCTTTGATCTTTACTAAAACATAAACAGAAATTACGCTAATATTGGTAACTACCCAAGTTTTTGTAGCATTAAAGAGTGTGTAACTATGGGTTTGCAACCTCCCCCATCCATTATACTTTGTGTCAGAATTTCAATTACTTCCCTCGCGTATGGTATACACACACCCGCCTCAAAACAGTTTTGTGCTTGGATCAGAACTGATTAGGACTGTTGGCTCCAGTTCTGTTCTGTTCTGAGAATGATCAGAGAGAAAATTAATTTGTCATGTTTTATTTTTAATCAATTGAGTAGCTACCTTCAGGCAAAATTTAACACCCCCATTATCGGCAGGCAGGAATGGCGGCAGAGGGAGACAATCGAGAGGGGTCCCAAAGCAACTTACATGCCGGCAGGATTTCCCCACTCGATTATCCCACATTCCGCCAATGACGGAATGAGGTTCCTGCCATGGAACGCCGGGAATCCCGCTACCATGCGTTTGAATATCGTTAGCGGGCTTCCCCGCTGTAATATTACCTCCAGGTAAAGAATCCCCACCCCCGAGGGCGGCACGTTGGCGCAGTGGTTAGCACTGCTGACTCACGGCGACGATAAGCCGGGTTCGATCCCGGCTCCGGGTCACATTCCGTGTGGAGAAGCACATTCTCCCCATGTCTGCGCTGGTCTCACCCCCACAACCTAAAGATGTGAAAGGTAGGTGGATTGGCCACGCTAAACTGTACACACACGACCGCGTGGCAAAACATGGTCCCAACTCCATCTACAAGTTTGCTGACAATACAACCATAGTGGGCCGGATCTCGAATAACGATGAATCAGAATACAGGCGGTAGATAGAGAACCTAGTGGAGTGGTGTAGCGACAACAATCTCTCCCTCAATGCCAGCAAAACTAAAGAGCTGGTCATTGACTTCAGGAAGCAAAGTACTGTACACACCCCTGTCAGCATCAACGGGGCAGAGGTGGAGATGGTTAGCAGTTTCAAGTTCCTAGGGGCGCACAGCTCCAAAAATCTGTCCTGGTCCACCCACGTCGACACTACCACCAAGAAAGCACAACAGCGCCTATACTTCCTCAAGAAACTAAGGAAATTCGGCATGTCCACATTAACTCTTACCAACTTTTACAGATGCACCATAGAAAGCATCCTATCGGGCTGCATCACAGCCTGGTATGGCAACTGCTTGGCCCAGGACCGCAAGAAACTTCAGAGAGTCGTGAACACCGCCCAGTCCATCACACGAACCTGCCTCCCAACCATTGGCTCCATCTACACCTCCCGCTGCCTGGGGAAAGTGGGCAGCATAATCAAAGATCCCTTCCACCCGGCTTACTCACTCTTCCAACTTCTTCCATCAGGCAGGAGATACAGAAGTCTGAGAACACGCACGAACAGACTCAAAAATAGCTTCTTCCCCACTATCACCAGACTCCTAAATGACCCTCTTGTGGACTGACCTCATTAACACTACACCCTGTATGCTTCATCCGATGCCGGTGCTTATGTAGTTACATTGTATATGTTGTGTTGCCCTATTATGTATTTTCTTTTCTTCCCTTTTCTTCCCATGTATTTAATGATCTGTTGAGCTGCTCGCAGAAAAATACTTTTCACTGTACCTCGGTACACGTGACAATAAACAAATCCAATCCAATCCTTAATTGGAAAGAAAAAGAATTGGGCACTTTAAATTGAAAAAAAAAGCAAAATAAAGGAGTCCCCACCTCCTGCCTGTGTGATATCATGTCATCAGGATCCTGGTATTGATCCTGGTATCGAATGGTCCCCGGCGGGGGCACACAGGTAAGTACAGCCCACAGAGGGAAGAGGGTTATGACCAGGCAGTACCCTGGCACTGCCCCTTGGCACTGCCCCAATGGGCTGTTCTAGGGGATAGTGCAAGAGAACTGCTCGGGGCAATGCCAGCAAGCACTGCTTAGGGTGGCATCATTAAGGGGAGGTTCTGAGTGGGCAGAGTTCCCTGAGGGTGGGAGGGTCCTGAGTTCCTGAGGCAGTTGCCAAGTCTGTTGGTGGAGGGGGGTTCGCTGGGTGAAGGACGAGTTTCCTGAGTCCATTACAGGGGGGATGGGTTTCCTTGGGGTATTCGTGTATTATTTTAATTTTAATTGGTTTTAGCTCGGGGCTCCCAAGGCCGAACATGCTGGCAGGTCAGTCTCATTCAGAGCCCACCCCTCCAGAATTTCTTTTGACAATGTGTTAAAAAATATGGCAGAAAAAGCCAACATTGCAGCCAACGGGCTACACACCATTTGTCCCCCCCTAACCTGACATATTGTCAAAAAAAGAGAAAATTCCGGCCCATGTAATACTTGTTACGGATGCCTGGTCAGCTCTCACAGTGGCTAAGAGACTGGACCAGATGCCATAATTTTTTTAAGTTTTAGGACAGTGCGGAAAATCGATTTGTTCCAGGAATGATAATATAAGAAATAGGGTTTGGTCATTTTATGAACAAACTTTATTAAAACAAAAGAAAACAATATTTAAATGCTTAAATTTCAACCCTAACAATAACAGATTACATGTAGTTTCTTAACCTTAACACACTAGGTCTCATTAAACGTCACTTTTAAATAAACATGCCCTCTCATGCCACTTACACAGACAGGCAAAGGCAATACTTACATTTACAAAGCAATTTTTCTTCTGTTAAGGATATTTGTTCAGGATCCTTTTCCAGAGCCTGCCTTGGTGGCAAGTTTCATAACCTCTCCTGTCGATTTCCACGGCCTTCTGCCCTGTAACTGTTCAGAACAGCATTCTTTCTCTCTCTCTCCAAGCTCTGCCCAGTTCCTCAAACTAAGGTTCTCCCCTGAGGTGGGCAAACTTAACTCCATTATCATTACCTTGGCTGTCTGATTTCGAACTCCGATTTCTACAACAGAGCTATGCCATTCATATGCAACCAACCTTCATTAATGGACAAATGGTCTTAAGACTCTGTGGTGGGCTAATGTTTGGCCAAACAAGATTGTCCTGAATGACAATAGATCTTGAGTGAATCATCCTGGCTGAACTGGGGCATACTGTATATTCCCACTAATGAGGTTAAGTCTGAATGAGAGAAGGTAACTCAGGCTATGGGCGTATCCCTCTCACTCTGCAGTATTTTTCCTCAGTCTGTTTAACCCCTAAATTGCCTGCTACATCTTTCTGGACCCAAGTTCCTAATATCTCCCGATCATGACATATCTCCCTCTGGCTGGGTGGGTGGGATGTATTAAAAGAGTGCAGAATACCATTGGTTGAATGTTCATTAAAGTCTAACATCAGCAAAAAATCAAGACTGACACCATTAAAAATGGATTTTATTTTTATCACAACATTAAAAAATGACAATGTTAGAAATATTCAGCAGATCAGGTAGCATCTGTGAAGAGAGTAACAGAATTAATGTTTTAAGTCAATGACTCAGTTCTGATGAAGGCATGGTTCTCTATTGCTGCTTGAACTGCTGAATATTTCTAGTTGTTTTAATTGCCAATACCGACAGTATTTTGCTTTTAGGCTTCCCTCTCACTGAATTACAGATACAGGGAGTAACATAAGGAAGGAAAACAACAACATGATTATTACACAGTACAAGTGAGCTTGCACCAAAACTATACTGCATCAACCTGAAGTCAATTGCCAATTACCCACATGACCCCCAGCCCTTCCTTCCCCCCCTCCCTCCCCCAACGCCGCCTTCACCCCCCTCTCCACCACTGTGAACCATGCATGTGGCCAACGATGCCCTCTCTGCGTCTCCTCAGGAAAAGCTCTTCCATAATTGGCAGAAGAGGGCCCAGACTGGCGTTGCGGTGCCAGACATAAGAACCTTCACCTTCTAGGAGCGTGCCCTGGAGGTGACTGGGGTGGCCGAGGACAGATCGGTCACCCACCTGGAGGCTGGCGGATGCTGCAGAGGTGAAGAACCATTGAGCTCCACCCGGAGGACCTGTCAAACGTGAGTACTGATTACCTTACTGACTAACCCATCGCTCCCACTGACCACATGTCCATTCTCCCGCAGGTCCTCCAGCCACGGCGCCGGCCCATCCCGGGCGGCACCCTCTTCCGTTGGGCTGAGATACTGTTCATTGAAGAAAAATTAAACCAAGTCCATGGTTTCCACATTAAGGGGAAAACTCTGCAGTTTCTTGTGATCCTGGGCCGAGCAGTTGCCATACTAAGCTGTGATGCAGCCAGATAGGATGCTCTCTGTGGCACATCTATAGAAGTTTGTGAGAGTCAATGCAGACATGCCAAATTTCTTTAGCTTCTGTACGAAGGAGAGACATTGATGGGCTTTCTTGACTGGTGCATCAACGTGAGTGGATCAGGACAGATTGTTGGTGATGGTGACCCCCAGGAACTTAAAGCTAATGACCATCTCTACTTCGGAGCCATTTATGTAGATGGGGGTGTCTGTCATGCGACACTTCCAGAAGTCGATGGTCAGTTCCTTGGTCTTTCCGACATTTAGAGAGAGGTTGTTTTCGGTACACCATGCAACCAAGTGATCTAACTCCCTTCTGTAGTCTGACTTATAATTGTTTGAGATACGACCCACCACATTCGTATCATCTGCAAACTTATAGAACATAGAACATAGAACATGACAGTGCAGTACAGGCCCTTCGGCCCTCGATGTTGTGCCGACCTGTGAAACCACTCTAAAGCCCATCTACACTATTCCCTTATCATCCATATGTCTATCCAATGACCATTTGAATGCCCTTAGTGTTGGCGAGTCCACTACTGTTGCAGGCAGGGCATTCCACGCCCTTACCACTCTCTGAGTAAATAACCTACCTCTGACATCTGTCTTATATCTATCTCCCCTCAATTTAAAGCTATGTCCTCTCGTGCTAGACACCATCCGAGGAAAAAGGCTCTCACTGTCCAATTCTCACTGTCTCACTATATCCAATTCTCTGATCATCTTGTATGCCTCAATTGAGTCACCTCTTAACCTTCTTCTCTCTAACGAAAACAGCCTCAAGCCCCTCAGCCTTTCCTCATAAGATCTTCCCTCCATACCAGGCAACATTCTGGTAAATCTCCTCTGCACCCTTTCCAATGCTTCCACATCCTTCCTTTAACGTGGCGACCAAATTTGCACGCAATACTCCAAATGCGGCCGCACCAGACTTTTGTACAGCTGCAACATGACCTCATGGTTCCGAAATTCAATCCTTCGACCAATAAAAGCTAACATACGATACGCCTTCTTAACAACCCTCTCAACCTGGGTGGAAAATTTCAGGGATCTATGTACATGGACACCGAGAGCACTCTGCTCATCCACACTGCCAAGAATCTTACCATTAGCCCAGTACTCTGTCTTCCTGTTATTCCTTCCAAAATGAATCACCTCACACTTTTCTGCATTAAACTCCATTTGCCATCTCTCAGCCCAGCGCTGCAGCTTATCTATGTCCCTCTGTAACTTGTATCATCCTTCCGCACTGTCCACAACTCCACCGACTTTAGTGTCATCTGCCAATTTACTCACCCATCCTTCTACACCCTCCTCCAGGTCATTTATAAAAATGACAAACAGCAGTGGCCCCAAAACAGATCCTTGTGGTACACCACTAGTAACTGGACTCCAGTCTGAACATTTCCCATCAACCACCACCCTTTGTCTTCTTCCAGCTAGCCAATTTCTGATCCAAACTGCTAAATCACCCTGAATCCCATGCCTCCGTATTTTCTGCAGTAGCCTACCGTGGGGAACCTTACTAAACGCTCCAGTCTTCTGGCACTATTCCTGTAGACAAAGATGACTTAAAGATCAAAGCCAAAGGCTCAGCAATGTCCTCCCTAGCTTCCTAGAGAATCCTAGGAAAAAATCCCATCCGGCCCAGGGGACTTATCTATTTTCACACTTTCCAGAATTGCTAACACCTCCTCCTTATGAACCTCAAGCCCTTCTAGTCTAGTAGCCTGAATCTCAGAATTCTCCTCGACAATACTATCTTTTTCCTGTGTGAATACTGACGAAAAATATTCATTTAGCACCTCTCCTATCTCCTCGGACTCCACGCACACCTTTCCGCTACTGTCCTTGACTGGCCCTGCTCTTACCCTAGTCATTCTTTTATACCTGCCATATCTATAGAAAGCTTTAGGGTTATCCTTGATCCTACCTGCCAAAGACTTCTCATGTCCCCTCCTGGCTCTTCTTAGCTCTCACTTTAGTTCCTTCCTAGCTAACTTGTAACTCTCGAGCGCCCTAACTGAACCTTCATGTCTCATCTTTACATAAGCCTCCTTCTTCCTCTTGACAAATGTTTCGACTACTTTAGTAAACCACGGTTCCCTTGCTCGACCACTTCCTCCCTGCCTGACAAGTGCATAACTTATCAAGGACACGCAGTAGCTGTTCTTTGAACAAGCTCCACATTTCCATTGTGCCCATCCCCTGCAGTTTTCCTCTCCATCCGATGCATCTTAAGTCTTGCCTCATCGCATCATGATTGCCTTTCCCCCAGATATAACTCTTGCCCTGCGATACATACCTATCCCTTTCCATCACTAAAGTAAACGTAATCGAATTGTGGTCACTATCACCAAAGTGCTCACCTACCGCCAAATCTAACACCTGTCCTGGTTCATTACCCAGTACCAAAACCAAAATGGCCTCGCCTCTCATTGGCCTATCTATGTACTGCCTCAGGAAACCCTCCTGCACACATTGGACAAAAATGGACCCATCTAAAATACTCGAACTATGGCATTTCTAGTCAATATTTGGAAAGTTAAAGTCCCCCATAACAACTACCCTGTTGCTTTTGCTCCTATCCAGAAGCATCTTTGCAATCCTTTCCTCTACATCTCTGGAACTTTTCGGAGGCCTATAGAAAACCTCTAACAGGGTGACCTCTCCGTTCCTGTTTCTAACCTCAGCCCATACTATCTCAGTAGACGAGTCCTCATCAAACGTCCTTTCTGCCAACGTAATACTGTCCTTGACTAACAATGCCATCCCTCCCCCTCTTTTACCACCTTCCCTGAGCTTACTGAAATATCTAAACCCCGGCACCTGTAACAACTATTCCTGTCACTGCTCTATCCATGTCTCCGAAATGGCCACAACATCGAAGTCCCATGTACCAACCCATGCCGCAAGTTCACCCACCTTATTCCGGATGCTCCTGGCATTGAAGAAGACACACTTTAAACCACCTCCCTGCCTGCCGGTACACTCCTGCAACTTTGAAACCTTACTCATAACCTAACTACTAACAAGAAGCTCAACACCAAGTCAGTGTCCCACCCACCAGCTAATCATGAACGCCCTTCACCATCGGCAGGCAGAGGCAGCAGTGTGTACCATCTACAAAATGCACTGTAGCAACTCACCAAGGCTACTTCAACAGCACATTCCAAGCCCATGGTTTTTACCACCTAAAAGAACAAGGGTTGCAGATGCATGGAAACTCCACCACCGTCAAGATTCCCTTCAAGTCACACACCATCCTCAGTTGAAACTGTATTGCCATTTCTTCACTCTTGCTGCATAAAGCCCCCACAGCCCCCCGTCTAATTGCACTGTGGATGCACCGACATGTACAAAGAAGTCAGCTCACTACCTTTTCAAAGGCAATTAGAGATGAACAACAAATGCTGGCCTAGCCAGCGACACTCACATCAAGCTGAACTAAAGTCAAGTGTCAGATCAAGCCCCAAGGTCAGGTGTAATGGTTTGTCAACTTGGATCTTGTACGTCTCTCTTGTGGAGACAATTGGGTGGGATCTAACTAAATGGGAACAAAGGCCCATGGCGAGCGTGTTTAACCGCATGTTTCCCGGCACTCACAACGGCGAGAAACATAATGCAGTAAGACGGCACTCGTGTTAAACAGGGGGCTACAGCAGGGAATGTGCAGATGGCACATAGCCCCATTTTGTGCACTGAGGAGCTCTGCTCGCCAGACCTCCTCCATGTGGCAAAAGATCAGGACACCATTTAGAAATGGCATCCCAATCTCTGGAACACCCAAAGCGACCCCCGAGCCCCCCAAAGCCCCAACACGCTATGCGAGGGTCCCTAGTACCCCCAACACCTGTGCAGGGCTCCCACGGCCGATCGCACCCTGGCAGTGCCAGGCTGGGAATCTTGGCAGTGCCAGGCTGGCACCCAGGTGGCATTACCAGGATGCCAGGCTGGCAGTGCCAGGGTGCCAGGCTAGCAGTACCAATGTTCCAAGGTGACTTAACCTGAGGATCACCACATCTCAGGCAAGGGACAAGGTTGAGAAGGCGGGACCTTCATGAATAACCTCAGCCAGTATGGGAACTAAACCCATGCTGCTGGCCTTGCCTTATTCTGCATCACAAACCAGCTGGCTAGTCTAGTTAGTCAAACCATTGTGGGCTATCAGGGAGGCAAAGGCCTAGACGTCAGCCCCCTTCTCCTCAAAGAGTTCTGGCCAGTTCAACAATCATCATCCTATTGAATTCCATTTGGTCCTATTGAATTCCACTTGGCAATTAGCCAGGTCAGCTCCAATGTCCTGGTAGACACGGATGGCGTGTCCTTCCCAGTTGCAAGTCTGCGTATTCTTCGCTGAACTCAGGATACGTTCCTTGTCCTGGTATCTATGTAGACTGATGATTACCGCCTGCGGTGATTCCCTGGGTCGTAGCTTCTGTCGGAGCGACCTGTGGGCTGGTCTACCTCTGGTTGTTTATTGAAGCCCTCCTCCCTGACCAGATTCCGAAGCATCTTTGATATGTACTTAGTTGGCCTCCTACGTTAAGTGCCCTCTGGTAGCCTGAAGATCCGGAGGTTCTGGAGATGAGACCTGTTCTCCTGGTCATCTATTCCAGCCTTTAGAGTCTTTTGGGTTGCCATCAACATCTTTATTTCAGCGTCCAACAAGGCGATCCATTTGTCTTTTTTTGTGACCGCCTTTTCCATTTTGTGGGTCGTTGCTCCTTGGGCCTTCAGCCTTTGCTGTACCCTGTCCATCGACCCACGTATGGGGGCCAGCGTGGCCTCGATTGCTGACTCCATCATTGACATTAGGTCCTCCTTCATTGCCTCCCTATGCTTTTGGATTTCTATTCAGATAAATCCCATCATCCCCTCCGTCAAAAACTATGATGGAGTTGGCGATTCTGCAGGGTCCTCATGTTCGGATTCATGCTGCCACCTGGTCGACTGGCTCCAATGCTCTGCTCCACTTTTTTCCCCTTGTGTCCTGTCTCATGGTTCGCCAGCATTCCAAACCGGTAAACTTATTGATGAGTGTCAGATTAATGCAGTTTTTTCCAAGCTTGGCGCCCATCCATGAGTTTCCAGATGGGAGCCACCTTTCGTGCGACTGCTCAGCTCATGGCCACCACCAGAAGTCTTGGAAAATAATGGGCTGGATGCTCCGATTCTGCGGCTATGTCCGCAGGACCCGTCTAGTCTTGCAATCAAAATGTCGGCACTGGCCCCGCACTGATCCTCCGCCAGGTGGGGGGCCAGCACCTTTGCTGCGTAAAGCCCCCTGCTTTACCTGTGGGTACGGCCACAGAATGGCCGGGTCCGTGGCCGCACATGTGCACGGCGGCGGCCTGCGGCGCCCGTACCGTGCAACATGGCGCTGGCTGCACGCGGACCTGTCCTGCCAAAACCTGCCCCTGTAACCATCCTCGCCACCCCCGGACCACCCCCCAGCAATCCCCCCAGCCCCCGCCGAAGTCCCCCCCCACCATGCCAGTGGAACAGCCCCCCCCCCCCCCCCCCCCGACTGCTGTACACAGTCCGTAGCCGCCACACGAGGTCCCCAAAAGTTGCGAGGACACGCACCCCACGTCGTCGGGGACTCAGCATCGGGGGAGAGCCTCAGGTGACGTCCTGAGGCCGTCCCGAAGGCGTGCGGTGTACTAATTGAGTACACCGATTTTGAGGGGGCGGAGTATCGAAAAAGCGACGTCGCCCACGATTCCAGCGTAAAAACACATTCTCGGCGTTGGCAATCGGAAAATCCAGCCCAATATATTTTTTAATGTTCAGTTCTTGGCTCAGGGTTGTTGCGCAGTTTGGGCTTGGTGTGGGACAGGAGGAGGGAGTGATGATAGAGGAAGGTTATGAAACAACAATAAAGAGGATATTCCTGGCCTCTAAAAAGCATTCTGCCCAATCTTCATTCCCTTTATTGCTGGAACACAGCAGTTCCATTATTGCTACAAATAGATAAGCAATTGTTGAGCGTAATTGTGTGCATAAGGCCACAGACAAATAATGGAACACAAATCTCTTCCAATTCATCCAATCGTCCCTCCAGTTTGTGTGAGTCTATCCGGTCAGTAGTGAACCAGACTACATGACTCAATTGGTGCTGGGTTCTGCTTCAGTTACAGGGGCCTTGTTGTAATGCAGGTTATGAGGAGGCTTGCACCCCTGAACTAGATCTGGTATTTACCTCGTAAAATCTGGTTCCCTTTTTCTCCCACAAACACATCAGCACTGTCATGAGACTTTAAATGGAGCAGTCCAATATAACACACTTGGACTGTACAAGACCAGCTTTTGTGCCAGATGAAACTCACAACAGCACCATGGCCTTACAGAACTAACAAAATCCAGTCTCTGCCCTGCATTGAAGCAGAGTTTTGAGTTCTCAAAGCAATGCTCTGTTGAATGATGTTACCGTTCACGTTGTTGATCATAACCGAAGGCAAAAATAATGAAGTCCTTGGCCAATGCGATCTGTTGAATACAGCCTGGGTAGAAAATTGGTGATCACTACAAATATACTCAGGGCCTAGGGAGGAGGTGGACACAAGAAAACTGAGGACCATGTTTGATTCGGCGGCCACAGACAATGCTGAGGAAATGTTAGATGCAGGGAACACTTTCTAAATAAGTACAACAAAGTTTTGCCAAGGCAAAATACTGCAGATGTTAAAAATCTGAACTAAAAACAGAAAATGCCGGAAAAACTCAGCAGGTCTGGCAGCATTTGTGGAGAGAGAAACAGAGTTACCATTTCAGGTCCATATGACTTGAAGAAGTTTACGGACTCAAAACGTTAACTGTTACTCTCTCCACAGATGCTGCAAGACCTGTTGAGCTTTTCCAGCATTTCCTATTTAATTACAACTTTGCCATAAGATTGTGGGCAAGTCCCAGCCATATTTGGTACATTTCTTTTCGCATTATTCCCTGGCATGTCCCACCAGTCTGTGTTAAATAGTAGTAGGGTATGATGATGCACTGTTCTGTGTCACCTGCAATCACGGGCAGCCCTTGCCTGCTATTGTGGGTCCTCCATGCATCAATCTCAATCCTTGTGGAGCACTGACTTTCCAGCCCCATAGAACAAACAAAAATTTCAGCTGAAGTATACCACAGTTCCCCTGAAACTAAACAAGGTCACAGACTCCAGCTTCTACATCAACTATGGTTCACTGAGAGCGAGCAGTGCTTTATACTTGGAAAGCATTATCATTGCATTATATTGTAATGTGATATTAACAGACTGGATTATTGGCAATAGCAAGGTTAATGACCATAATGCATGTCTACTGTAGCACTCAAAACTTACTTCCACAGGAATATTGCAGCAGTCAGGAAATAGGCAGTAAATAAGCACTAAATTGAACTTACTAATTACTGATCAGTAACATTCCCAACAGTGCAAGCATTAGGCTTAATTCTGACAGTAATTTTAAGCCTGGAATTCTATAGCCGAAAACAATCGACTGGAAGTGAGAGAGGTCAGGTGAGGACAGAACAAGCTGAGCTGCAATGCACCCTATAATCAAATAGCTCAAAAGATTTAAGCAGATAATGCAGCTGAGGAAATGCTGCTCTGCCAATGGTTCTACCCTTGATTGGTTAAACTGATGCCCTGAATGCCCTCCCAGTTGAATGCAAAAGATCATAGAATCATAGAATTTACAGTGCAGAAGGAGGCCATTCAGTCCATCGAGTCTGCACCGGCCCCTGGAAAGAGCACCCTACTAAAGCCCACACCTCCACCCTATCCCTGCAACCCAGTAACCCCACCTAACCTTTTTGGACACTAAGGGCAATTGAGTATGGCCATTCCATCTAACCTGCACATCTTTAGTCTGTGGGAGGAAACCGGAGTACCCGGAGGAAACCCACGCAGACATGGGGTGAAAGTGGAAATTCCACGCATGGCACTATTTGAATAAGAGTGGAGGATGTTCCCCCAGTTTCCTGGCCATTTAACCACCAATCACCCTCACTGAAAATAGATGATCTGGTGATCATCACGTTGCCCTTGGTGGGAGCTTGCAGTGTACCAGTTGGCAATTACAATCGTGCCCACATTTCACAAGTCTTTAAATGACTGTGATGGTGCTTTGGGTGTTTTGAAGTCATGAAAGGTGGCATAAAAATGCAAAGTTTTTTGAAAAAATGCCAACTTTAGTAGGCATGAGAAAGACTTGGGAAAAGTACTGCAAAACATTTAATATCCCTGGAAGCATATCCAGCAGGGCTGAAATGGAATGACACCACCAATGCAAGTTTCACTCACTGGGAGTGCACATTGGAAAATTAGAATCATAGAATCCCTACAGTGCAGAAGGATGCCATTCAGCCCATTAAGTCCACACAGACCTTTTGAAAGAGAACCCTACCGAGGCCCACTCCCCACCCTAACCCAGTAACCCCATAACCCCACCTAACCTTTTGGACATTAAGGGACAACTTAGAATGGCCAATCAACCTATGGACTGAGGGAGGAAACCGGTGTACCCGGAAGAAACCGACACAGGGAGAAAGTGCAAACTCCACACAGTCACCCAAGGTTGGAAATGAACCCACGTCCCTGGCACTATGAGGCAGCAGTGCTAACCACTGTGCCACCATGCCGCCCTTGAATTGAAGGCAGTTCACCCATGATTTGCCAACAGGTGTCCCCTTCAGAAATGTTGCCCAATGGGAATGCCAATTTATAAAGTTGGACACAGCAAGTGGTCAAGTAGAGATGGGGAAGACAGAACATTGCTGGCAAGTTTTGCAGTGCAGCCCAATGCACTGTATAGGTCTCCCAGTTAGTTGTGTACTTGCACCAGGTAAGATAATGCAGGTAAAGGAATAGACTGAAATTTTGAATGGTGCCAGCTTCTAAGCAGCATGACGGAAGGTTGAGAACAGATTCTGCACTTTATGTCAATTATGTCAAGTCCAGATCAGAGGGCAAAATATTTCACACCAGGCAACAGGACAGAGGCCCCATGCTTATTTGGCAAATGAAGAAGATCGATTGAAACTTCCAATAAGGAGCAACTCCACCTCACAACATGTAGAAGCAGGTGGAGAGACAAATTTTCTTTGAAAGAATGGTGGGCAGCAGATTACAGGACTCTTGCTCATTCACAACTTCAGGTCAGAACATGAGTGACAAGAATGAACCTCAAGTGCCTTGTGAATATTGCCAAAACACTTAGGATTAAACTGATGTCTTCAAATGGTGGAATTATATTCATTGTCATGTATTCACCATGTACTGTCCATCTTTAGTTTAACTTTCATAATAAAAATGTACTTTACTTTTCTGATGTCTTATTTTTACACCCCAGAGTTACTTCAAAAAGCAGTGCTACAACATAAACTGAAGCTACCAGTGTTTTTAATCTGTCCCTTTATCCAATTGTGGTGCCTTGATCCCACTAGCAATATTGGAGACAGCTCTTTAGTGTAAAGGTCCCAGCACTCTAATTTTCAAAAGCGCTGATAACATTCTCAAGTGTTGATGATTTCTTCTTATACCATCAGGTGCCAGAGAGGGCAAAACTAAACAGCTCCCACTGGTGGCGTTTGGTATCGGGGCTGCCTATTCCTGGCTCTGGCTGTGGGTGGACTGAAATCCCAGCCTATTTCTGGAAGCGAGCGTCGAACATGCAACACTCTTCCCCAGCACCCTCTCAGCCCTCCAGCCCTTAATAACATTAACCAGCATACTGGGGAAAACTGCTGGATTAATACATTAATGTACCCTGCAGTAGAAAAAGGGAGCACCTTTACTGAACAGCTCCCAATGAGAGGGATATAGCAATACAAAAGAAGCAGTAGAAAGCACGGTGGTTTGGATGCCACCAGAGCAAGTGAAAAACAACAGCGTATGCAAGTAATTATAGATTGTCCTGTATAATTACTGCATTACAATGTCACACAGCCCAGTAAAAGCAGAATAACAGAGCAACAAAGAGTCAGAAAGACGACAATGACTCATGAGCTGATGGTGCCTGATATCACGTGATTGTGGTATTATGCATTTTATTTTGTCGATGATAATTAATAAACAGAATTTTATATATTGTACAGAGATGGACAGGGCTCAGAAGGTTATACGCCATCACCCAGAATCTCATCCCATGTGTTCAGTGTCCTTGTGTGGTCATCGATAGTGAATATTAGCAACAGTGAGGATGAGAAAGGATTTTGCAAACAGTCCAAATCCTGTTGTTGCCCAACTTCAATATATGCAGACTTTCTGACATTTTCTTCATCAGCTGATGATTGAAGCTGCTGCTATTTGAAATTAGGCAAGTCAGTGTTAGAAATCTTTATGGCACAGAAAGGCTCTTTGACCCATCATGTCTATTGGGAACACAAATTCAATTGTTTAGCATCGCGCAAACATCTTGGATTCTCTGATGCCGTATTCACGTTCGGCGATCGGCTGGAGAATCCACGTTGGCGCCCAAATCCGGGGCAATGCGATGCTTTGCCCCCTCCAAAACGGCGTACAAAACGGATTTTACCTGAGGGCTTCCCCCCCGATGCTCTGCCCCCGATGGGCTGAGGTCGTCTGTGGTATTTTTTTCCAGGCACTTGGGCGTGGCGGCTGCAGACTAAGTCCAGCGCCGCCACAGTCAGGGGGGGGGAGCCGATCCAGAGGCAGGGGCGGACTTTGGTGGTCTGGGGGTGGCAAGCCTGGCCAAAGGGGGTCACTATTTGGCAGTCTGGGTCCGCATGCGGCCGGGGCCACGTTGTACGGCGCGGCCGCTGCAGGCCGCCACCGTGCGCATGTGCAGTCACGGATCCGGCAATTCTCTGGCTGTAACTGCAGCTAGAGCTGGGGGCTCAACACTACATGCCTGCTAAGCCCCCCACTAGATGGAGGGTCGGAGGCCGTTTTGCGCTGTTTGTTCGGTCGAAGAACTCCACCATTCCCATGCCGGCGTCAACACTTAGTCTCAAAATCAGAAAATCCAGTCCCTGAGATTTTAGCACCACAAGGATTAATTATGTAATGAAGAATGAAAGAGTTGCATTTATATCTTACCTTTAACATTGTAAAGTATCTGAAGGTGCTCAACGCAATGAGTGACAAACAAAACTTACCCTTAAGCGACTCCAAGACATACTAAATATGAAAGGTCAGCAACCTGAAAGGCTAATTTTAATTCTCTTTCCACAGATGCTGTCGACGTCTGACAGCAGCTAATTATTTGCATCATTTTCTGTTTTATGAAAGCGATATGCAAACAGGTGACCCAGAGAGGCAGACTGTAAGGAGCACCTTAAAGGAGTAGAGAGAGAGATCCACAGCCAGAATAAGAGTTTAGGGAGGGAATTCGTAAGCTCAGGATCCAGGCAGCCGAAGGCACATTTTTCAATGGTGGAATGAAGAAGGCCAGGGGGTTATATAAGAGGCCAGAATTGGTGGAGCGCAAATGGGTCTTGGATAAATTGTAGGGCTGGGGGAGGTTGCAGAGATACACAGAAGTGAAATCATTGAGAGATTTGAACCCAAAGATTAGAGTTTTCAGAACAAGTTGTTGCCAGACCAGGAATCAATGTAGACCAGTGAGCAAAGGGTGAATGGGTCTTTGTGTGAAGATAGAGGCAGCAGAGTTTTGGAATGGTGAGGGGCAGGGAGGGGCTTCATTTTAATCTTCGAATCTAGGAAATCACAATGACACGGATGAGGATTTCAGCAGCAAATGAGCTGGAGCATAGGTGGTGATGGACAACGTTATGGAGGTGTAAGTAAGCGGTCTTGGTGATGTAGAGGGAAGAGAGTTTGGAATCTCAACTCAGGGTCAAATAGGGTGCAAAGATCAAGAACAAACAGTGGCCAGTGAGTGCACTGATGTCCCTGACTGGGAAACCAAGTTTGTGGCAAGGACAATAGCTTTGGCCTTCCCAATATTTAACTGGAGAAGTTCTTTACTCTTCCAACACTAATGGTCAGGAAAGCAGCGGATCAAAGGCAGTAAAGGGATTGACACAAGTAGTGATGAGGTGCTTTTATGGACTTCTTGAGATGCAGTCACTATTGCAACAGAGCAGAAAGTTTGCGCACAGCAAGCTCCCACAAGCAGCAACTTGCTCACAACCAGATAATGTGTTTTTGTGATGCTGTTTGAAGGATACATATTCACCAGGTCACCAGAAGAATTCCTATTATTTTCTTCAAAATAGTGCTGCATGCGCAGGTGCTTCCACTAGAGATGGTATAACGATTCATCTGAAAGAGGGCGTTTTCAACAGTGCAACACTCCCACTGCACTGGAACATCAACCTCGATGATGTGCTCAAAACCCCGAAGAAGGACTTAAACCCACAACCATCTGAATGGAGAATTTAAATGTGCATTGGCCTTTCCTGTGTATGGATATTCACATTGTATAATTACAATTATTTTAAAAGGTATTGAAATTTTATAATAAATGAATGTTCATTGGCAAATTGTCTCAGTGTTGATATTTCCTCTTTCCGCTCCTTTTTCTTTCCTCCTCTCCCTTCACCTTTCCTCCCTGACTGCGATAGCAAACCTTCTGGGGGAACCATCATCCACTGGTATTTCACCCAACTCTGAATTATTTGGGTGTGATCCCCAACACCAAGGATCCAGCTTCTATTCTACAGGAGCTTGTGCCATTGTAGAGATGGATCCTCTCCTTATGCAATGTCCACATGCATGCATTCGCAACAAAATTCACTGTTTACTGTTAATAATTAGAAATGCTAGCCAATTTCCCCTCTTTAGGTGTCCATAGAATCCCTACACTGCAGAATGAGGCCATTCAGCCCTTTGAGATTGCACCGACCCTCCAAAAGAGTATTCTACATAGGTCCACTTTGCCACTTTATTCCTGTAACCCCACGCATTTATCATGACCAAGCTACCTAACCTGCATATCTTTGGACTGTGGGAGGAAACCGGAGCACCCGGAGGAAACCCAGGCAGACACGGTGCGTGTATGCAAACTCCACACAGTCACCCGTTGCTAGAATTGAACTGGTGCTGTGAGGCAGCAGTGACAGTGTTGAGACAAGTTGGTAATTACCTTGATACTTCAACACCCACTGCCAATCATGTTAAATTTGTGAAAATGTTCTGTCAAAGACAAGACAGTGATTGAAAAAAGGTTACAACTGCATCCTGATGAGAATATTCGAAGGAGTCCACTGTAATTTCTATTTTGGTGCTGCCCTGATGGCAGCCTTACTGTTAGGAGAAGATCTCTGGAGTCACAGAATGTCACCTCAACAGGCCATTTTGATCCCTGACCCTGGTCAACATGAAAGGGAAATGGCTGAGGTGGCCATTCCTTCCTGCTGGATTCAACTTCTGACTTGCTGGAACCGATCATTTCATTCTGTCCCTGTGTGTGCTGAGCTTTAAGGCCACCTGTCATTTTGATTCAGGTGTTGCTTTAAAATTCTTTGGACTCTGGAGGAGTTCCTATAGATTGGAGGGTAGCTAATGTAAGTCCTCTATTCAAAAAGGGAAGTAGAGACAAAACAGGGAACTAGACGTCAGGGACCAGTAAGCCTAACGTTGGTAGTAGGGAAATTGCTAGAGCCCATTTTCAAGGATTTCATTGCACTACATTTGGAAAGCATTGGTGCAATCAGAAAAGGAAATCATGCTTGACATATCTACTGGAATTCCTGTATAACTAGTAGAGTTGACCAGGGAGAACCAGTGGATGTGGTTTATTTAGACTTTTAGAAGGCTTTAAACATGGTCTCACATAGGAGATTACTATGTAATGTAAACACATGGGATTACGGATAGTGCTTTGAGATGGATCGAAAGTTGCTCAGCAGATAGGAAGCAAAGAGTTGGTATAAATGGGTCTTTTTCCGATTGGCAGGCAGTGATTAGTGGGATACCGCAAGGATCTGTGCTAGGACCCAACTGGTCACATTTTAGATAAATGATTTGGATGAGGGAACTAAATGTATCATCTCCAAATTTGCAAATGGTGCAAAATTGGGTGGGAGGGTGAACTGTGAGAACTTGACTGATGCACAAGGACACCAAGGTCTCGCTGAGTACTACCTCTCTCAATTTACACCCATTCAAATGATAATATGCCTTCCTATTTTTGCTACCAAAGTGGGTAACCTCACATTGTGTGCAGTTTTGATGTCGTTACTTGAGGAAAGTTGTTCTTGCTAAGGAGGGAGTGCAGCGAAGGTTTACCAGGCTGATACCTGGGATGGCAGGACTGTCATATAAGGAGAGAGTACATTGGTTATATTCGTTGGAGTTTAGAAGAGTGAGAGGGTACCTCATAGAAACTTATAAAATTCTAACAGGATTACACAGGACAGGTTCAGAAAGAACCTACCTGATAATGGGGGAGTCCAGAAGTGGGGTTCATAGTTTGAGGATAAGGGGTAAACCTTTTAGAACTGAGGTGAGGAGCAATTTCTTCACCCAGAGAGTGGTGTATCTGTAGAATTAACTACCACAGAAAGTAGTTGAGGACAAAACGTTGTGTGATTTCAAGAAGGAATTAGATATGGGCCGGGATTCTCTGACCCCGTGCCGGATGGGAGGATCCCGGGCGAGGGGCGAGAATCGCGCCACGCCGCCCCGGTGCCGGCTTGCCGATTCTCCGGCGCCGATTCTCGGGCATCCACGGGATCGCCGCCTCGCCGGTCGGGGGCCGTTGAAAGCGCCCCCCAACGGCTATTCTCTGGGCCTCAACGGGCCGAGTGCCTGCCGGGTTTGGCCGAATCCCGCCGGTGTGGGTCACGTATGGTGCCACATGGCGGGACCTGGAAGTTGTGTCTGCAGGGGCCGTCCTGGCCGGGGGAGGGGGGGGGGGTGAACCGACCCCCGGGGGGGGGGGGGCCTCCACTGTGGCCTGGCCCGCAATCGGGGCATACCGATCCGCGGGCGGGCTGGTTCCATGGCGGCCTATGTTCCTATGCGCCCAGCCCCTGTAGGGCTCTGCCATATTGCCCGGGGGCCGGCGCGGAGATGGGAACCCACGCGCAAGTGGAATCACGCCGGCCGTAGCGCACATGCACAAACTCATGCCGCGCTGGCTGGAGCTGCGGGGACATCTCCGGCGCAGAACTAGCCCCCTAGGAAGGGGAGCATACCGGATGATTGAGGACTGTTGACGCCTGAGTGGTTCACGCCGCTTTTCACGCCGGCATCAGAACTTGGCCGCGGGATTGGAGAATCCCGTCCATAGTTCTTGGAGCAAAAGGGAACAAGGTATATGGGGGGACGTGTGATCAGGGTATTGAACTTGATGATCAACCATGATCATAATGAATGGTATAGCAGCTTTGAAGGGCCAAATGGCCTCCTCCTATTTTCTTTTCTTAAAATAAATTTAGAGTACCCAATTCATTTTTTCCAATGAAGGGGCAATTTAGTGTGGCCAATACACCTACCCTGCACATATTTGGGTTGTTGGGGCGAGGCCCACGCAAACATGGAGAGAATGTGCAAACTCCACACGGACAGTGACCCAGAGCCGCAATCGAACCTGGGACCTCGGCACCAGGAGGCAGCAGTGCTAACCACTGCACCACCGTGCTGCCCTACTTCTAGTTTCTATATATGTTTCTATGTAATTCCTTCTACAACTGGAGAAGGTCCGCAATCAGAAGTATAGCCACGAGGGTAGCAATTCCCTGCAACCTCTGAACGTGCCCTGCTGCAAAGGGGGGTGGATATGGGTGGGAGGAAACTGGACCATATGGTAAGACTGCTTCCATTAGCTTTGCAATATAAATGGAGTCAGTTTACTCATTAGAGATGGATGTTCCCTGATATGTGGAAGAATCAATTAAACACTTTACAGTATCCATGAATCCCCACATACAGATAATGCATTTGCCTAGAAATGTGATACAGAGACCAAGATTAGTAGAACTACACACCCCAGATAAAAATAAACTACTTGTAAACCATTACACCATAGACTATTTACTTATTCGTTCCACAGGACAACTCAAAGAAAGAAACAGAAAACAAGAATAAATAGTTTGAAGCAAGAAAGATTAGATTTCTACATTGTGCTGCCGTCTGCTGGGAACATTAAGTTGCAGACATGATGGACTCTTCGTGTTTGCTGAACATTAAGCAGCAGTTAATTAGAGACCATTTTATGCTAGGATCCAGCCAGGTCATTGGCTTCTGTGTTTATCTGCAGCCAATTTTTAGCAGTTTTTTTTGTCCCTGAATCTTAAGTGACAAAAGCATCACACCGCGCAACATTGTAATGCGGGGCGGCATGGTGGCACAGTGGTTAGCACTGCTGCTTCACAGCTCCAGGGACTCGGGTTCAATTCCAGCCTCAGGTGACTGTGTGTGTGGAGTTTGCACGTTCTCTTCCTGTTTGCGTGGGTTTCGCCACCACAACCCAAAGATGTGCAGGGTAGGTGGATTGGCCACGTTAAATTGCCCCTTAATTGGAATAAATGAATTGGGTACTCTAAATTTATTTTAAAAAAGGTTTGGTGAATTGGCCATGATAAATTGCCTCTTAGTATCCAAAAGCATAGGTGGAGGCACGGGACTAGATAGGGTGCTCTTTCCAAGCGTCAGTGCAGACTCGATGGGCCGTATGGCCTCCTTCTGCACTGTAAATTCAATGATAAAACTACCCAGCCCACTTGGGGCCACCTTTCCAGAGTACCAGCCCAATCATTTTGTAACCCCAATCTGAATAGGGCTTCAATTTAAGATTTCATCAGGTGGTTGCAGGCAACAACAGTGCAGCACTTCCTCAATACTCCCAGTCTGGAACAGGTTCCAGAGCAGGGATTTAAACCCACAATCGTCTAACTCACAGCAAGAGACATGTTGACCTTGTAAAATTGAAATTGCATCAAACAATGGGAATCCAGTGGAACAATCTCGGCTGGTTGGAGTCATACCTAGCACACAGAAAGATGGTGGTGGTTGTTTCAGGTCAACCATCTCAGTGCCAGAACATCACTGCAGGAGTTCCTCAGGGGAGTGTTGTAGACCCAACCATCTTCAGCTACTTCATCTATGACCTTCCTCCCATCATGAGGTCAGAAGTGGGGATATTTGCTGATGATTGCACAATGATCAGCACCATTTGATACTCCTCAAATACTGAAGCAGTCCATGTCCAAATGCAGAAAAACCTGGACAATATCCAGGCTTGGGCTGACAAGTGGAAAGTAACATTCATGCCAGACAAGAGAGAATCTAACCATTGTCCCTTGACATTCAATGGCACTACCATCACTGAATCCCTCACTATCAACTTCCTCGGGGTTATCATTGACCAGAAACTGAACTGGACTAGCCATATAAATACTGTCGCTACAAGAGCAAGTCAGGCTAGGAATACTACGGCAAGTAGCTCACCACCTGACTCCCCAAAGCCTGTCCACCATCTACAAGGCACAAGCCAGGAGTGTGATGGACTACTCCCCACTTGCCCGAATGAGTGGTACTCCAAAAACACTAAGGAAGCTAAACACCATCCCGGACAAAGCAGCCTGCTTGGTTGACAGCCAAAGAATTTACCTTCTCCACCACCAATTCATAGGAACAGCAGTGTGTACTAATTACAAGATGCAGTGCAGGAACTTACCAAGGCTCCTTCGACAGCACATTCCAAACTCACGGTCTCTACCATCTAGAAGGACAAGGACAGCAAACACATGGGAACACCACCACTTGGAAGTTCTCCTCCCAGTCACTCACCAACCTGACTTGTAAATATATCACTGTTCCTTCACTGTCACTGGGTCAATATGCTGAAGCTCCCTCTCCAACAGCTCTGTGGGTATACCTACACCTCAGGGACTACAACAGTCCAAGAAAGTGATTCATCACCACCTTCTCAAGGGCAATTAAGGATGGGCAATAAATGCAGGATCTGCCAGCAACACCCACATCCCATGAATGAATAAAAATAAATCAGGCAATAGCGAGTTGGCATCCCATTTTACATCTCCTTGATTGTTATTTAAAGTGAATCAAAAGTCAGGAGAGATCTAGAACAGGCAGCCAACTCACTTCCATTTCACACAAACACTCAAAATCAAGATTACCCTCAGTGCTGCTAACTGATCCAACATGACATCCAGTTTTTTCAGCATAATGCTATTCATACCTTTTACTATGATGAGTGCATTCAACTCAAGCATCACGAAGATTAAAGATAGAAAGAAGGACTTTCATTTATAGGTCTTTCATGCCCTCAGGATGTCCCAGAGCATTTCACAACCAAATCATGCTTCAATGCTGGAGTAGGACTTGCTGCCATAATCTCTGAGCACAAAAGCAAGGGACACGGCAGAAGATAAATATACAAAAGGAATATATCACAGATAATGGAGGTATGAAATAAGAACAGAAAATGTGAGAACTACCCAGGAGATCATGCAGTTTCTAGGGCAAGATAACCCGAGTTAGTGTTCCATTTTTACCCAGAGGGTAGGGGAACTGAACTGTTAGCGTTTGCCATCATTGCACTTATGAGTCTAAGCACAAATTCAGGATATCGGGGACGTAAAGAGTAGCACATAAATCCTCAACTTGTTAGGGCGGCACGTGGCACAGTGGTTAGCACTGCGATTACAGTGCTGAGGACCCGGGTTCGAATCCAGGCCCTGGGTCACTGTCCGTGTGGAGTTTGAACATTCTCCCCTTGTCTGCATGGGTTTCACCCCCCACAATCCAAAGATGTGCAGGTTAGGTGGATTGACCACGCTAAATTGCCCCGTAATTGGAAAAAGAAATTATTGGGTACTCTAAATTTAAAAAATAAAAATAAAAAAGTAAATCCTGAACTTGTCGTCTGTCACTCGGGACTCCTAAACAAGAAGTACTGTGGACACCCAAGCCAGCAATCACTGAAATCTGTGAGAATTTCAATGTTTCCACTCCTGCATTGTTATTTAAAACCCTGTCAGAAGTGACTGGCACAAATCAGTGACCATTCTGGGTGCAACAGGTGAATCGCGCGATAGTCCCAAATCGGGCTCCACACCTGGTGCCGGGTAAATTGCGAGTCACCCGACTTGCTCCGCCTGGCGCCATCTGGAATTTACCCTCACTGACCACTACCGTTGCCCACCGATGTGTGTGTCTCTGCACTGGTAGAGGATGAGGATAACAACTGTGCTACGACTATTATGATGGCATCCTCAGAGCTCTCCTCCCAGGTGTTCTCATGGGCGGCAGGGCACGGCACCACCCCCCTCCCAGGACAGACTGGCGCATTGGCTGGAGCTCCTGTGGGAAAATGAACACGTGGTCAGTGGGAGGGATGGATAATTCTGTGTGGCATTAACAACTCACATGTGATGAGGTCATCTGGGTGGCCGGCGGTGGATCTTCAACTCTGCGACATGCGCCGACCACCACACAGGTGGTCGCACACGAGCTGGATGTTCAGAGAGTAGAACTCCTTCCTGTTGATGTAGGGCACTTCGTGATGGCCTGGTGAGCGCAAGGTTACATGCGTGCCATCTATTACCCCCTAGACCTGGGTCAGATGTCAATGGTGGAGGATCCTGTTGCCTGGGCATCTTGTTCAACCTGGTCCATGTCAAAGTTTATATAGTCTGCTGCCTGGACAAACAGGGCATACGTGGCCTCACGGATGCACTTGTGGACTGTAGCTGGTGAGATGCCACATAAGTGGCTGTGGTTACCTTGACGGCCACTGAAAGCGGGTATCCTCCTCCTTCCCGTGGTGACAACTCTGCAATGACATGCACAGGTGCCGCACCATCTCATTGTTGAGGCGGAGCCTCCTGTAGCACACACTATCCGTCATCTGCTCGAAAGGCCAGCAACGTTTGTACAGCTTGGGCCGTTGCGGTCCTCCCCCTCTGAGTCCCTGGCCAGATGGGTGGCCGGATCCGCAGGAAGTGGGGAGGGATCCTGCACATGGGCCTCCACATCGAGCCTCTGTTGACGCTGCCACCGCCACCTTTTCCGGAGTCTCGCCACCTGGTCTGCCAGCAGCACCACTGGGAAAGTTCTGCTGGGTCCAAAATGTTTTCCATCCCGTGCAATATCTGTAAGGAATTGGGAGAGGATGTGAGACTGACAACCAGCAGTGTCTTCCACCCCGGGACCTTCCATTTCTCTCCCCCTTCCCACCTCCCCCCATAACCTGGCACGCCCTGCCCACACCCCCTCTGCCGCAGCGGGACCCCTGTTCAACAGACTCCACACCCTGCACCCCAGGCACCCGCTTGTAATGTTACCTGGACCGGGTACAGGTCCCCTCCTCGGTGCAGTCACCCACCCTCAAGACACGGTAATGTCCCCGGTGCTGGGCCCAGCCCCTAGGTGTTTGGATGTTGGATGCCGCGTCCATAGTGTTGCTTCCTGCAATGTTCAAGCACAGTGTTCAGGCCTCATGGTATGTTAAGCAATAACCCCCACATGCTACATGGCGTGCCTACTCACGGGAATCCACTTGGGATGTGTGAAGTGCTCACTTAACTACGATTGCTAATTCTCCATTTGCAATAGCCTTCAGCCGTGTGGCCGGAGTCCTCCGAAATCAGTAGGAGTTATGGGTCAAAGACCATGGGCGGCCAACCCCTGCTCTGCGACTCCCAAATCCCATGGTGGCCCTCGCCAACCGAGGCTGGGCCCCGATTGCTCCCCCACCCCTTCCGAGCACTGGGGCAGCAAACCCAGTGCCCCCAGGATCTTTGCCTGTGAACTAAGATGTCTAATCATCTCCTCAGGTCCCCTCAGCAGCCACTCTGCCAGTTTCATGTTTTTAAAAAGTGCTAATTGGTGCGATCGTGTGACCACTTGCTGGGGAGGCTGTTAGATTATGGGAGGCCGTTAGATAGGGGCTCGCTCCCATTAATTGTATGGAGATTGACCTTTAGTGGTGATTATTGGTTTCTTGCCACACTAAGGTGATTCGCCAAGGGGAGCGACCAGTTAGATCGCAAACGGATTGACGCCCACGCGCTTCTCATTTTTGGCCTCTCCCACTATTTAACGGTTTTGCCGCACCCTTGCTTGAGCGCAACGCGGCCATTAAATTGCACCCATGGGTTGCTTCTGTTTTAAAAACTTAGGGGCGGCACGGTAGCACAATGGTTAGCACTGTTGCTTCACAGTGCCAGGGACCCGGGTTTAGTTCCCGGCTTGGGTCCCTGTCTTTGCAGAGTCTGCACTTTCTCCCCATGTCTGCGTGGGTTTCCTCCAGGTGCTCCCGTTTCCTCCCACATTCCAAAGATGTGTGGGTTAGGTGGATTGGTCACGCTAATTTGCCCCATAATGTCCAAAGGTTAGGTGGGGTTGCTGGGCTATGGGGATAGGGTGGAGGTGTGGGCTTAGGTAGGCTGCTCTTTCAGGGCAGGTGTAGATTCAATGGGCTGAAAGGCCTCATTCTGTACTGTAAATTCTATAATTCTATGATTCTATGAAAATATTCAACATCTTGAACTAAATGTATAATTCTTTTCATTGCTTTCAACATCCTTCCTAAGATGTGGTGTCTAGAATTGCACAAAATGGGCTGGATTCTCTGCCAAGCCGTGCCACATTTCCATTTCACCCCGCCGGCGGGATGCTCCGTTACGCCAGCTGGTCAATGGGGTTTCCCATTGTGGGGCAGCCCCACGCCGTCGGGAAACCCCCGAGCTGCCGGCAAAACAGAGCATCCCGCCGGCGGAGAAGCCAGCCCAATACTCCAGTTGAGGTTGAACTGGTATCATATAAGAGTTCAGCAGAACATTCTTGCTTTTTTACACTATGATGCACTATCAATTATGACGAGACGAGAGTAGAGAGTAATCAAGGCTTTATTACGCAGAGATGTGTGGCCTCCTACAGCTGCTGCCGAAATGGCTGCAGTTCGGTGATCACCCAGATTTATACTCCGCCTACTGGGCGGAGCCAGCAGGCAGGGATCTACCCCCGTGCCTGTAGTACAGGAGCCTTACTGTATTACATCTCATATGTACACTATATACAACAGTGGTGACTACCACATTCACCCCCTGTTAAAAAAAGAGTCCGGCGGGGGTGGTGGAAAACTATTTACATGTAATTGAGCATTTTTAAAAAGTGTACAGTTCTGGAAAAGTTCACAAATTCAGCCAGTCAGGTGCCTTAATCCTCCGTTGCGAGCGCCGCAGTCCCGGTGGCGATGCAGGCACCGGCGTCGTCGCCGGTGACTCCGGGAGCATGTAGGCCTCATCTTCATCCCTGGGTGGAATCAATGGGAGGATGGGTTGTCCTGGAGCGGGAGCTGCGGTGAGGTGCGCTGGGGGGAGGATGGGTGGCGCCGGGACAGTTGGGGGGGGGGGGGGGGGGGAGGACCCAGCTGGTGCCAAGTCCCTGAGAGAGACTGTGTCTTGGCGGCCGTCGGGGTATGCCACGTAGGCGTACTGCGGGTTTGCATGGAGTAGCTGTACCCTCTCGACCCACGTGTCTGCCTTGTGGAGCCGCACGTGCTTGCAGAGGAGAACGGGTCCTGGAGCTGCCAGCCACGTTGGGAGCAAAACCCTGGAGGTGGACTTCCTAGGGAAGGCAAGGAGACGTTCATGGAGGGTTGCATTAGTCGCAGTGCAAAGTAGCGATCGGATGGAGTGGAGCGCGTCGGGGAGGACCACCTGCCAGCGGGAGACCAGGAGATTTTTAGACCGTAGGGCCAGCAGGACGGCCTTCCAGACCGTCCTGTTCTCCCTTTCCATGTGCCAGTTTCCCCGGGAGTTGTAGCTGGTCGTCCTGCTCGAGGCAATGCCCTTGCTGAGTAAGGAACTGACGCAGCTCATCACTCATAAAGGAGGATCCCCGGTCGCTGTGGACGTAAGCGGGGAAACCGAACAGGGTGAAGATGGTATTGAGGGCCTTGATGACTGTGGCAGGCGTCACATCGGGACATGGAATGGCGAAGGGGAATCTGGTGTATTCGTCGACCACGTTCAGAAAGTACGTGTTGCGGTCGGACGAGGGGAGGGGCCCTTGGACGTCCACGCTGAGGCATCCAAAGGGACGGGAGGCCTTCACCAGGTGCACCCGGTCTGGCTGGTAGAAGTGCCGTTTGCACTCCACGCAGACCTGGCCGTCTCTGGTGACCGCCCTGACTTCTGCAATGGAGTAGGGTAGGTTGCGGGCCTTTGTGAAGTGAAAGAACCGGGTGATCCCTGGGTGACAGAGACCAGGAGAGCCCGAAGTCGGTCCACTTGTGCGCTGGCACATGTACCTTGGGATAGGGCATCGGGGGGCTCGTTGAGCTTACCGGGGCAATACAAAATCTCGTAATTGTAGGTGGAGAGCTCGATCCTCCACCTCAAGATTTTATCATTTTTCATTTTGCCCCACTGTGTGTTATTGAACATGAAGGCAACTGACCGTTGGTCAGTGAGGAGAGTGAATCTCCTGCCGGCCAGGTAATACCTCCAATGCCGCACAGCTTCAACGATGGCTTGGGCCTCCTTTTCGACGGAGGAGTGCCGAATTTTGGAAGCATGGAGGGTGTGGGAAAAGAATGCAACGGGTCTGCCTGCCTGGTTGAGAGTGGAGGCTAGAGCGACGTCTGATGCATCGCTCTCAACTTGAAAGGGGAGGGTCTCGTAGACCGAGTGCACCACGGCCTTGGCGATGTCGGCCTTGATACGGTTGAAGGCCTGGTGAGCCCCAGCCATCAGGGGGAAAACTGAGGAGTGAATGAGTGGGCGGGCCTTGTCCGCATAGTTAGGGACCCACTGGGCATAGTATGAGAAGAACCCCAGACATCGTTTGAGGGCCTTGGGGCCTTGGGCAAGGGGGAGTTCCATGAGGGGGCGCATGCGATCGGGGTCGGGCCCGAGGACTCCATTTTGCGCCACATAGCCAAGGATGGCTAAGCGGTTGGTGCTGAACACGCACTTCTCCTTATTATACGTTAGGTTCAGGAGTTTGGTGGTGTGGAGAAATTTGAAAAAATTCGTGTCGTGGTCCTGCTGGTCGTGGCCACAGATGGTGACATTATCCAGGTACGGGAAGCTGGCCCGCAGTTCGTACCGGTCAACCATTCGGTCCATCTCCCATTGGAAGACCGAGACCCCGTTCGTGACGCCGAAGGGAACCCTAAGAAAGTGGTAAAGGCGGCCGTCAGCTTTGAACGCCATATATTGTCGGTCCGCCTTGCGGATGGGGAGCTGGTGGTAGGCAGATTTTAGGTCCACTGTAACGAAGACCTGGTACTGTGCAATCTGATTGATCATATCAGATAGGCATGGGAGGGGGTACGCGTCGACCTGCATGTACCGATTGATGGTCTGACTGCAGTCAATGACCATCATGTGTTTCTCCCCAGTCTTTACAACTACCACTTGGGCTCTCCAGGGGCTGTTGCTGGCCTCCATTCCCACAGTAGCCGCTGGACGTCCGACCTGATGAAGATCCTGTCTTGGCACTGTACCGTCTGCTCCTGGTGGCGACGGGTTTGCAATCCAGGGTGAGGTTCGCAAACAGGGAAGGTGGGTCGACCTTAAGGGTCGTGAGGCCGCACACAGTAGTGGCTCGCCGAATTTCAGGATCAGACTTTGAGTAGCAAGGCAGCGCAGAGGTTGGGGAGGACGTAGAGCCAGAAGTTGCTGAACTCTACGCCCTGGATGGTGAGCGTGGCGGTGCAGTACCCCTGGATCTCCACGGAGTGGGATCCGGAGGCCAGGGAGATGCGTTGGGTAATGGGGTGGACCGCGAGGGAGCTGCGTGTTACCGTATCGGGGTGGATGAAGCTCTCCGTGCTCCCGGAGTCGAGAAGGCAAGGTGTCTTGTCGCCATCGACTTCCACCGTCGTTGTGTGGCCGGGACTAGTCGAGCGTGATGGAGGCGAGCTGCGGCTGGTGTTGGTAGGCCCCGGGCTGGTCGGCGGCGGTTGCGGGCGATGAGTGGCCCGAGGAGGTGCCTGATGAGCAGGGGTCCTGAGGCGCCGTTCACAATGGCGCCGAAGATGGTGGCGTTAAAGATGGCGGCGCCCATGGACCGCACGAGGTCTGATGGGGGGAAGATGGCGGTGCCCGTGGGCCGCATGAGGTCTGATGAGGGGAAGATGGCGGCACCCACGGGCTGCACGTGGGGGGTGCAGGAACAATGGGGCTGGTTACAGCGGCGATCGACCGGGCCTGGCACACCGCAGCCACAGGCCTTGCAGAGTGCGCTCCGCGCCGGGCAGCGCTGGCGGGAATGTTTCGTCTGCCCGCAGAAGTAGCACTTGAGCTCCCGGGGTTGGCTGGCTGCCGCACGGCGCAGGCTTGGGGTTGGCTGGGGGCGGTCGCTGGTGGGGTCCACGATGTCCAGGAGGGGGTCGCCGTGCGGTCGGGGGCGTACGCTTGCACATTACAGGAGGCGACCGTTAGCGAGGTCGCAGGTTTCTTAATCACCGCGAGGTCGAGCGTACCCCTTTCTCAGAGGCATTGGCAGATGTATGCTGCCCCTATGCCCGGAACGAAAGCGTCCCTGATTAGGAGTTTGGAATGTTGAACGGCCGAAACTGCCTGGCAATCGCAGTTCCTCACCAGGGCGTGCAGGGCATGCCAAAAATCTTCCAATGACTCACCGGGGAGTTGGTGCCGCATGGACAGGAGGTGCCTGGCGTAGAGTGTGTTGATCGGCCGTGTGTAGTTCTCTTTCAGAAATGCCATGGCCTCAGTATAGTTGGGCGCATCCCGGATAAGAGGAAAAATATCGGAGCTCATTGGTGTGTACAGGATCTGTAGTTTCTGTGCCTCTGGGGGTGGCTCTGTGGCTGATCCGATGTAGGCTTCAAAGCAAGCTAGCCAGTAGTTGAAGACCGACGTGGCATTTTCTGCTTGAGGGTGCAGCTGTAGGCGATCAGGCTTGATGTGAAGGTCCATCGCTGTAAAATCTCTGCGTAATAAATTGATGCACTATCAATTACGACGAGAGAGTAGAGAGTAATCGCGGCTTCATTATGCAGAGATGTGTGGCCTCCTACAGCTGCTGCCGAAATGGCTGTAGCTCGGTGATCACCCACATTTATACTCCGCCTACTGGGCGGAGCCAGCAGGCAGGGATCTACCCCCCCGTACCTGTAGTACAGGAGCCTTACCGTATTACATCTCATACGTGCACTATATACAATAGTGGTGACTACCACACACTCTGCCTCTAATTATAAAGCCCAGTCCCTCAAAATTCTTTACTAACCACTTTCACAATGTGATCTTCCACCTTTAATGATTTGTGCACATATACAACCAGGCGTCTCTGTCCCTGCACCCCAATTAAAATTGTAACCTTTATTTAATATTGCCTTTCCTCATTCTTCTGACCAAAATGTGCAATTTCACACTTCTCTGCATTAAATTTCATCTGTCATGTTTTCCCATTCCAGCAGCCTGTCCCTGTCCTCTTGAAGTCTATCACTATCCTTCACACAGTTCACAATACATCTAAGATTTGTGTCTTTTGCACCATTTCACATTGTGTCCTCCGCACCTAAGACTAGGTGATTATCTTTTTTCTTATTTGTTCTTGATGTGGGCACTGCTGGCTCGGCCAGCATTTATCGCCCATCCCTAATTGCCCTTGAGAAGGTGGTGGTAAGCCGCCTTCGAACTGCTGCAGTCCATGTGGTGTGAGTGCACCCACAGCGCTGGCAAGGAGGGAGTTTTAGGATTCTGACAGAAAAGAAACACAGTGATCCTCTTACCGGTATCTACCTTCCTTCAGTCCGATAAACAGTGAGGAGAATACTGCTGTAAGTCGTTGTACAAATGCATGGTGATAGGGCTGAAATATTGGGAAGAGGTTATGGGGCGGGATTATCCAACCCCGGGCCGGGTCGGAGAATCGCCTTGGGGGCGCGATTCATGCGACGCTGCTCTGACGGCGCTCCGCCGATTCTCCGGTGAATCGGTGCCATCGGCGCCAGTCGGGGGCGGCTCTATGCAGCCGCCCCCCCCCCCCCGCGATTCTCCACGTGCGATGGGCCGAATGGTCGCCAAGATAGGCTGAGTGCGGCGCAGGAACGCTGCTCCTGGGGGCCTGTTGATGCCATAGTAAAACGCGATGGCGTTTACAATGGCGTCAACACTTAGCCTCAGGATCAGAGAATCCCACCCATGACGTTAAGATAGTGCCTTTGAAACTGAATAATAGAACATTCCTCAGGACTTCACAAGAGTGCAATTATCAAAATATGACACTGAGCCATATAATGAGATATTAGGATGGATGACCAAAAACTTGCTCGGAATGGTAGGTTTTAACGAGAGTTCCAATGGAGGAAAGCGAGGTGAAGAGGTGACAAGGAGTAGAGAGCGATTTCCAGAGATTATGCCATTGGTAGCTGAAGCCATGTCCATCAATGGTCTAGCAACTAAAATTGGGGATGCCCAGAAAGCCATAATTAGTGGAGAGCTGATATCGCAGACGATTATAGAGCTGGAGAGAAAATGCTGGAAAATCTCAGCAGGTCTGGCAGCATCTGTAGGGAGAGAAAAGAGCTAACGTTTCGAGTCCAGGTGACCCTTTGTCAAAGCCTGTAAGACAATGGGAATAGGACAAGTAAAGAAACAAAAGATGAGAAATACAAAATCATTACCAAAAGATAGTACCCGAAAAAATGTGGGGCAGAGGTTATGATCTGAAATTAATGTTAAGTGTCAATTAAGCATGTTACATTCTTCCGAACTTATTACCATCTCCTTTAACTTTCTACCATCATCCCTTTTGTCATTTGATTACTGCCTTCCAAGCTGCTATAGATCTTCCCTTTCATTATGCACCCCTCTTCCCCCACTCCACTGCCGCTGTCCCTTTCTCTGTCGCTGTGTAAAAACTATTACATCTCTGTCTTTTCCCAGTTTCGGTGAAAGGTCAATTATTTTTAAACGTTCACTCTTTTCCTCTCTCTATAGATGCTGGCAGAGCTGCTGAGTAATTTACAGCAATTTTTAAATTTCATTGAAGATATTTATAATAAGGTCCCCGCTCCTCATATCACAGACCTGAACCTTGGAGCGGCAGACCCCAGAGGAGTGAATTGATCAAGATATTCCTGCAGGCCATTCCACTTCAGGCAGAAGCTGGATGCCTAATCACTGGAGACAAGGGGATGAAAGATTAGAAGGTGAGTCACTAACCTGGCCAACCCTGGCACACAAGCCATCAGCTGGTTGCAAAACAACATTATAAGAAACCAATTCCTCATCCACAAGTCTCAACTGGAGGAAGTGGTGGGAGGTGGGGGGAGAGGAGTTTGTGGTGCATGAGCACAATAAGGGAAACAACAACTTGTATTTATGTGGCGCCTTCAACATAGTAAAACTTCCCAAGGAGCTACACAGAAGTGTTATTAGACAAAATTTGACACTGAGTCACTGATGAAACTTGGAAGTTGCTGAGTTCAATCATTTCTGACCCAGTTGAAGCAACATTTGCCAAAGACGGAAGCTGCAACTGAGACTGGTTTGAGAACTATTCAGCAGAGTTGACATAGAACCATAGAATTCCTACAGTGCAGAAGGAGGCTATTTGGGCCTTCGAGTCTGCACCAACCCTTTGAAAGAGCACCCGACCAAGACCCACTTCCCCGCCCCATCCCTGCAACCCCACCCAACCTGTACACATCTGTCACTGAAACTAAAAAGAAAAGCTTACATGATGCAAAATATCAACGCAGGAGCAGAAACAAGGTATGATTTGAAAGCAGCCAAGCCAAGTGTGCAAAAGACAGGAAGATACTACGCAAATAAATATTGGATAAACTTATATCAAGAAATCTCAACTGACCGTGATAATGGAAATCTACGAGCTGTGCATGAAGAGATCAAGTGGGCACTTGGTCTGACCATCACCAAAGTTGCCACCATCAAGTCGGCATATAATGAATTGCTCACCAATAGAAGCAATCAGATGGAATTGATTGTGAGCTGTACTCCCATGGGATGGACATCTAGCAGTCTGCATTTGATTGTCTCTTGCAGTTTCCTGTCATGGTTCAGTTAGATGAAGTATTGTCATCACTTGAATTTGAAACGTCCATTGATTGCTTGGAAAGCACAACGGCACCTAGCAAGTATGGAATTCCAGCCAAACCGATCAAGCACAGATGTTTCCGTCTGCTGTGACACTTCCATGACCTTCTTCGTCACTATTGGAAGGTAGGATCCTTCAGGACATGTCTGATTAAAAAAAAATCATTGTATTACAAATTCATCTCACTCCGTAGTGTCATTGGGAAACTTTGCTGAGGTTATGCTGAAAAGACTCTACACATGGTATGTCAAATTTACTTTAATGTGGAAAGTGGATGTCAGCGACTTCAAATCCCAACAGACCGTGGAGAATTTTAGACCATAAGATAGATGTTGTAAATAGTTTTCTCTTTCTGACCTTGTGTAGTAAAGCCTATATTCGTTTGTTCAAAACCCATGGAATCTTGTGGCTTTATTCACTGAGCATGTGCCTTAAATCTCAAACTTCATCTATTTCAAACAAAATGTTATTTGTCCCTAACCGGATCTTACCAAAGACTTGGTAGTCTGGCCTAGAATCATAACAGTATGCCAGGAGATGGAGTATTTTCTACTTGCATACCAAGTTCAGCCAGAAATACAGCGTGATTTCAGTGTCGGTGGATCTACATTGGACATAGCCTCTATACATCAACTACAAGGAAATAAAGAGTAGGGGACAAGATATAACTCTTTATGTTACTTTCATAGATCTCACTAAAGAGGTTGACATCTTCAGCAGGGCAGGACTTCAAAAGATTTTGGCAAAAATTGGCTGTCCACCAAAGCTTCTCATCTCGTTTGCTTCTTCTATGACAACATGCACTCCACAGAACAGTTTGCTGGCTGAAGAATAGAGTGAAACAGGGTTATATACCTAGCTCCTACTCTGTCTAGAATGTTCTTCTCAACACTCCTGGCCTTTGCCTTCCTGTAGGTATGGAAGGAGTTTGCACACTAGATCAAACATTAAGCTCTACAATCTGTCCACACTAAAAGCAAAGTCAGGGAACTTTTCTATGCTGATGATGCTGTGCCAGACACTCACACAGAACCTCAGCTGCAGAGACTCATGGATTGTCTCTCCCATACATTTTTCCTTACTATAAACTTCAAGAAAACTATGGTTATGTGGCAGGGTGCCACAATTTTGCCCTTAATCACATTAACTAACACCTTGTAGAAAGTGGTTAGAAAATTCTGCTACCTTAGGTCTACAGTTCAGACAATCTGTCTCTTGATGCAGAGCTCAATACACACAGAGGAAATGCTACCAATTTTGGCTGACTCACAAGGTGTGCAGAGAATAACATCAAGCCGAATCTTAGGACTAACAGGTTGGTTTATGAGGCCTTTGTTCTCAACGCATTGTGGTATGGCTGTGAATCTTGGCAACTTACAGCTATAAAAAAAGGAGCTCAATAACCTTCATCTTTGCTGTTTGAGGTGCATTCTGGGCACCTCATGGAAGTTCAAAATCATGAATGCGGCAATCCTCTCAAAGGCAAATCTTCCAAGTATGTTGGCACTCATCAAACAGAGGCAGCATCGCTGGCTCAGGCACATTTGCAAGCTGAAATATGAAATGAAAATGAAATGAATGGAACCATACCCAATGATTCTCTGTATGGTGAGGTATCTAGGTCCAGACAACCAGTATGATAACCAAAGCTCTGCTTCAAGGATGCGTACAAACATGACATGAAGGCCCTAAACGTTATATGCCTGGAAGAAACTAGCAGGCGACAGAAGAAGATGGCAATATCACCTGTGAACTGGCATAGTGATCTGTGGCTACAGAGGCTTGGCAAAAACAACAACCCACATTGATACTGGCATAATATGCATCCATGCACATCATGAGGTAAAAGCAGGTAGTGACAGACACCCAGGTGAGCCAATCAACATACATAACAAAACACGACCAATCACCAGACAGAACACCAGAGGGGGGCTTCCAACTATAAAACTAACGAGCATCAGCACTCTGCCTCTTTCCACTGGTGACAACTGTAGTGACAGTCAGGGTGTATAAATCATTCAACACCTTCTACACGTGGATCAGAGCTAGCCTGGTCTAGATAGTTAATGTTAGTTTACTTAGAGTAGTAGAGAGTCAACCCACAGACAGCTGTGTGCTTCGCTACTGAAGTTCATTAAATCTTATTGAACCAACGCCTACGTTTGGTGTGTGCTTGAACATTTCACTGTATCGTGTTGCAGTCCATGTTACCCCAGGTTGAATAACAGGACATGATACCAGGAGTGGCTACTGCTTCTCAGTAATTTACCTTCGAAAATTCACTGACGACCAGCAACTGCCTTCCAGCGGCATAGATTATCATCGAATTTACCATAGAATTTACAGTGCAGAAGGAGGCCATTCGGCCCATCGAGTCTGCACCGGCTCTTGGAAAGAGCACCCTACCCAAGGGCAACACCTCCCTCCTATCCCCATAACCCAGTAACCCCACCCAACACTAAGGGCAATTTTGGACACTAAGGGCAATTTATCATGGCCAATCCACCTAACCTGCACATCTTTGGACTGTGGGAGGAAACCGGAGCACCCGGAGGAAACCCACGCACACACGGGGAGGATGTGCAGACTCCGCACAGACAGTGACCAAAGCCAGAATCGAACCTGGGACCCTGGAGCTGCGAAGTAATTGTGCTATCCACAATGCTACCGTGCTGCCCCTAAACTGGGAGAACTGGCATGGAAAAGATCCAGGCACCTTCCCAGCTCCGGATCTCCGGGAACCTTGGTGCCAACTGGCGGGTCTACAAGCCGAAATTTAGTCTATACCTTGAGGCCTCGGGCCTTGAAAGTGCGTCCGATGCCTGGAAAGTCGCACTGCGACTGGCGACTGCGGGTGACCAAGCCATCCAAATCTTCACTTCGCTCACTTTTGCTGACGGTGAGGACAAGGTCAAATTCCAGACCGTCTTAGCCAAATTCGACAGTCACTGTGAGGTCGAGACGAACAAAAACTTTGAATGTGATGTCTTCCAGCAGCGCCTTCAAGGTAAGGATGAGCCTTTCCAGTCTTTTCTCACTCATCTTCGAATTCTAGTGCAATCCTGCAACTACGGAGACACAGCTGACTCCCTCATCAGGGATCAGATTGTGTTTGGCGTCCTCTCCGATGCCCTGCGGGAGCAGCTCCTAAAAATAAAAAACATGACCCTGCCAGTGGCCATTGAGACGTGCAAAGTCCACGAACAGGCGAAAAGCCGCTATTCCCACCTTAAGTCGGCAGAGCAGGACCAACTTGCCTCCCACGAGGCTGAGAGTGTACAGGCCATCGCCCGAATGCGGTGCCTGAGCACCGACGAAGGCGGCCATTTCGCGCGCTTTTCCAGGGGTCCCACGCATGCGCACCATGGTCGGGAGAATGAAGCGGCCGAAGACTACACTGCGCAGGTGCGAGCGGCGGCTAACCGCACTGCGCATGTGCGACGACGCACCAAGCGTCACAACGTCGACGTGATAATGTGCCCCAACTGCGGCACCGCCCACTTAAAGCGGCAATGCCCTGCAAGAGGCAGGCGATGTCTCAGCTGCAAGAAGCTTGGCCATTATGCGTCTTTGTGCAGGTCTGCACCTCCGATGGGGGGCCAGCGATCCCAGTTCCAACGCAGACCCGTTCGAAGTGTGCAGCAAGCGCTGCTGGATTTGGAACCAGATCACATCATGGATCCAGAGGACAACTGACTGGAGTCCCCATATCGAGTGGGCATCATCACCATGCGTGACAAGGCTTCCTCACATTCAGCAACACACACACCCATCCTCAATGTGGATTATGCGGACGAGTGGCGTGCCACAGTACAAGTCAACGATTGTAGCATCCCGTTCAAGCTGGACACCGGTGCTTCGGCCAATCTAATATCCCAAGCAGATCTTGCTCGTATCCAAAGGCAGCCAACAATTCTTCCGCCGGCCTGCCAGTTGCTCGACTACAATGGAAATGCCATCACGGCTCTAGGGTCCTGTCACCTGTATGTGTCCAACAAGGCCATCAAGGCCACTTTGCGGTTTGAGATTGTCCAGCCCGGCAAGGCTTCTCTGCTTGGTGCCCATGCATGCAAGCTCCTCCATCTCGTCCAGCGTGTACATGCCATGTCCTCTGCCAACTCTTCAGGCCGGCATTGAGGAGCTACTATTGCAATACCCGGATGTGTTCAGTGGGATGGGTACGCTGCCCTACCGCTATAAAATTCTGCTCAGGCCTGATGCCAGGCCTGTCATCCATGCGCCACGCCGGGTGCCGGCGCCCCTAAAAGACGGTCCAAAGGTGCAGCTGCAGGATCTCCAAGATCAGGGAATAATATCCAAGGTGATGGAACAAACTGACTGGGTCAGCTCGATGGTCTGTGTCAAGAAGCCCTCTGGAGAACTGCGCATTTGTATCGATCCCAAGGATCTGAACCGCAACATTATGAGGGAACACTACCGGAGAGGCTAGGCCATCTTGGATTTGGTACTGGGTAATGAACCAGGACAGGTGTTAGATTTGGAGGTAGGTGAGCACTTTGGTGATAGTGACCACAATTCGATTACGTTTACTTTAGTGATGGATAGGGATAGGTATATCCCGCAGGGCAAGAGTTATATCTGGGGGAAAGGCAATTATGATGCGATGAGGCAAGACTTAGGATGCACCGGATGGGGAGGGAAACTGCAGGGGATGGGCACAATTGAAATGTGGAGCTTGCTCAAGGAACAGCTAATGCGTGTCCTTGATAAGTATGTACCTGTCAGGCAGGGAGGAAGTGGTTGAGCGAGGGAACCGTGGTTTACTAAACATACGAACAAAAGAACAGAAGAACTAGGAACAGGAGCAGGCCATCTGGCTCCTCGAGCCTGCTCCACCATTCAATGAGATCATGGCTGATCTTTGTGGACTCAGCTCCACTCTCCGGCCCGTACACCATATCCACGAATCCCTTTATTCTTTAGAAAGGTATCTATCTTTTTCTTAAAAACGTTTAAAGAAGGAGCCTCAACTGCTTCACTGGGCAAGGAATTCCAGAGATTCACAACCCTTTGGGCGAAGAAGTTCCTCCTAAACTCAGTCCGAAATCTACTTCCCCTTATTTTGAGGCTATGCCCCCTAGTTCTGCTTTCCCCGACCAGTGGAAACAACCTGCCCGCATCTATCCTATCTATTCCCTTCATAATTTTATATGTTTCAATAAGATCCCCCCGCATCCTTCTAAACTCCAATGAGTACAGTCCCAGTCTACTCAACCTCTCGTCATAATCTAATACCCTCAACTCTAGGATCAACCGAGTGAATCTCCTCTGCACTCCCTCCAGTGCCAATATGTCCTTTCTCAGGTAAGGAGACCAAAACTGAACACAATACTCCAGATGTGGCCTCACCAACACCTTATACAATTCCAGCATAACCTCCCTAGTCTTGAACTCCATCCCTCTAGCAATGAAAGACAAAACTCGATTAGCCTTCTTAATCACCTGTTGCACCTGCACACCAACTTTTTGCGACTCGTGCACCAGCACACCCGGGTCCCTCTGCACAGCAGCATGTTTTATCATCTTACCGTTTAAATAATAATCCATTCTGCTGTTATTCCTCCCAAAATGGATAGCCTCACACTTGGCAACATTGAATTCCATCTGCCAGACACTAGCCCATTCACCTAACCTATCCAAATCCTTCTGCAGACTTCCGGTATCCTCTGCACTTTTTCCTTTACCACTCATCTTAGTGTCGTCTGCAAACTTTGGCACATTGCACTTGGTCCCCAACTACAAATCGTCTATGTAAATTGTGAACAACTGCGGGCCCAACACTGATCCTTGAGGGACCCCACTAGTTACAGGTTGCCAACCAGAGAAACACCCATTTATCCCCACTCCCTGCTTTCTGTTAGTTAACCAATCGTCTACCCATGCTACCACTTTACCCTCAATGCCATGCATCTTTAGTTTATGCAGCAACATTTTGTGTGGCACCTTGTCAAAAGCTTTCTGGAAATCCAGATATACCACATCCATTGGCTCCCCGTTATCTACTGCACTGGTAATGTCCTCAAAACATTCTACAAAATTAGTCAGACACGACCTACCCTTTATGAACCCATGCTGCGTCTGCCCAATGGGACAATTTCCCTCCAGGTGCCCCGCTATTTCCTCCTTAATGATAGATTCCAGCATTTTCCCTACAACTGAAGTTAAGCTTACCGGCCTATAATTTCCCGCTTTCAGCCGACCTCCTTTTTTAAACAGTGGTGTCACGTTTGCTACTTTCCAATCCTCTGGGACCACCCCAGAGTCTAGTGAATTTTGATAAATTATCACTAGTGCGTTTACAATTTCCCTAGCCATCTCTTTTAACACTCTGGGATGCATCCCATCAGGGCCAGGAGACTTGTCTACCTTTAGCCCCATTAGCTTGCCCAATACTGCCTCCTTAGTGATTACAATCATCTCAAGGTCCTCACCTATCACATCTTTATTTCCATCAGTCGCTGGCATGTTATTTGTGTCTTCTACTGTGAAGACTGATCCAAAAAACCTGTTCAGCTCCTCAGCCATTTCCCCATCTCCTATTATTAAATCACCCTTCTCATCTTCCAAACGACCAATATTTACCTTAGCCACTCTTTTTTGTCTTATATATTTGTAGAAGCTTTTATTATCTGCTTTTATGTTCTGAGCAAGTTTACTTTCATAGTTTACCTTACTCTTCTTTATAGCTTTTTTAGTAGCTTTCTGTTGTCCCCTAAAGACTTCCCAGTCCTCTAGTCTCCAACTAATTTTTGCCACTTTGTATGTTTTTTCCTTCAATTTGATACTCTCCCTCGCCTCCTTAGATATCCACGGTCGATTTGTCCCCTTTCTACCGTTTTTCTTTTTTGTCGGTATGAACCTTTCCTGAACACTGTGAATGATCACTCGGAAGGTTCTCCACTGTTCCTCAGCTGCTTCACCATGAAGTCTTTGCTCCCAGTCTACCTGAGCTAGTTCTTCTCTCATCCCATTGTAATCGCCTTTGTTTAAGCACAAAACACTCGTGTTTGATTTTACCTTGTCATCCTCCAACTGTATTTTAAATTCCACCATATTGTGGTCGCTCCTTCCAAGAGGATCCCTAACCATGAGATCATTAATCAATCCTGCTCTCATTACACAGGACCAGATCTAGGACCGCTTGTTCCCTTGTAGGTTCCATTACATACTGTTCCAGGAAATTATCCCGGACACATTCTAGAAACTCCTCCTCAAGGCTGCCTTTACCAACCTGGTTAAACCAATCGACATGCAGATTAAAATCTCCCATGATAACCGCTGTACCATTTCTACATGCATCCGCTATTTCTTTGCTTATTGCCTGCCCTACCATCCTGTTACTATTTGGTGGCCTATAGACTACTCCTATCAGTGACCTTTTCACCTTACTATTCCTGATTTCCACCCAAATTGATTCAACCTTGTCCTCCATAGCACCAATATCATCCTTTACTATTGCCCAGATGCTATCCTTAAACAACAAAGCTATACCACCGCCCTTACCGTCCATTCTATCCTTTCGTATAGTCTGATACCCTTGGATATTTAACTCCCAGTCGTGACCATCTTTTAACCATGTTTCAGTAATGGCCACTAAATCATAGTCATTCACGATGATTTGCGCCATCAACTCATTCACCTTATTTTGTATACTACGAGCATTCAGGTAAAGTACACTTATGCTGTTTTTTATGTCCTTGTTATGAATCCTAACACCTTGATCAGTAACTTTTCGCAAATTATTTTTCCTCTTTCCCTTTCTCCTAATTTTCCTTGTCTTTGAACCCATATCTCTCAATAATAACCTGTCACGTAACCTGCTGCCTTGCTCTCCATTAACCATTATACTGTCCATAGCTTTACCCTTCCCTTCCCCCCAACCTGCTAGTTTAAAGTCCTTGTGACCAACCTATTTATCCTATTCGCTGGAACACTGGTCCCAGAATGGTTCAGGTGAAGACCGTCCCAACGGTACAGGTCCCTCCTGCCCCAGTACTGATGCCAATGCCCCATGAAATGGAACCCCTCTTTCCCGCACCACTCCTTTAGCCACGTGTTAACTTCCCGAATTTTCTCAACCCTATGCCAATTGGCACGTGGCTCGGGTAGTAATCCAGAGATTATAACCCTGGAGGACCTGTTCTTTAATTTAGTCCCTAGTGTTTGATAATCCCCAAACAGGTCCTCTTTCCTAGTCTTACCTATGTTGTTAGTCCCAACGTGGACCACACCAAATGGATCCTCCCCCTCCCTCTCCAAAATCCTTTCAAGTCGATCAGAGATGTCCCTCACCCTGGCACCGGGCAGGCAACATACCATGCGGGACTCACGATCTGGCTTACAAAGGATGCCATCAATCCCCCTAATTATAGAATCCCCTACAACTACCACTTGTCTTTTTGCTCCCCCCTCTTGAATGGCTTCCTGTACCACGGTGCAGTGGTCAGTCAACGCATTCTCCCTACAGCCCTCTTCCTCATCCACACAGGGAGCTAGTACCTCATACTTGTTGGACAAGGTCAAGGGCTGAGGCTCCTCAACTCCTAAACTCAGGATCCCCCTACCTGCCTCCCTTGCAGTCACACCACTCTGTCCCTGACCACTGTCCGAATTAACAGTACATATTCTACCGGGTGTGACTGCCTCCTGAAACAAAGCGTCCAGGTAATTTTCCCCCTCCCTGATGTGCCGCAGTGTGTGCAGCTCGGTCTCCAGCTCATCAATTCTGAGCCGAAGTTCCTCGAGCAGCCAACACTTGCTGCAGATGTGGTCACTGACGGTCTCAATGGGATCCACCAGTTCCATCATCATACAGCAACAGCATATCACCTGTCCAGCCATATTCAACTAGTTGATTAATTTTAATAATTGAAAAAAATTTTTTTTATAGAACCTCAAGGATAAACCCGAACACCAACAAAAACACAGCCCTCTCTCGCCACTCACCCGAACTCAGTCACTCACCTAAACTCCGATGCACTCTGTTCCAATCAGCACTCACCTAAACTCAGATGCACTCTGTTCCAATCAGCACTCACCTAAACTCAGATGCATTCTGTTCCAATCAACACTCACCTAAACTCAGATGCACTCTGTTCCAATCAGCACTCACCTAAACTCAGATGCACTCTGTTCCAATCAGCACTCACCTAAACTCAGGTGCACTCTGTTCCAATCAGCACTCACCTAAACTCAGATGCACTCTGTTCCAATCAGCACTCACCTAAACTCAGATGCACTCTGTTCCAATCAGCACTCACCTAAACTCAGATGCACTCTGTTCCAATCAGCACTCACCTAAACTCAGATGCACTCTGTTCCAATCAGCACTCACCTAAACTCAGATGCACTCTGTTCCAATCAGCACTCCGTGTCTAAAGGCACTCCTGCCACACCTTTTGTACCCTGCCTGATTTCCAATGAGCCAATAGGCCCGCTCCAGGAAGTGAAGTCTCCAACTGCCACTCGACCTGTAAACTAAGCACTTTTAAATATGCACTCATCTCTCCCAGCAACCCTGTAGCCTGTGGCCTGCTCCAGGAACTGAAGTCTCTTTTAAATATGCATTCACCTCTCCCAGCAACCCTGCAGCCTGTGGCCTGCTCCAGGAACTGAAGTCTCTTTTAAATATGCATTCACCTCTCCCAGCAACCCTGCAGCCTGTGGCCTGCTCCAGGAACTGAAGTCTCTTTTAAATATGCACTTACCTCTCCCAGCAACCCTGCAGCCTGTGGCCTGCTCCAGGAACTGAAGTCTCTTTTAAATATGCACTCATCTCTCCCAGCAACCCTGTAGCCTGTGGCCTGCTCCAGGAACTGAAGTCTCTTTTAAATGTGCACTCACCTCTCCCAGCAACCCTGCAGCCTATGGCCTGCTCCAGGAACTGAAGTCTCTTTTAAATATGCACTCACCTCTCCCAGCAACCCTGCAGCCTGTCTAAAGTAGTTGAATCACTTGTCAAGAGGAAGGAAGAGGCTTGTGTAAAAATGAGACGTGAAGGTTCTGTTAGGGAACTCGAGAGTTATAAGTTAGTTAGGAAGGAGCTAAAGACAGAGCTAAGAAGAGCGAGGACGGGACATGAGAAGTCTTTGGCAGGTAGGGTCAAGTTTAACCCTAAAACTTTCTATAGATATGTCAGGAATAAAAGAATGACTAGGGTAAGAGTAGGGCCAGTCAAGGACAGTAGTGGGAAGTTGTGCATGGTGTCCGAGGAGATAGGAGAGGTGTTAAATGAATATTTCTCGTCAGTATTCACACAGGAAAAAGACATTGTTGTCAAGGAGCATTCTGAGATACATGCTACTAGACTAGGAGGGCTTAAGGTTCATAAGGAGGAGGCATTAGCAATTCTGGAAAGTGTGAAAATAGATAAGTCCCCTGGGCCAGATGGGATTTATCCTAGGATTCTCTGGGAAGCTAGGAAGGAGATTGCTGAGCCTTTGGCTTTGATCTTTATGGCATCATTGTCTACAGGAATAGTGCCAGAAGACTGGAGGATAGCAAATGTTGTCCCCTTGTTCAAAAAGGGGAGTAGAGACAACCCCGGTAACTATAGACCAGTGAGCCTTACTTATGTTGTGGGCAAAGTCTTGGAAAGGTTTATAAGAGATAGGATGTATAATCATCTGGAAAGGAATAATTTGATCAGAGATAGTCAACACGGTTTTGTGAAGGGTAGGTCGTGCCTCACAAACCTTATTGAGTTCTTTGAGAAGGTGACCAAACAGGTGGACGAGGGTAAAGCAGTTGATGTGGTGTATATGGATTTTAGTAAAGCAGTTGATAAGGTTCCCCATGGTAGGCTATTGCAGAAAATATGGAGGCATGGGATTCAGGGTGATTTAGCAGTTTGGATCAGAAATCGGCTAGCAGGAAGAAGACAAAGGATGGTGGTTGATGGAAAATGTTCAGCCTGAAGTTCAGTTACTAGTGGTGTGCCACAAGGATCTGTTTTGGAGACACTGCTGTTTGTCATTTTTATAAATGACCTGGAGGAGGGCGTAGAAAGATGGGTGAGTAAATTTACAGATGACACTAAAGTCGGTGGAGTTGCGGACAATGCGGAAGGATGTTACAAGTTACAGAGGGACATAGATAAGCTGCAGAGCTGGGCTGAGATGTGGCAAATGGAGTTTAATGCAGAAAAGTGTGAGGTGATTCATTTTGGAAGGAATAACAGGAAGACAGAGTACTGGGCTAATGGTAAGATTCTTGGTAGTGTGGATGAGCAGTGAGATCTCAGTGTCTATGTACATAGATCCCTGAAAGTTGCCACCCAGGTTGAGAGGGTTGTTGAGAAGGCGTACGGTGTGTTAGCTTTTATTGCTGAGGGATGGAGTTTCAGAGCCATGAGGTCATGTTACAGCTGTACAAAACTCTGGTGCGGCCGCATTTGGAGTATTGCGTGCAATTCTGGTCGCCGCATTATAGGAAGGATGTGGAAGCATTGGAAAGGGTGCAGAGGAGATTTACCAGGATGTTGCCTGGTATGGAGGGAAGATCTTATGAGGGAAGGCTGAGGGTTTTGAGGCTGTTTTCGTTAGAGAGAAGAAGGTTAAGAGGTGACTTATTTGATGCATACAAGATGATCAGAGGATTAGATAGGGTGGACAATGAGAGCCTTTTTCCTCGGATGGTGATGTCTAGCACGAGGGAACATAGCTTTAAATTGAGGGGAGATATATATAGGACAGATGTCAGAGGTAGGTTCTTTACTCAGAGAGTAGTAAGGGCGTGGAATGCCCTGCCTGCAACAGTAGTGGACTCGCCAACATTAAGAGCATTTAAATGGTCATTGGATAAACATATGGATGATAAGGGAATAGTGTAGATGGGCTTTTGAGTGGTTTCACAGCTCGGCGCAACATCGAGGGCTGAAGGGCTTGTACTGCGCTGTAATGTTCTATGTTCTATGATCCCGAAGCGGAAGGAGCTGACGAGTGAGCTGGCACATGCCAAATTCTTTACGAAGCTGGATGCATCGCGTGGCTTCTGGCAGATACAACTGGACGAGTCCAGCAGGAAGCTGTACACGTTTAATACACCCTTCGGAAGATATTGCTACACCTGCATTCCGTTTGATATTGTTTCGGCCTCTGAAATCTTTCATCAAATAATGGAGGAAATGCTAGAGGGCATTGACGGTGTGCGGGTTTATGTTGACAACGTCATCATATGGTCCACGACCCCGGAGGAACATATTTCTCATCTGCAACAAGTCTTCAGGCGCATACATGCCAACGGCCTGAAATTAAATAAAACCAAATGCTCCTTTGGCATGTCGTCGATTAAGTTTCTGGGTGATCAGATCTCCCAGCAGGGCGTGCAACCAGACTCGGACAAAGCCAAGGCCATCAACACAATGAAGACCCCAGAGGACAAGAAGGCGGTCCTCCGCTTCCTGGAGATGGTATATCTTTTGGGGAAGTTCATTCCCAACCTCGCGTCACACACCATGGCCCTCAGGCACCTGGTGAAAAAGTCCACCACTTTCCAGTGGCTACCCGCACATCAAGCAGAGTTGTTTGAGTTGAAAGCGAAGCTAACCACCGCTCCTGTTCGAGCTTTTTTTGACCCAGCGAGGGAGACTAAAATATCCACAGACGCCAGCCAGGACGGCATTGGGGTTGTGCTCCTCCCAGAAGGACGACACCTCGTCCTGGGCTCCAGTGGCCTACGAGTCCAGGGCTATGACCCCCACTGAGCAACGATATGCTCAAATAGAGAAAGAATGCCTGGGCCTTTTCACTGGCATCGTGAAATTCTACGATTATGTCTGTGGTCTCCCGCCTTTACAATAGAGACGGACCACAGACCCCTAGTGCACATTATACACAAGGACTTAAATGACATGACACCCAGGCTGCAGCGCATTATCCTTCGACTCCGCAGGTATGATTTTGAACTGGTTTATACACATGGAAAGGAGCTAATCATCGCGGATGCCCTGTCGTGCGCCATCACCTCGCCATGTGAGCAGGTAGACATTGAGGCACAGGTGCAACTGTGTGCCAGCACCCTCCCGACATCCGACGAAAGCCTCGTCATCATTCGAGAATCATAGAATTATCATAGAATTTACAGTGCAGAAGGAGGCCATTCGGCCCATCGAGTCTGCACCGGCTCTTTGAAAGAGCACCCTACCCAAGCCCACACCTCCACCCTATCCCCATAACCCAGTAACCCCACCCAACACTAAGGGCAATTTTGGACTCTAAGGGCAATTTAGCATGGCCAATCCACCTAATCTGCACATCTTTGGACTGTGGGAGGAAACCGGAGCACCCAGAGGAAACCCACGCACACACGGGGAGACCGTGCAGACTCCGCACAGACAGTGACCCAAGCCGGGAATCGAACCTGGGACCCAGGAGCTGGGAAGCAATTGTGCTAACCACCATGCTACCGTGCTGAAGAGACCGCCAAGGACCCTTTTCTGCAGCGGGTCACCTCACGAATGGCTGGCAGAAAGGGCAATGCCCCCAATACTATAATGTAAAGGATGACCTAACTGTTGTCGAGGGGATCTTCCTGAAATTGGATTGCATCGTCATTCCGCGCAGCCTACAGAGCTTGGGGCTCACGCAGATACACGAGGGACACCTCGGTATTGAGAAGTGCAGGCGCAGGGCCCAGCAGGCTGTCTATTGGCCCGGTATCAATGAGGATATATAAAACATGGTCCTCAATTGCGCGACCTGCCAGCGCTTCCGGCCTGCTCAGCCCAAAGAAACGGTCCAGCAGCACGAGATCGTGATCTCTCCATGGTCTGAGGCCGACGTTGACCTTTTTCACGCCAACGGGCGTGACTACGTCCTGATAATTGATTACTTGTCCAGTTACACCGAGGTAGTGAAACTGTCTGACCTAACATCCAGGACTGTCATAAAGGCCTGCAAGGAGGCATTTGCCAGGCATGGAATCCCGCTCACGGTTATGAGCGACAACGGTCCCTGTTTCTGTAGTCAAGAATGGTCCAACTTCGCAAAGCAATACCACTTCCAGCACATCACCTCGAGCCCGCATTACCCGCAATCTAATGGGAAGGTCGAAAAAGGGGTCCATATCGTGAAGCAGATGCTCTGTAAGGCTGCGGACTCAGCTTCGGACTTTAATCTTGCTCTCCTGGCATACAGGGCAACCCCTCTGTCCAACGGTATGTCTCCAACACAGCTCCTTATGAATCGTAACCTGCGGCCGACTGTTCCGGCCTTTCATGTACCTGACCTGGATCACCTTCCAGTGCTGCAAAAGATGCAGCAGATCAGAACACGGCAAAAGCTAACATATGATGCTCATGCTACTGATCTGCCCGTGCTCTCTCCGAAGGACGCTGTTCGCATCAAGTTGCCTGGTGAAGGCTGGTCAGCTCCAGCTGTTGTTATTCGACAGGCTGCTCCCAGGTCGTTTGTGGTTCGCATGGCTGATGGATCTGTTGTCAGGCGCAACAGAAGGGCACTACACAAACTTGCCTTCCCACCACCGGATCTCACGTTCCCGGATGTCGTTCTGCCTTAACCGGACACCTCGCTCCACGAGGCCACCAATCTGGCTGCATGCCAACCTGTCAAGACACCATCATCCCCGCCTCCACCTCTCAGGCGGTCCACAAGAAACCGACGACAGCCCCAAATACTGGACTTATAAATAGTTCCTTTGTATATATACTGTTATGTTTCTGAACGCTAGACACCTTACATGTACATATCCATTCACTCACCAATTGCTGTATATAGTTACTTTTGTAAATATGTCGTATATGCTCGAAGTAGCCGACAATTTTTTTTTAAAAGGGGGATGTCATAATATGCACCCATGCACATCATGGGGTAAAGCAGGCAGTGACAGACACCCTGGTGAGCCAATCAACATATAGAACAGAACACGACCAATCACCAGACTGAGCACCAGAGGGGGGGCTTCCAACTATAAAACACACAAGGCATCAGCACTCTGCCTCTTTCCACTGGTGACAACTGTAGTGACAGTCAGGGTGTACAAGTCATTCAACACCTTCTACACATGGATCAGAGCTAGCCTGGTCTAGATAGTTAATGTTAGTTTACTTAGAGTAATAGAAAGTCAACCCGCAGGCAGCTGTGTGCTTCGTTACTGAAGTTCAATAAATCTGTTGAGGGCATTAATGACGGTGGCAGACGTCATGTCGGGGCATGGGATGGCAACGGGGAATCTGGAGTATTCGTCGATCACACTGAGAAAATATGTGTGACGGTCGGTAGAGGGGAGCGGGCCTTTGAAGTCCACGATGAGGCGTTCAAAGGGGAGGGAGGCCTTCACCAGGCGCACGTGGTCCGGCTGGTAGAAGTGCGGCTTGCACTCCGCACAGACCTGGCAGTCTCTGGTGATTGTCCTCACTTCCTCGACGGAGTAGGACAGATTTTGTGCCTTAATGAAGTGGTACAACCGTGTGACTCCTGGGTGACAAAGGCTGTCATGCAGGGCCAGGAGTCGGTCTACCTGTGCGCTGGCACATGTACCTCGTGATAGGGCGTCTGGAGGTTCGTTGAGTGGAGAGGGCGATACATAATCTCGTAATTATAGGTGGGGAGCTCGATTCTCCACCGCAAGATTTTATCATTTTTGATCTTGCCCCGCTGTGTGTTGTTGAACATGAAGGCTACCGATCATTGGTCAGTGAGGAGAGTGAATCTCCTGCCGGCCAGGTAATGTCTCCAATGCCGCACAGCTTCAACGATAGCTCGTGCTCTTTTTCGACGGATGAGTGCCGGATTTCTGAGGCATGAAGGGTGCGGGAAAAGAATGCCACAGGCCTGACTGCATGATTGAGGGTGGCGGCAAGGGCAACGTCTGATACGTCGCTTTCTACTTGGAAGGGCAGTGTCTCATCTACAGCGTGCATTGTGGCCTTGGCAATATCAGCTCTGATCCGGGCGAAGGCCTGTTAGGCCTCGGCCGTCAGGAGAAACTGGGTGGACTGTATGAGTGGGCGGGCCTTGTCCGCATACTTTGGGACCCACTGAGCGTAGTACGAAAAGAACCCCAGGCAGCGTTTGAGGGCCTTGGGGCAATGGGGAGGGGGAGCTCCATGAGGGGGCGCATGCGGTCGGAATCGGACTTCAGAACTCTGTTCTGGACCACATAGCCGAGGATAAAGCGGTTCGTGCTGAACACACACTTCTTGTTGTAAGTGAGGTTTAGGAGAGTAGCAGTGTGGAGAAATTTAGCAAGGTTGACGTCGTGGTCCTGCTGATCATGGCCGCAGATGGTGACGTTGCCTAGGTACAGAAAGGTGGCCCGCAACCTGTACCGGTCGACCATTCAGTCCATCTTCCTTTGGAAGACCGAGACCCCATTAGTGACGCCGAAGGGGACCCTAAGGAAGTGATATAGACGGCCGTCTGCCTCGAAGGCGGTGCATGGACGGTCCGATTTACGGATGGGGAGCTGGTGGTAGGCGGATTTCAGGTCTACCGTTGAGAAGACCCGGTACTGCGCAATCTGGTTAACCATGTCAGATAAGCGTGGGAGGGGGTACGCATCAAGCTGTGTGTACCGGTTGATGGTCTGGCTGTAGTCCACGACCATTCGGTGTTTCTCCCCAGTTTTAACTACTACCACTTGAGCTCTCCAGGGGCTGTTGCTGGCCTCGATAATGCCCTCCCGAAGCAGCCATTGGACTTTGGACCTGATGAAGGTCTTGGCCTGGGTGCTATACCATCTGCTCCTGGTGGCAATGGGTTTGCAATCTGGAGTTAGACTGGCAAAGAGGGAAGGTGGGTCGACCTTTAGGGTTGCGATGCCGCACACAGTAAGGGGTGGTAAGGGCCCGCCGAATTTCAGAGTTAGGCTCTGGGGGTTGCACTGGAAGTCCAGGCCGAGGATTAGTGCAGCGCAGAGGTTAGGGAGGACGTAGAGGCATAAGCCGCTGAATTCTATGCCCTGGACCGTGAGCGTGACCGTACAGTGCCCCCGGATCGCTACGCAATGGGATCCGGAGGCCAGGGAGATTTTTTGTTTGGCGGGGTGTATCGTGAGGGAGCAGCGCTTTACCGTATCCGGGTGTATGAAGCTTTCGGTGCTCCCGGAGTCCAGCAGGCAGGAGGTTACATTTCCGTCGACTTTCTCGCTGGTGGATGCGTTGGTCAGGTTATGCGGACGAGACTGGTCGATTGACATGGAGGCGAGTCTTGGTTGGTCGTTGGATAATGGGACGGCTGGTGAGCTGGGGTCCTGGAATGCTGGTGGCGCCCATGTGCTGAGGGGTAGACAAGATGGCGGTGCCCGAAGATCCTGAGGGTTACAAAATGGCGGCGCCCATGGAACGCACGTTGCAGGGGTGGAACAAGATGGCGGCGCCCATGGAAAGCACGTGTTGCGCGAAGGGGAAGATTCCGGTGCCCACTGGCTGCACGTGGTCTGAGGGGGTGATGGCGGCGCCCATTGTCCATTATCGAGGGGGTTGGGAGCGATAGCGGCTACTGAGCGGGCCTGGCACACCGTGGCGAAGTGGCCCTTCTTCCCGCAGGCCTAACAAAGGGCAGTGCAGGCTGGGCAGCGTTGGCGGGGGTGCTTCTGTTGGCCGCAAAATTAGCATCGGGGACCCCCGGGGTTCGCTGGCTGGCCCGCCAGAAGTCTTCTATGGACTCACCAGGGAGTTGAGAGCGAGTGGCGAGTGCGTGCCTGGCGAAGAGCGTGTTCGTTTTCTGTGCGTAGTTGTCCTTGAGTAGAGTCATGATGGTACCAAAACCAGACGGTACCTGTAATGACCTCCAATTGGCATTATTGGTTGGCCAATTGGAGTATGAGCTCCCTCAATGATAGTTCATTGAGGGGGCCCATATAAGCACCTGTGTAGGCTTTGTGAGGCAGTCTTAAGTTGACTGGAATGCTAGCAGCACTGTTTGGAGCTGCTCTTGTATATAAGTTACTGCAAATAAATACTGGTGTGGTGACGGAACCCCTGCCTCCTGTGGATTATTACAGTGGCGACGAGGTAAACAAAGAACCTTGCGGAGACCAGCTGCCGCACTCGGAGGGTAAGGCTTGCTCTTTCAAAAATGCCTCTTTTTGGGAAGTTGGATGTAATTGACCCGACTATTGAGGACTGGTCCTAGTATGTGGAGAGAATGTGTTACTTTTTCCAGGCCAATGAGATAACGGGGGACGGAAGGAAACGGGTTATACTGCTGTCGGCGTGCGGACCCTCAGCCTTCGCCATTATACGTAGTCTAACTTATCCCGATACGCCGGGCACGATACCTTTCCAAGAATTAACGACATTGGTGGAAGAGCACTATGACCCAAAACCACCCCTCATTTTGCGTAGGTACACATTCTACACAACGAAGCGGGAAGACAGAGAGTCAGTCACGAATTCCTTGACCCGCCTGAGAAGGCTGGCGGAAAAATGTGAGTTCGGCCCGACGCTAAATGAAATGCTTCAGGACCGGTTAGTGTGTGGCATAAACGACCTCTAAATACAGAAGCACCTGTTGGCGGAAACGCAGCTAGACTGCAGGTGGGCGTTACAGCTCACACTGTCCCTAGAAAAGGCAGCAAGTGGGGCGCAGGAACTACAGGGCACGCCAATGGAGGTAGGTACCTGGGAGAGGGACTACCACAATGGGTCGAGCTACCAGATAGCCGCCCTCAGGAAAAGCCTGAGGAACAGAGGGCCAAAGGAAACCCCAGAACTGCCCCCAAGTCTGCTAGGACTAACTGGAGACAGAGGGAACTACCGGCTGAGGCTCCCCCAACAGAGAAGGACCGTTTCTGGCACCAGAGTGGGGTAACAGCGACAGAAACCCTAGAAGGAGGTGGCAAAATAGGAATAGCAGGTGGTGACGCAGGGAAGTACACAACCTAGATGCCCCATCCTCCTCCGAAGGGGAACAGTTATATAATGTTGCGACAAAGAAAGCAGAACCTATTAAGATTACCCCACGGGTGAACGGTCGGCTGACAATAATGGAAATAGACACGGGTGCGGCCGTATCAGTAATGGGAGTGGCAGCATTTTTAAAAAATCAAAGATGGACTCCAGCCACTAACCCTAACAAAAACATCGACAAAACTTAAAACCTACACGGGGGCACCCCTGGAAGTTCTAGGCACGACTCATGTACCCGTGGAATATGACAAACAATTGCTCAGATTACCATTGACGATAGTAGAGGGCTCCGGACCGAACTTAATAGGACGGAACTGGCTGAAAGACCTAAACTTAGATTGGATGAAAATTTTCCAGAGTGGAAGCGGGCAGTTGAGTGGAGTACTCCAAAAATACCCGGAGGTCTTCCAAGAAGGTTTTGGGGAAATTATAGGCGCCAAAGCAACTTTGCACGTGGACCCAGAAGCCCTTCCGAAATTTTGTAAGGCCAGGCCGGTACCTTTTGCATTAAGGAAGAAAGTAGATGTCGAAATGGAAAGGTAACGGCGTGACGGCACTATCAGATCAGTACAGTTATCGGAATGGGCAGCGCCGGTGGTACCAATTTTGAAGCCAGACGGCTCGATACGTCTCTGTGGAGATTTCAAACAGACGGTAAACAAATACGCACTGCTGGACAAATACCCGATCCCCAAAGTAGACGGCCTATATGCCAAATTGGCAGGTGGGCTTTTGTTCACGAAACTGGACATGAGCCATGCCTACCTGCAGTTAAAACTGGACAAGGACTCCCAGAAGTTCGCTACGATCAACACCCTGAAGGGACTTTTCAGAAGACTACCCTTCGGAGTGTCATCAGCCTGCGCTATATTCCAGCGTACGATGGAAAATATTCTGCAGGGACTACCGCAGGTGGCGATTTATTTGGACGATGTCTTAATCACGGGTAGGACAAACAGGGAACACTTAAGGAACCTGGAGGAAGTGCTCAGGCGTTTCGCAAAGGCAGGTGTACGGCTGAAAAGAGAAAAATGTGTTTTCTGGCCCCACAAGTGACGTACCTGGCATATAAAGTAGATGAGTCGGGCTTACACTCATTGGAAGACCGAGTAAGGGCGATAAAAGAAGCCCCAGCTCCCACCACGGTCCAGGAGCTACGATCATTTCTAGGATTGGTAACATATTATGGCAAATTTATTGAAAATAAGGCGTCCATCCTAGAACCCCTCCACCAGCTACTAAAAAAGGGACAAGAATGGAAATGGTCCGCCTGCCAAAACCGAGCATTTAGGGACATTAAGGAACAGCTGTCATCCGAAAATGTCCTAGAGCATTATGACCCAAGGAAGGAGTTGGTGGTCACGTGTGATGCATCACCTTACGGGGTAGGAGCCATCTTAGCCCATAGAGGAAGGAATGGGGAAGAACGGCCAATAACCTATGCTTCGAGGACCTTGGCGATGGCTGAGAGAAAGTACGTCTAAATCGAGAAGGAAGGACTGGCGGTGATATTTGCAGTAAAAAAAATTCACCACTATCTGTACGGGCGGAAATTCACCATAGTGACGGACCAGAAGCCGTTATTAGGGTTATTAAAAGAAGACAAGTCAATACCCCCGATTGCATCAGCTAGAATCTAACGCTGGGCGTTGCTACTGGCGGCATATATATATGTTCTGGAGCACAGACGCGAGTAGCAAATGCAGATGCTTTGAGCAGACTTCCCCTCCCAGACATCCCGCCGCTAATACCGAAAGTAGAGGAGACAGTAATGACTGTCAATTTGGACAAATGAATTTTTTGGACACCCTACCAGTGGACGCACAACATATTCGGTTGTGGACGCAAAAAGACCCAGTTGTAGCCAAGATGAAGCATTTACTGCTAACAGGGGAACTGGAGAGACCAGTGGAGCCCCAGATGCACCCATACTGGAGCAGAAGGGACCAAATAACTGTAGAAGACGGTATCCTATTATGGGGAGCCTGGGTAATAGTCCCAGCTCAGGGCCGTCGGGCAATCTTAACCGAGTTACATCACGGACACCCAGGGGTGTCTAAAATGAAGATGCTAGCTCGAAGCTACGTTTGGTGGCTATGATTGGACACAGACATAGCAGCCTTGGTACGTCGGTGCCAGGAGTGCCAACAGGGACAAAGAGTGCCACCAGCTGCACCAGAGCACCCGTGGGAATGGCCAGGCAGACCGTGGACCCGTCTGCATATTGACCACGCCGGCCCTTTCATGGGCTCAATGTTTTTGGTGATAGTGGACGCCCACTCCAAATGGTTGGACGTCCACCGGGTAAATGCAGCAAGCACAGCATCGACAATTGAAAAGCTCAGGGCCTCGTTTGCAACACATGGACTTCCGGAGGTATTGGTGTCGGACAACGGAACGGCATTCACAAGTGGGGAATTTGGAAAATTCCTAAAGGGAAACGGAGTCCGCCACATCAAAACAGCCCCTTACCATCCAGCGTCCAATGGCCTGGCAGAGAGAGCGGTCCAGACACTAAAAGCGGGACTCAAGAAGCAGCCGGCAACGTCAATGGACACAAAGCTCTCCCGCTGGCTGTTTGATTACAGGACCACACCGCATTCCACAACGGGCATACCGCCAGCTGAACTCTTAATGGGAAGGCGGCTGCGAACGAGGCTGAGTCTCCTTTTCCCAAATTTAACGGGGAAAGTGGAGAAACAACAGGAGGTCCAACGCAGGGGGCATGATAATAGTCGGCAGCAGAGACATTTCCAGGTGGGGCCACCGGTTTTGGTCAAGAATTATGGGAATGGACCAATGTGGGTCAAAGGCACGGTAGAGTACCAAACAGGGCCCATATCATATGAAGTTTCGATAGGAGCTAAGGTGCTGAAGAAACACCTAGACCAAATAAGGGCAGCGGAACCACACCTGGAGGCAGTCGAAGCAGGACCGCCTCAAGCTGGGATAGCTCAGACGGGAAGGATACCCACACCCCAGCCCCGAGCAATTTCTCCAGACCTCGTCATCCAGTCATCAGAGTCGGAGATGGACACGTTCGACGAGGCCGCCGCGACACCTCTCCCCAAGGAGGAGGAAGTACAACTTCCAAGGAGGTCGTCAAGGAAAAGACGGGCACCTATAAGGTACACCCCACCCACGTCGGAGAACGACCCGGCGGACGACACAGAGGTGACAGACCTGGACAGGAGGAGCAGGAAGCAGCTCAGAGGAATGCCAGCTGGCAGGAATTCCTCGGACCTTGGGGGGGGGGGAGGGGTGTAATGACCTCCAATTGGCATTATTGGTTGGCCAATTGGAGTATGAGCTCCCTCAATGATAGCTCATTGAGGGGGCCCATATAAGCACCTGTGTAGGCTTTGTGAGGCAGTTTTAAGTTGACTGGAATGCTAGCAGCACTGGTTGGAGCTGCTCTTGTATATATGTTATTGCAAATAAATACTGGTGTAGTGACGGAACCCCTGCCTCCTGTGGATTATTACAGTACCCAACGGTTGTGTGTGGACTGTAGAAAGGTTAATGCAATTACAAGAACGGAGTCTTAGCCTATCCCACGTTTGGAGGATTGCATTGAGGAAGTGGGACAATCAGCTTTTATTTCTAAACTGGATTTACTTAACGGTTACTGGTAAATACCAATTCAAAATTATGACATTTGGCATGAAAAAGGCTCCAGCCACATTTCAACGGTTAACTAACAAATTCGCTCAGGATTACCCAATTGTGCGGTATACATCGACGATCTGGTAATTTTCAGCCAGACATGGAAAGAACATTTAAAACATCTGATGGAGTTATTCGATCGACTTCAGGAGGCGGTATTGGTGATAAACCTAGCCAAAAGTGAATTTGGAAAAGCCCAAGTCACTTTCCTTGGCCATACAATCGGACAGGGTTGAATGGTCACACGGGCTGGGAAACCCGTGTTATTGAGGAGTTTTCAATACCGTCAAGACGAAGGGAAATAATGCGATTTCTTGGCATGAGTGGATTTGATCGAACATATGCGCAAACGTTTTGTTGCGTGATTGCTCCACTGATGGACTTGCTGAAGACACGCCAAAAATTTCAGTGGACAGCAGACTTTCAACAGGCATTTGACTGCCTGAAAGCTGTGATAATCAATGCTCCTGTGTTGGAGAATTGCAAGGGACTCTGTGATCAGATTGAACTAAAGTATCTGACTTTAAAGAGAAATGCCGAGGCAGAGAGAAATGGATGGATCGTGCAGAGATCTTCTTGTTCAAAGAGGCTGTCAATCAGGAAGGATTTCAGTTGGATGAAGAAAAACGAAAAAAAAATGGACTATATTATTATACCTGTTTGCGTGTGTTGTTTTTTGAAATGGAAAAGTATATTTACTGTGTGCATTTCTTAAAGGATAGTGAAAAGGTGAAAAATGAAACCATCTTGAAGTTGATGGTTTATTTTTTTTCTTGGGGGGAGGTGTCATGTGAGAGTACCTTTAAGAAATGGGTGTTTGCTACTGCAGTGATGTCAGAGAATGGGTGGAGCTGGGCTGTCTATCAGCATTTTACATTCGCTTTAGGCTGTTTGCTGTAGGGTGTGTTTAATTTAGTTTACAGAGCTGGATAGCTGCAGTCACAGCCAGAAGGTGTATGAATCTCTCTTTGTAATATAAAGACTGTAAATCGATCTTGGTGATTTAAAACTAATAACAGTAGTGACTTTAACCTGATGTGCTTCTGGTAAAAGGTGTTTTAAGTCATATGGATGTTAAAAGGAAAGCTTATAGGATTACTTAGTGTTGTATTCTTTGGGGGTTGTATTTGAATTAGTGGTTGCTAAGATGTTCACTGTATGTTTTAAAAAGGTTAACTTGAGTTCATAGAATAAACATTGTTTTGTTTTTAGAAATACTTTTCCATTTCTGCTGTACCACACCTGTAGAGTGGGCTGTGTGCTCCCCATACCACAATCTATTAAAAGTTGTGGTTCAGTGAACTCCATGATACACTTTGGGGGTCTCTAAACCCTGGCCCATAACAAAACCCTGTGATAAGACAAAAACATTTCTTAAAGGGACACTCCCATGACACTCCCCCAACTCCAATTATACCAGGGGCACCAATGACACATTATAATGACTTTTTCTAGGACATGAGACCTGACTGTACCATTCCAGGAGCCAGCTAACAATTCCTTACTCCCAAAACAAAAAAACAAACAAAAAATTCACAAAGTTCTAAGGGGCGTGATGATAGGTAGACTATCATCTGTACATCATGTGAGTAGTTCATCATCATTGAATGTGTATTATAAGTTACATGTTTTACTGTTGTAGTTCTAGCTTCCAACCAGCAGGTGGGGGTGAGTACAAAGTCCCGGACCCGGATGCACCATGTGGTCTTTCAGAAGGTTTCAGAGGAGTTGATCGCAGTCACATATTAGAGTAGCTCTGTAGTATCTTAGTGTAAGTTAGTGTTACACATTTATTTCCAACTGTATTCATCTTGGACATTTTAGTTATTCGTTTGTGTAATGTTACTAACAAATAACTTTGTTTACAAAACAAAGTTTAATGTTCATTGTTCACACGGCAATATCGCGATTCCACATCAGCCCGATCAAAGAACATTACATGGTAACTTGAAGTGGATGTTGAAAGAGATCAGTTAGGGAAAGTAAGATACGTCGTGAAGACACAAGAAAACAAGCAGGGACTCAAAAAAAAATTGTCTGTAAAACAAAATACTGCCAAGATCATCAAAGTGAGATGGAAGCATTGAAGACTCCCAGCCAAATGCTCACGACTGGTATTGTAGATATGAACTGACGTGCTTTCAAGTAACAGTTCACTTTTTATGTGCAAGCTCTTGATCTCCAAGAAGCTTTGGACGAGAGAAAAATAGCACTCCTAATGACAGTAGCTGGTCCCCAAGCAATTGATCTGTATAATACTTTTCAGTTCACTTCGGAGGAAGACAAGAGCTACTCAAAAATAATCGATCAAAGGGCGGCACTTGGCACAGTGGTTAGCACTTCAGCCTGCGGCGCTCAGGACCCGGGTTTGAATCCCAGCCCTGGGTCGCTGTCCGTATGGAGTTTGCACATTCTCCCCGTGTCTGCGTAGGTTTCACCCCCAACCCAAAAATGTGTAGGTTAGGTGGATTAGCCACGCTAAATTGCCCCTTAATTGGAAAAATAAATAATTGGGTACTCTAAATTTTTTTTTTTAGATTTAAATAAATTAAAAACAATCGATCTATTGGATAACTATTGCCATCCTCAAAAAAACAAAACCTTTGAGTGCTATGTATTCAGGATGAAGCTGGAAAGATCAGGTGAAACCTTTGACTGTTTTGTCACGGATCTACGTCTCAAAGCGCAATCCTGCAATTTTGCAAACCTCCATGATTCACTGATAAAAGACCATAAGAACATAAGAACTAGGAACAGGAGTAGGCCATCTGGCCCCTCGAGCCTGCTCCGCCATTCAATGAGACCATGGCTGATCTTTGTGGCCTCAGCTCCACTCTCTGGCCTGTACACCATATCCCCAAATCCCTTTATTCTTTAGAAAGGTATCTATCTTTTTCTTAAAAACGTTTAAAGAAGGAGCCTCAACTGCTTCACTGGGCAAGGAATTCCATAGATTCACAACCCTTTGGGTGAAGAAGTTCCTCCTAAACTCCGTCCTAAATCTACTTCCCCTTATTTTGAGGCTACGCCCCCTAGTTCTGCTTTCCCCGACCAGTGGAAACAACCTGCCCGCATCTATCCTATCTATTCCCTTCATAATTTTATATGTTTCAATAAGATCCCCCCCGCATCCTTCTAAACTCCAATGAGTACAGTCCCAGTCTACTCAACCTCTCTTCATAATCTAATACCCTCAACTCTGGGATCAACCTAGTGAATCTCCTCTGCACTCCCTCCAGTGCCAATATGTCCTTTCTCAGGTAAGGAGACCAAAACTGAACACAATACTCCAGATGTGGCCTCACCAACACCTTATACAATTGCAGCATAACCTCCCTAGTCTTGAACTCCATCCCTCTAGCAATGAAAGACAAAACTTGATTCGCCTTCTTAATCACCTGTTGCACCTGCACACCAACTTTTTGCAACTCGTGCACCAGCACACCCAGATCCCTCTGCACAGCAGCATGTTTTAACATCTTACCGTTTAAATAATAATCCATTCTGCTGTTATTCCTCCCAAAATGGATAGCCTCACACTTGGCAACATTGAATTCCATCTGCCAGACCCTAGCCCATTCACCTAACCTATCCAAATCCTTCTGCAGACTGCCGGTATCCTCTGCACTTTTTGCTTTACCACTCATCTTAGTGTCGTCTGCAAACTTTGCCACATTGCACTTGGTCCCCAATTCAAAATCATCTATGTAAATTGTGAACAACTGCGGGCCCAACACTGATCCTTGAGGGACCCCACTAGTTACAAGTTGCCAACCAGAGAAACACCCATTTATCCCCACTCCCTGCTTTCTGTTAGTTAACCAATCCTCTACCCATGCTACCACTTTACCCTCAATGCCATGCATCTTTAGTTTATGCAGCAACCTTTTGTGTGGCACCTTGTCAAAAGCTTTCTGGAAATCCAGATATACCACATCCATTGGCTCCCCGTTATCTACAGCACAGGTAACGGCCTCAAAATATTCTACCAAATTAGTCAGACACGACCTACCATTTATGAACCCATGCTGCGTCTGCCCAATGGGACAATTTCCCTCCAGGTGCCCCGCTATTTCCTCCTTAATGATAGATTCCAGCATTTTCCCTACAGCCGAAGTTAAGCTTACCGGCCTATAATTACCTGCTTTCTGCCGACCTCCTTTTTTAAACAGTGGTGTCACGTTTGCTACTTTCCAATCCTCTGGGACCACCCCAGAGTCTAGTGAATTTTGATAAATTATCACTAGTGCGTTTACAATTTCCCTAGCCATCTCTTTTAACACTCTGGGATGCATCCCATCAGGGCCAGGAGACTTGTCTACCTTTAGCCCCATTAGCTTGCCCAATACTGCCTCCTTAGTGATTACAATCATCTCAAGGTCCTCACCTATCATATCTTTATTTCCATCAGTCACTGGCTTGTTATTTGTGTCTTCCACTATGAAGACTGACCCAAAAAACCTGTTCAGCTCCTCAGCCATTTCCCCATCTCCTATTATTAAATCACCCTTCTCATCTTCCAAAGGACCAATATTTACCTTAGCCACTCTTTTTTGTCTTATATAGTTGTAGAAGCTTTTATTATCTGCTTTTATGTTCTGAGCAAGTTTACTTTCATAGTCTACCTTACTCTTCTTTATAGCTTTTTTAGTAGCTTTCTGTTGTCCCCTAAAGACTTCCCAGTCCTCTAGTCTCCCACTAATGTTTGCCACTTTGTATGTTTTTTCCTTCAATTTCATACTCTCCCTCACCTCCTTAGATACCCACGGTTGATTTTTCCCCTTTCTACCGTCTTTCTTTTTTGTCGGTATGAACCTTTCCTGAACACTGTGAAAGATCGCTCGGAAGGTTCTCCACTGTTCCTCAACTGCTTCACCATGAAGTCTTTGCTCCCAGTCTACCTTAGCTAGTTCGTCTCTCATCCCATTGTAAACGGTCTGTGATGTGATAAATTATGCGAGCGGCTGCTGAGGGAAAATGATTTAAAACTAGCAGATGCCGTAAAAATATGCAAGGCCAGTGAGATTGCACAAAAGCAATTTCCACTGCACCATTTGAGAAATTTTCAGAGAACGCCATTTTATGTCGGAGGTGTGGTAGAACGCACAGCCTGAGAAAATGTCCTGCATATGGCAAAATATGTGGCAGATACTCCAAGAGAAACCAATTTGCCCAGCAATGCCTGTTGATTACAAGAACGCAGCAACCTAAGTGTTAATGTAATAACCGAGGCTCAAAAAAATAAGTGATTCGTCAATTATGCAAAGTGCAGCCCTGAACAAGCAACCTGAGTTTAATAATGCACCAGAGGCCTGGAAGGTGCTTTTTTGTGGACACGAATTAAGGCGCTGAACAATGAAATACAGAAATAGAAGAAGAAATAACAAACCACTTAAATAATTGGACAATTCCGCTCATAATTAAGCAAACCAGCACGAACATCAAATTGGACACAAGTGCCAGAGAGAATGTAATCAACAAAGCAGACTTGCCGAAGATGTGGATTCAACCACGAATAGAGGATAATGATTGCCATCTCACTGACTACCACGGCGCACCAATCAAGACGTTGGGAACGTGTAACCTGCAAGTTGAAGTGAATGCACATTTATTCACAGTTAAATTTGCAATTGTTGCAGCAGACATGCGATCACTGCTCGGCGCAGCAGCATGTGAGTCACTGCAGCTAGTACAGCGATTATACGATACTGACATCGACGATACAGACATTGACTTAACTGACACGGAAGATACAGACACTGACTGTATACTGATGGCACACACGGCAGCCATAGATGTGGTCAGTACAGACTCCAGAGGAAAAATCCAAGACTCAGGCCACAGCTCCACACATAGTGGATGACAAAAAAGGTTCTACTGAAAGGGTGGTGGACCTGGAAGATAAGGGTGCCCTCGAGACTGTGAAACAATGCACAAATACCTAGTTGGAAGTCGACAGAAACAAAGTCTGCAAAGCGAAGCCGCAGGCTGCTTCAGAAGATGACTCTCTGTGTTCTGGAGGCAAATGTCTCTTTGAAAAGAAACACGGCGGTGATGTCAATGGCTGCTCTTCAAACATCGAACAGAAATGTTATGCTAGAACAATAGAAAACAAGAACGAACAGTCCAAAGAGCAGTACAAGCAAGAGTTTGAAAAGCACAGAAAGAAACCAAATAACCCCAAAAGCGCTGATCTTGAATGGCAAACAAAAAAACAACTGGCACAGTGTGGCATATTATGAGCTTTTGGGATTGAAACAGCACCATGAGCTGGAAATGAAGGAACTGGAGAGAACACGAGCTGTGCTACGGGAGAAGAGGGAACTAGAAACCCTGCAACTTGCCTCTCAGTTTCAACGAGCAAAGATGGCACATCAGAAACAGCTTATTGAGAAGGATCGGCAAATCATAAACCAGCTGAACACAAAAATGAACTCCCTTCAGCACAGTATTGAGTCTCCAGAGTGAGAGAGAAGCCATGTGAAATGGATGCCTTGAATTGGAGAACAAACTTATACAGTTGAAAAAAGCATTTGAAGCAAGTGAAGACAACAGAAATGCTGAGCGTGTTTCTCCGCCTGGAGGGATTCTCCGTTTTGCCGGCGCCCGGGGGTTTCCCGACGGCGTGGAGCTGACCCATAATGGGAAACCCCATTGACTGGTCGGCATCACGGCGAATCCCACCGGCGCGTCGAGGCAGAAATGTGGCGCGGCAAGGCGGAGAATCCAGCCCGTTTGTGTTTAAACTGCAGAAGCTACAAATTGAGATCGGAGAATTGCATCAGGAAATCAAGCAAGTGAACATCCAGAAGGAAGAGCTAACTAGAAAGGCAGGAGATATGGAAACCTGCCTGCAAGAGCAAAAGGCAGAGCTGCAAGTGGCGATGGATAATCTCAGAGATACCAAAGATCAGCAGCTCAGTGCGAAGAACAGCACACCCAAGCACCTAGAGGAAAAGCTGAAAGGGCTGTCTGACCATGAAGAGGTTACAAAAGAGCTGAGTATCCTCAAATAGATGGGAGGTGTCGATGGGAGGTGCATCATAAGGATCTGGATCACAGGACACATACAAAAGATATACTTCTGCTGGAGAAGTACCGCTCATTGCAATCTAAAAATACAGCTCTGCGGATCGCCAACAGTGACCTCAGTGATCCCGGTCGAGCATTAGATCTAGGACTCCAGCTCCAGCTCAAAGTTCAGCGTATGCAAGGTACAGAAAACGAGAATCAGAAACTGAGGGACACACTTGAGGAATACATCAAGGAGTTTGCAGAAGTCAAGAATCAAGAAGTAACAATAAAAGCACTTCAAAAAGAAAATCAATGAGTATGAGCAGACCTTGAGCAGCAAAGCAGAAAGCCTTGTTCTTGGGAAAGAGAAGACATGACGTAATGACTTCACAAAAAAGGACACAAAGTTGCAGAAGACTCAAAATGTTTGACCTCCAAATTTGGGGAGGCTCAGCACAAGGTCCAAGTATTACAGACAGCCCTGGAATCAACTCAGAGTGAGCCACGTGAATGAAAAGCGAAGTATGATGCAGAATTAACTGCCAACGTGGATGAAGTTGAAATATCAGACCAGATCCGGAAAGAGCCAATTTGAGGGCATAGGGGTACAAAGAGAGACAGAGACCTTACGTGAGCAACTTTCCTCAGCTAACAAATCCCTGCAGCTGGCCACCCAGATCCAGAAAGCACCTGCAGGGGAACAAGTTATCAAAATGTTAACACGGTCAAGTCAAGAAGTTGAACTGGCAGCAAAAGACCGTGAGTTAATACAATTAGTTGAGGATTTGCACACGTTACAGGCAAACCTATCCAAACTCGGTGAAACCTCAGCAAGTCAGGTCTCACAACTAGACCAGTTCACGCTCAAGAAAAATATAGATCAAAGTGCGTATAGATATCAAGCCTGCCTTGAGAGAGAAAACAAAAAGGAACAAGAGTTCTTCATGCATCAACTACACATCTTTCAAAAATCAAGAAGTCAATGGTTCTTCAAAAATAGAGCAAAGAAAACAAGAAGTCAACACATATTTCAATACAAACAAAGAAAAAAGACCACTTTAGGCAACAAAGGCAGAAGAATCAGTCAGAAGTCTGATCGATTGAACTGATGAATAGTCAAATTTGCATGCATGCAGTTTCACATGACTAAAATCACAGTATATATGTATAAGTTGAATGTACATGTTTACGATTCAAAATCATTTAGAAAGAAAGGAGCATGTGATGATAGGTAGACTATCATCGAAATATAATATGAGTAGTTCATCATCATCTGAATGTGTATAATAAGTTATCTGTTTTACTGTTGTAGTTCTAGCATCCAACCAGCAGGTGGGGCGAGTACAAAGTCCCAGGACCTGGATGCACCTTGTGGTCTTTCAGAAGGTGTGAAGAGTTGATAGCAGTCGCAAATTAGAGTAACTCTGTAGTATCTTAGTGTAAGTTAGTGTTAGATATTTATTTCCAACTGTATTCATCTTGGACATTTTAGTTATTCATTAGTGTTGTGTTAGTAATACATAACTTTGTTTTTAAAACAAAGTCTAATGTTTGTTCATAAGGCAATATCGGGATTCCACATCAGCCCAATCAAAAAACATTACAAGGGGGTATTTATATTTCACCACAAGACGCAACAAATCCCTGAAATCTAGAACAGTACAGTGATCAATATTCCACACAGACATACAGAGAAGGCCAGCAAACACTCACACAACTGGTTCAGATCATCAACCACTGCAACCGCTGCAGTTGACATATCCTCTCCCATGGAAAATGAAAGGATAAAAGGATACCAATAAGAGAGGAGGATCCTAGGGTAACAAGTTAAAGCCATGGGCACATGGCACACAGGACAACAAAGACAGAGCTACACAATATACGGGAACCATTATGCGGCAAAGTACAACCCATGGGACCTACCTCAGCATCCCAAGACCTCTGAGCAATGAAAGGATACTCCAGAAAAAAGAGAAACAACAGGATATCACCATCGGTACAAGACGTGACTTGGCAGTGCACACTCTCGTACACAGCAGCCATTAAGTCACGGATTCTTACACTATGCCAAGGACCTCACTCCTCTCCAGCCACATCGGAGGCCCCATCATCACAGGAAAACTTAAATAATTTTCCACCAAAGAAACCCCACTAACAAGGAGAAGAGGAATCATCAAGGCACTCGTCAACTGGATATCTCGGAGTGGGACACAACCAACCTCCTCCAAACAAGATAAGGGATGCCCCTGGACTTAAATATAACAAATCAGAACCTGTATTAGCACCATATCTACCAAGATAAAGAAAGGCAACCCCAGAGAGAGAGGAACAGAAGGATTAGCCAATAGACACCAGATATGGTTTGGCAACATACACTTCCTCAAAAAGAATTCCAGGAGGGCAGCACGGTGGCGCAATGGTAGCACTGCAGTCTCACGGCACCGAGGTCCCAGGTTCAATCCCGGCTCTGGGTCACTGTCCGTGTGGAGTTTGCACATTCTCCCCATTTTTGCATGGGTTTCGCCCCCACAACACAAAGATGTGCAAGGTAGGTGGATTGAACATGCTAAATTGCCCCTTAATTGGAAAAATTGGATACTCTAAATATATATATTTTAAAAAAGAATTCCAGGAACAGAACAGCATAAGAAACAGGATGCTGCCCCCCCCCCCCACCCCTCCCCCGGCCAGGGTGGCCGAAGACTCAAGAAGAGGGATAGTTTGGGAATCCCTATATAAGACCACTTGAAGGAGGGTGACTTACTCCTCCTTTCAGCCGAAACTCCACCCAAACAAAGACTCTAACAACACTGAAGCAAATCATTCAGATTTGCACGCAGGCCCTGGAGCCACCAGGACATTACAACCCTTCTCGATGAATATCGAGGACAGGGCGGTGTAGGACAAGTAATCAGAATCCTCGACGGAGGAGAGAAACAAAAATGAAGTGGCATTGCTGAGGTGTCCCTGCCGTGAGAAGTGGCAGGTAAGCGCTTGCAGTTTGCATGGGGCAGCTGGGACCTTGTAGCTGACGTAGGTTCTCTTTCATATCTGGGGGCGAGTCTAGCTGGTGGTGGGGGTCTCCAGCAATCTCGGGCGAAGTGTCCTGACTGCCCACAGTTGTAACATGACCCCTGGGGCACGTAAGGTGGAGCAGGCTCTGGTGTATTGCTCCCTTGGGTATGGTTCCCTGGGTGGGGGGTTGGGCTGTTGGTGTCGTTGCTGGTTCAGGGGGGCATTTGTGGGCTGATTCCTTTGCTGTTTCGGGGGGGCTTGACATTCTCGTGCATAATGTCCTTTCAGTCCACAATTGTAGCATTCCTGCGCTTTACGGTGCTGTGCGTTACTTCTGCCTTTGTTTACCCATGCGGGGTCTTGGTGTGCCCTTACTGGATTCATTGTGGCGTCTACTCTCTCATGCTCTGTCTTTTTTTGTACAGACTGTTCCCAAGGTCTGGACAATCGTTTCAGAACCCACACTGTGTGCTGGGTCTGAGGGGTCGTAACTGGCACATGCCTTCTGTCCTGCCTCTGTGGCATGGGATACTAACGTATGGGTCCATTTGGCCGTATTGTCTGCTGATAAATGGGCGCAGGGTAACTCACCAAATACAGCAGTAAAATGGATCCAAAGGCATCCAGCAAACGCTGTTGGATGCTCTCCCTTTTTCTGTCTGCACCGGTTGAGTCCGTCTACCGGATCTATTCTATTATATCCTATGGCGTCTAAAATGGCTGTTTTCATTTCTTGGAGGCTACCTCCTCCTACATTTTGTGGGTCGGGAAGGGCTGAATTAACTGAGGGGTCTAAGCACATAACTATGAGCTTTACCTGTTCCGGCTCATCTAAACCGTACATGAGGGTTTGTTGTTTTATTAACTCGAAAAAGTGATGTGGATCCGATGTGGGGTGGAAAGATTCTATCTTCTTGCGGGCATCTTGTAACTGGGTGATCGTTAATGGCGTGGTGTACACAAAATCGGGTTGGCCTTCCGCGGTGACCCTGCATTGTGTGGTAATGGGGTTCATTGGGTTGGGTGCTGCCTGTGCAGTCGGTGGTGCGGGTGCTTTTCTTTTCGGGGTCTGGGGGGCTCTATTTTGATTCTCGGTCTCGCTTACGTACCATTGGGCCGTTTCACTGAGTTCCTGCCAATCGGGGCCGTCTTCCGGGTCTAGCTGTGGGCCAAAGGTGTCTCTAAACCCATTTTGAACTGATAGCAAGGATTGCAACCTTGCAATTTGCTGTCTGCATTTGGCATGATCCACCAAACTCTGCCTCTGTTCCGTGGTGGAACTGTGGAGTGCTCGGAGGGCTGCCTTTAGATCATCGCTGTACCTTATTCTCTGTCTCTTCCCTTACCATTACAGCAGGTTGTGTGTCCTGGTAGGCCTTATCGTACTGGATTTGGAAGCTGTTAAGGTGAGCGAGACAGGATTGATGTGCCTTCTTGACATCATCCATTTCCTTGTCCTTCGCCGCAAACTGCTCCCGGAGCTGTAAATTTAATCTCTCGCTTTCACTTAAATCTCCCTCTCTACTTTTCTCCTTCTCCTGAAGCTGCTTGCGGAGCGTCCTCACGACCTCCTCTGTGCCTCACAATTGTGCCAGACAGGACACGATTGCCATCGGCTTATGAACCTTAGTCAGACTCTTTTTATGGATCTCGGTCAGGCTGTCCCACCAAGTCTGTCCTATGCTGCCAGCACCTGTCTCTTCATTCGTGCAAAATTCAGACCATAGGGGCCATCCTTTCCCCTTTATGTATCTCCTAATCTCTTCCTCCCATACGGGACATTGTTCTGATCTATTGGTCGCTGCGACCTCGGGCTTTTGTGATGCATAAGGCATTCCATTGCCTTCATGGCCATCCCTACAATTACTTCTGTCTCTTACCAGAAATTTGGAACAAGGGGAATAAAGCGGTGGTGCAAACATGGGTACGGCGCAAGCTATTTTCCGGTTTACTCATCTCCCGAAAGTTTCACGCAACAAAATCTATCGAGTTTACCTTATATCCCTTTGTTAGTACGCATGCAAATTACACACTTCCGAATTCTGGAGGTTTGATCGATACTAGTTTCACTTGTGGTTTCTTTTACTTTGCCAATTTGGATTCTAATTCAAATGCTTTTGTGGGTTCTCTCGGAGTGACAGGGTCACTTCTGGGTCGAATCCCGTCAGATGTCGCCAATAACTGTTGTGCTTTCTTTTACTTGTCGTTTCTGTGGCTCTGTTCCAATTATGGCAATCAATGAGTTTGCCCTTCTTTCTATGTTATCTATGTCTTAATGCTTAGAGTCGCCAGGTATCGAATGATAGCACCACAAGTTTCAACCGGCTATCGATCAAAGAGCCAAACACCAGTTAGTTAATTCAAGGTCAAGGGTACTTTATTTACACACAATTAGTCATGCAACATAAACACTACTAGTTAACTACACCTATCGACGAAGACAACCTGTGATGTGTTGGGTACTCTGGATCTGTGGAGACTGCGTTTACCTTAGCAGTAACATAGACAGGCTACCAACACTTGTAATAGTACAACTCTATTTTATTTAACTAAGAGCTGGTAAACATACTTGCACTGTGGGTCCACACTATGTTAGATTGACTGAAGACCTATGCCTAACCTGACCAGCCTATACTGCTAGCACATGGTGGATGTTTGTGCTACTGACTGCGGGCTCTGTCTGTCTCAGTAGCTGCATCCCGAATGAGCGGGAAAACTAGTGCCCTCTGTCTTTATAGTGACCATGCCCTAACTGGCGATTGGCTGCTGTGTTGTGTGTGTTGATTGGTCTTGCAGTGTGTCAGTCAGTGTGTGTCTCTGCACCATCATATACTGATGTGTATATTGTGACATCCCCCCTTTTCTAAAAAAATGTGTGTTTGTGGCAATAAATAATGTAGTATGCGAATGTTCCTAACTATGTGTGGCACATGCAAGCATATTTACAGGACTATGTACAGAAACTCTAAGATATTTACATTGGAAGGTGTCTTAGTGCAGATGGACAGTATGTAACACAAAATATAACTGGAACAACAGTATGTACAAACCAGTGAGTTAATCAAACAGGGTAACGAAACAATCAGTTCATGAGTTCAAAGAGTCCATGAATTCAGGCAGTTCATAAATTCAGTCTCTGAGGTGAGCGACGAATTCTGGTTGACCGCCTCAAGGGTGAGTCAGGGGCCGCCTGTTCTGGAATGGGCGGGACTGTGTCAGACTCAGGGTGGCAGAGCGAAAGGGAGATCTGCAAAGTCCGTGACGGGTTCGTCGTGACGGCGAGGCAGGAAATGATGATCTGGTGGCGAGCGAGGAAGGAATCGTAGTGCCGGCCTGTTTCGGCGAAGAAGAGAGCCGTCTTGTAGACGAACCAAAAATGACCTGGGTGCCACTTGTCTGAGCACCACAGCGGTGGTGGACCAACCACCATCGGGAAATTGGACATGGACCTCGTCATCAGGAGCCAGAGCAGGGAGATCCGTGGCGCGGGCGTCGTACGCCGATTTGTGTTGGGCCCGAGACAACTGCATTCGACGAAGGACCGGAAGGTTGTCCAAGTCCAGGACATGAATGGCCGGCACCGTCATCCGCAGCGTGCGATTCATCAACAATTGAGCCGGTGACAGGCCGGTGGACAATGGAGCTGATCTGTAAGCAAGCAGGGCGAGGTAAAAATCGGATCCTGCATCGGCCGCCTTGCACAGGAGTCGTTTAACAATGTGCACCCCTTTTTCAGCTTTGCCATTGGATTGGGGGTAATGGGGACTGGACGTGACATGTGTGAAGTTGTATCATTTGGCAAAATTGGACCACTCCTGACTTGCAAAACACGGGCCATTGTCGGACATGACCGTGAGCGGGATGCCATGGCGAGCGAAGGTTTCCTTGCACGCACGGATGACCGCAGTTGAGGTGAGGTCGTGTAGCCTAACTACCTCCGGGTAGTTTGAGAAATAGTCCACTATGAAGACGTAGTCCCGGCCAAGTGCATGGAACAGGTCGATGCCCACTTTGGTCCAGGGGGGTTGCAAGGTCTCCCTTGGCTGAGCAGGCTGGAAACGCTGGAATGTTGGGCAGTTAAGAACGGCATTGGCAATGTCCTTGTTGATTCCAGGCCAGTACACTGCCTCACGGGCTGGTCGGCGGCATTTCTCCACTCCCAGGTGGCCCTCATGGAGCTGCTCAAGGACGAGGTTCCGCATGCTGTGCGGAATGACGATCCTGTCCAGCTTTAGTAGAATTCCATCTCCCACCGCCAGGTCATCTTTAATGTTATAGAATTGAGGGCATTGGCCCTTGAGCCACCCATCTGTCAACTGGCGCATTACACGTTGGAGCAGGGGATCGTTGGCCATCTCACGACGAATCTGGATGAGTCATTCGTCTGTGGCGGGCAGATTGGATGCGGCGAATGCCACCTGAGCATCAATTTGGCACACAAAGCCCGCTGGGTCGCAGGGTGTGGTGACAGGTCGGGAGAGTGCATCGGCGACGATGAGCTCCTTACCCGGGGTGTAGACGAGTTCAAAGTCGTTCCGCCTGAGTTTAAGGAGAATGCACTGCAGGCGCGGCGCCATGTCGTTAAGGCCTTTTTGAATGATATTGACCAGTGGCCTGTGGTCTGTCTCGACTGTGAACTTTGGAAGTCCATAGACATAGTCATGGAGTTTGACGACTCCAGTAAGAAGGCCCAGGCACTCTTTTTCAATTTGCGTATAGCGCTGTTCGGTGGGCATCATTGCACGTGGCGCGTATGCGACAGGAGCCCATGAGGAGGCGTCATCACGTTGAAGAAGCACTGCTCCAATGCCGGACTGACTGGCATCCGTGGAGATCCTTGTTTCTTTGGCCGGATCGAAAAATGCCAACACCAGGGCCTTGGTCAGCTTCGCCCTGAGTCCCCGCCATTCTTGTTCGTGGGCGGGGAGCCATTGGAACTCGGTTGTCTTCTTAACCAGGTTTCTGAGAGCCGTGGTGTGGGAGGCGAGGTTAGGGATGAATTTCCCCAGGAAATTGACCATGCCCAGGAAGTGGAGGACCACCTTCTTGTCCTCCGGTGTCTTCATGGCCTTAATGGCAGATACCTTGTCAGCATCCGGCTGCACGCCAAACTGTGAAATGTGGTCTCCGAGGAATTTAATTTCTGTTTGACCAAAGGAACACTTGGCCCTGTTGAGGCAGAGGCCATGCTCATGGATTCGTCGGAAGACGTGTTGGAGGCGATCAATGTGCTCCTGCGGGGTTGTAGACAAGACGATGATGTTGTCCACATATACGCGAACCCCTTCGATACCTTCGATACCTCCATTATTCTGTGGGCATTTGGTTTTAACAAGATTTTATAAGTGCATGGGAGTGTGCCCATGACCTCGAATACACTGTGGTATCAGGTGATGATGGAGTTCAGCTGTGTCCGGATGTCAGCGTCCTGAGATGCGGAAGCATCAGCGGGTGACAGGAAGTGAACCCTTTGGACAAGGTTTAGAAGTTTGCACGCCTGAGCACCAAGCAGGGAGGCTTTAGTGGATCCCACTATTTCGAATGGCAGGTTAGCCTTTAATGACCGGTGCAACACTTCAAGCTGGCAAGAGCCACTGGCAGCAATGGCATTACCATTATAGTCCAGAAGCTGGCAGGCGGATGGCAGGATGGTAGGCTTGACATGGAGGCTTTCGAGGTCAGACCGCGGAATGAGGTTGGCTGAAGCACCGGTGTCCAGGTGGAATCGGATGCGGGATCGGTTGACCGTGAGGGTGGCACACCACTCGTCATCCGGATCAATGCTGAATATTGGGAGAGACTTGGCTTTTGTCCTGTGGAGCATCTTGTGTTTGGTGATGATGCCCACCCAAAATGGTGCTTTAGGGTCCTCGGTGTCAAGGTCCGGAATCAAGTCGGAGTCGGTGACCGGTGGCTGGATGGTTCGGACATCCCTGCGTGGCTGGTTGGAGCGACAAGAGGAGGTAGGTTGAGCAGACCTGCATAGGGCTGCATAGTGGCCAAGCTTGCCACATTGGAGACAGCGTCGGTATTTTGCAGGACATTGCCGCTTTAAGTGGGCGGAGCCACAGTTGCTTCACGTCATGATGTCAGAACGTTTGATGCGCCACCGCGCATGCGCGGTGCGGTCATACGTAGTGCGCATCTGCGCAGTGCGGTCTTCGGCCTCGCCGTCCCCTCGGTCAGTGCGCGCATGCGCGGGAGCCCGTGAAAAGCGTGGGAAATGGCCGCCTTCATCCAGGTTTAGGTCCTGGAGTTGTTTAATGGCTTGCACCCGCTCTGCCTCGTGGGGACCATGCCGCGCCGTTTCAGCCGCTTGAATGTGCGAGTATCGCTTAGTGGCGTGTTCATGCAGAACGTGAGTTGGTGTTTCAGCGGGAGCGGAGTGCAGAGGCTGCTGGTGGGTGAGTACTGATATTTAAAGTAACTTACCTTACAGGTGCAGATCTTGGAGTTTCAGAGGAGCGGAGCGCAGAGGCAGCTGGTGGGTGAGTATTTTTAGTAAACACTTACCTGGTCCCGTTTTCGGTCCCTCTTTGCTGTTTTTTTTTAAATTTGAGTGTTTAAGGCGGGAACAGGAAGTTCGACCCATGGACTTCTGGGAAGTCCCTCACCAATAAATTCTGGTGGAGAGGAAACCCGAGACACTACACGTGTAGTATCTCCCACCCGCCCTCCTCCTCTAACCTAATAATAAAACCCATTGGTGTGAGGTAAGTACCATATTGTATTATTATTATTATTTTTTTAAAATTTAATTTAGTTGCTAGCCAGACCTTGGTAGAAAGTTAGAGGGATGGCAGGGAAGGGAGTGCAATGTTCCTCCTGCAGGATATTTGAGGTGAGGGATGCAGTTAGTGTCCCTGCTGATTTTACCTGCAGGAAGTGCTGCCATCTCCAGCTCCTCCAAGACCGAGTTAGGGAACTGGAGCTGGAGTTGGAAGAAATCATTCGGGAGGCAGAGGGGGTCATAGATAGCAGCTTTAGGGAATTAGTTACACCAAAGATTGGGGATAGATGGGTAACTGTAAGAGGGACTGGGAGGAAGCAGTCAGTGCAGGGATCCCCTGCGGTCGTTCCCCTGAGAAACAAGTATACCGCTTTGGATACTTGTGGGGGGGGGTCTTACCAGGGGTAAGCCATGGGGTACGGCCTCTGGCACGGAGTCTGTCCCTGTTGCTCAGAAGGGAAGGGGGGAGAGGAGCAGAGCATTAGTAATTGGGGACTCGATAGTCAGGGGCACAGGTAGGAGATTTTGTGGGAGCGTGAGAGACTCACGTTTGGTATGTTGCCTCCCAGGTGCAAGGGTACGTGATGTCTCGGATCGTGTTTTCCGGGTCCTTAAGGGGGAGGGGGAGCAGCCCCAAGTCGTGGTCCACATTGGCACTAACGACATAGGTAGGAAAGGGGACAAGGATGTCAGGTAGGCTTTCAGGGAGCTAGGATGGAAGCTCAGAACTAGAACAAACAGAGTTGTTATCTCTGGGTTGTTGCCCGTGCCACGTGATAGTGAGATGAGGAATAGGGAGAGAGAGCAATTAAACACGTGGCTACAGGGATGGTGCAGGCGGGAGGGATTCAGATTTCTGGATAACTGGGGCTCTTTCTGGGGAAGGTGGGACCTCTACAGACAGGATGGTCTACATCTGAACCTGAGGAGCACAAATATCCTGGGGGGGAGATTTGTTAGTGCTCTTTGGGGGGGTTTAAACTAATGCAGCAGGGGCATGGGAACCTGGATTGTAGTTTTAGGGTAAGGGAGAATGAGAGTATAAAGGTCAGGAGCACAGATTTGACGTCGCAGGAGGGGGCCAGTGTTCAGGTAGGTGGTTTGAAGTGTGTCTACTTCAATGCCAGGAGTATACGAAATTAGGTAGGGGAACTGGCAGCATGGGTTGGTACCTGGGACTTCGATATTGTGGCCATTTTGGAGACATGGATAGAGCAGGGACAGGAATGGATGTTGCAGGTTCCGGGGTTTAGGTGTTTTAGTAAGCTCAGAGAAGGAGGCAAAGAGGGGGAGGTGTGGCGTTGCTAGTCAAGAGCAGTATTACGGTGGCGGAGAGGATGCTAGATGGGGACTCATCTTCCGAGGTAGTATGGGCTGAGGTTAGAAACAGGAAAGGAGAGGTCACCCTGTTGGGAGTTTTCTATAGGCCTCCAAATAGTTCTAGGGATGTAGAGGAAAGGATGGTGAGGATGATCCTGAATAAGAGCGAAAGTAACAGGGTAGTTGTTATGGGAGACTTTAACTTTCCAAATATTGACTGGAAAAGATATAGTTCGAGTACATTAGATGGGTCGTTTTTTTGTACAGTGTGTGCAGGAGGGTTTCCTGACACAATATGTTGACAGGCCAACAAGAGGCGAGGCCACGTTGGATTTGGTTTTGGGTAATGAACCAGGCCAGGTGTTGGATTTGGAGGTAGGAGAGCACTTTGGGGACAGTGACCACAATTCGGTGACGTTTACGTTAATGATGGAAAGGGATAAGTATACAACGCAGGGCAAGAGTTATAGCTGGGGGAAGGGCAATTATGATGCCATTTGACGTGACTTGGGGGAGATAAGGTGGAGAAGTAGGCTGCAAGTGTTGGGCACACTGGATAAGTGGAGCTTGTTCAAGGATCAGCTACTGCGTGTTCTTGATATGTATGTACTGGTCAGGCAGGGAGGAAGGCGTAGAGCGAGGGAACCGTGGTTTACCAAAGAAGTGGAATCGCTTGTTAAGAGGAAGAAGGAGGCCTATGTGAAGATGAGGTGTGAAGTTTCAGTTGGGGCGATGGATAGTTATAAGGTAGCGAGGAAGGATCTAAAGATAGAGCTAAGACGAGCAAGGAGGGGACAAGAGAAATATTTGGCAGGTAGGATCAAGGAAAACCCAAAAGCTTTCTATAGGTATGTCAGGAATAAGCGAATGACTAGGGAAAGTGTAGGACCAGTCAAGGACAGGGATGGGAAGTTGTGTGTGGAGTCTGAAGAGATAGGCGAGATACTAAATGAATATTTTTCGTCAGTATTCACTCAGGAAAAAGATAATGTTGTGGAGGAGAATGCTGAGACCCAGGCTATTAGAATAGATGGCATTGAGGTACGTAGGGAAGAGGTGTTGGCAATTCTGGACAGGCTGAAAATAGATAAGTCCCCGGGGCCTGATGGGATTTATCCTAGGATTCTCTGGGAGGCCAGGAAAGAGATTGCTGGACCTTTGGTTTTGATTTTTATGTCATCATTGGCTACAGGAATAGTGCCAGAGGACTGGAGGATAGCAAATGTGGTCCCTTTGTTCAAAAAGGGGAGCAGAGACAACCCCGGCAACTATAGACCGGTGAGCCTCACGTCTGTAGTGGGTAAAGTCTTGGAGGGGATTATAAGAGACAAGATTTATAATCATCTAGATAGGAATAATATGATCAGGGATAGTCAGCATGGCTTTGTGAAGGGTAGGTCATGCCTCACAAACCTTATCGAGTTCTTTGAGAAGGTGACTGAACAGGTAGACGAGGGTAGAGCAGTTGATGTGGTGTATATGGATTTCAGTAAAGCGTTTGATAAGGTTCCCCACGGTAGGCTATTGCAGAAAATACGGAGGCTGGGGATTGAGGGAGATTTAGAGATGTGGATCAGAAATTGGCTAGCTGAAAGAAGACAGAGGGTGGTGGTTGATGGGAAAAGTTCAGAATGGAGTTCAGTTACAAGTGGCGTACCACAAGGATCTGTTCTGGGGCCGTTGCTGTTTGTCATTTTTATCAATGACCTAGAGGAAGGCGCAGAGGGGTGGGTGAGTAAATTTGCAGACGACACTAAAGTCGGTGGTGTTGTCGACAGTGTGGAAGGATGTAGCAGGTTACAGAGGGATATAGATAAGCTGCAGAGCTGGGCTGAGAGGTGGCAAATGGAGTTTAATGTAGAGAAGTGTGAGGTGATTCACTTTGGAAGGAATAACAGGAATGCGGAATATTTGGCTAATGGTAAAGTTCTTGGAAGTTGGATGAGCAGAGGGATCTAGGTGTCCATGTACATAGATCCCTGAAAGTTGCCACCCAGGTTGATAGGGTTCTGAAGAAGGCCTATGGAGTGTTGGCCTTTATTGGTAGAGGGATTGAGTTCCGGAGTCGGGAGGTCATGTTGCAGCTGTACAAAACTCTGGTGAGGCCGCATTTGGAGTATTGCGTACAGTTCTGGTCACCGCATTATCGGAAGGACGTGGAGGCTTTGGAGCGGGTGCAGAGGAGATTTACCAGGATGTTGCCTGGTATGGAGGGAAAATCTTATGAGGAAAGGCTGATGGACTTGAGGTTGTTTTCGTTGGAGAGAAGAAGGTTAAGAGGAGACTTAATAGAGGCATACAAAATGATCAGGGGGTTAGATAGGGTGGACAGTGAGAGCCTTCTCCCGCGGATGGAAATGGCTGGCACGAGGGGACATAGCTTTAAACTGAGGGGTAATAGATATAGGACAGAGGTTAGAGATAGGTTCTTTACGCAAAGAGTGGTGAGGCCGTGGAATGCCCTACCGGCAACAGTAGTAAACTCTCCAACATTGAGGGTATTTAAAAGTTTATTGGATAAACATATGGATGATAATGGCATAGTGTAGGTTAGATGGCTTTTGTTTCGGTGCAACATCGTGGGCCGAAGGGCCTGTACTGCGCTGTATCGTTCTATGTTCTATGTTCTAACGCAGGTCTTGATGGCTATCGCAAGGGTGAGCTGTTTAACCTTGAGGAGCTGCTGGTGTAGGGGGTCCGATTGCACACCGAAAACGATCTGGTCACGGATCATCGAGTCGGAGGTGGAGCCGTAATTACAGGACTGCGCGAGGATGTGAAGGTGGGTGAGGAAAGATTTAAAAGGTTCATCCTTACCCTGCAGACGCTGTTGAAAGACATAGCGCTCAAAACTTTCATTTACCTCGATGTCACAGTGACTGTCGAATTTGAGCAGGACTGTCTTGAACTTGGACTTGTCTTCACCTTCAGCGAAAGTGAGAGAGTTGAAGATATGGCTGGCGTGGAAAGGAAGAGAGCAATCTTCCTGGTGTCTGAAGCAGCTTCCAGGTCTGTAGCTTCGAGGTATAGCTGGAATCGTTGTTTAAAGATTTTCCAGTTTGCACCGAGGTTGCCGGTGATGCGGAGCGGTGGGGGAGGGCGGACGCTGTCCATACTACTCCATAGCTGATTGCTGGTCGAAGGCAGATCACTTGAAGGTCGGTGTATTAAGCTTTAACATCACATACTGGTACCATGGATCTGTGGAGACTGCGTTTACCTTAGCAGTAACATAGACAGGCTACCAACACTTGTAATAGTACAACTCTATTTTATTTAACTAAGAGCTGTTAAACATACTTGCACTGTGGGTCGACACTATGTTAGATTGACTGAAGACCTATGCCTAACCTGACCAGCCTATACTGCTAGCACATGGTGGATGTTTGTGCTACTGACTGCGGGCTCTGTCTGTCTCAGAGGCTGCATCCCGAATGAACGGGAAAACTAATGCCTCTGTCTTTATAGTGACCGTGCCCTACCTGATGATTGGCTGCTGTGTTGTGTGTGTTGATTGCAGTGTGTCAGTCAGTGTGTGTCTCTGCACCATCATATACTGATGTGTATATTATGACAACCTGTACTTAACTTCGGGCACCCGGCTTACGTCAGAAAACAGTGACCGTTGTTCACTTCTGGGTCTATCGTGTTCGAAGGAGTAACTGCTGCTCAGCTGGGCTCATCCATCTGGTAGCGAGCGTTGAACTTGGACTTGCTTCTGGTGTTGCTGCAATTGGCGATGGCCGTGACCGGGGTACAAAGACCAAGAGAGAACGAACATATCAACTTGTGAAACCTGATGTGATTTTGGATGATCTTGCTGAAGAAAAGAAAGATGATTTTCACCCAAAATGTAAACACAGCCTCTGAATGAAAGGTGAAAGTCAATTCCACGCTATCTTTCGAAAGGAACTTGGGTATGTGCTTAAAAAGGTGAAAAATAATTGCAGGACAGTGGGAAAAGAGCAGGGGCGTCATTCTCCGACCCCCCGCCGGGTCGGAGAATGGCCGTTGGCCGCCGTGAATCCCGCCCCCGCCGAAGTCTCCGGTACCGGAGATTGGGCGGGGGCGGGAATCGGGCCGCGTCGCTTGGCGGGACCCCCCGCTGGATTCTCCGGCCCGGATGGGCCGAAGTCCTGCTCAGAAATTGCCTGTCCCGCCGGCGTAAATCAAAGCTGGTATTTACCGGCGGGACCAGGCGGCGTGGGCGGGCTCCGGGGTCCTGGGGGGGGGGGACGCGGGGCGATCTGACCCCGGGGGGTGCCCCCACGGTGGCCTGGCCCGCGATCGGGGCCCACCGATCCGCGGGCGGGCCTGTGCCGTGGGGGCACTCTTTCCCTTCCGCCTCCGCCACGGTCTCCACCATGGCGGAGGCGGAAGAGACTCTCCCCACTGCGCATGCGCGGGAAACTGACAGCGGCCGCTGACGCTCCCGCGCATGCGCCGGGAAACTGACAGTGGCCACTGACGCTCCCGCGCATGCGCCGCATTTCCGCGCCAGCTGGCGGGGCAACAAACACCATTTCCGCCAGCTGGCGGGGCGGAAATCCCTCCGGCGTCGGCCTAGCCCCTCAATGTTGGGGCTAGGCCGCCAAAGATGCGGAGCATTCCGCACCTTTGGGCCGGCGCAATGCCCGTCTGATTGGCACCGTCTTTGGCGCCAGTCGGCGGACATCCCGCCGTTGGGGGAGAATTTCGCCCCAGGTTAGTGGGATTAATTGGATTGCTCTTCCAAAGAGATGGCACACGTTGGGCCAAATTCCCTCCAGTTTGTGCTGTAGAATTTTGTGATAATGAAACAAATGATAAATTCTCACAGTTGGGGCATCATTCCAACCTGTCACGTGTTGCTTCCTCATAATTCACAGTGGGCTATTCTATTAAAGTTTCAAGCATTCATTTTGGCAAAAGAATTGTTCAGTTTCATGCTGCTTTCATGAATTAAGAGTGAATCTAAAAGCGATCTCGGTGCATTGGGGTTTGTTTCTTTGTTGCATTTATAGTGCAATCCAAATGCTACCAGTAGCCCTCTCCTCAATTGGCAATGATTCTGGTGCTGTAGGTGGCGCTGGCAATTCTTTCTCACAGCAGACGAGTTCAATACAATGCCAACTATTGTGGTTCTTCACATTTCGAACCATCCCTATCCTCTATGGGTTGTTTGCAATGACGTTAACAGAGGCGACAGTGACAACAGCGGTGAAAAAACAAAACCGCAAAAACAATATACACTTTTAATGGGCTCTCCAATTGAGAGGTGTCATAGAATCATAGAATTTACAGAAGGAGACCTTGTCATAAATAAAGGGCTGGATTCTCTGATTCTGAGGCTATGTCCCCATGCCGGCGTGGGAAGGGTGCCGTGTTACGACGGGAAATTCGGTAAAATGGCCACCGATCCTCCGTTTGGCTGGGGGCTAGCAACAAGGTATTGTAGAGCACCCAGCTCTCGCTGCCAACACGGCCCGGAGAATTGCCGGATCCATGGCCGTGCATGCGCACGGCAGCGGCCTGCAGCGGTACAGCGCGGGCATCTCACGGAAGCGGCCTGCGAAATAGTGCCCCCACTGTGGCTGGCTCGCGCGCCCTGGACCACCACCCAACAGTGCCTCCGGCCCCTTACAAAGTCCTCCCTGCCTGCCTGCGGATCGGCCCTCCCCCGACTGCTGGATTGAGTCTGCAGCCGCTATGCCGAGTTCCCGACGGATGATAGCACACACGGCCGACGCCTTCGGGAACTCGGCCGGTCAAGGGCGCTCCGCCCTTGGGGGTGGGCCTCAGGCAAAGTCCTGAGGCCGTTGGTATAGCGCGGCGTACTCGCAGGAGGGGCGGGGCATCATGAAAGCAGTGCCCCCCCCCCCCCGATTTGGTTTGGGGCGGGTATTCTCCGGCCAATCGCCGAGCGTGATTTTGTTGTTGGCGACTGGAGAATCCCGCCCAAAATGTCTGCAATAAGAAGGAGATATTAGAGATGACCAAAAGCTTGTGTTTCCAGGCAGTGTCGTGAAAGAAGAGGGGAGGTGAAAAACGGTCGGATTTAGAGAGGAATTTTCAGTGAGGGGGTGTCTAATAAGCTAAAGGCAAGACCACCAATGGTTAGGCAAAAAGACAAAGGCTGGGATTTTCCATCTCCCCGCAGCGTGTCTTTCAGCGGTGGAGGCAGGTTGTCGGCGGGATTTTCCAGTCCCACCAAGGTCGATCGCTTTTTGTATGGTTTACACACCCCGCTACTGGAGAACCCGCCCCAAAGTCTCTCGGATAATTAAGATGTCGGAGTCAAGGCAGAGTTTGGGAGTTGCTGGTGTGGGTGCCAGAGACAGGGAAGGGCAAGGTGAAGGAGGATTCAAAAAAAGGAAAAGAGTTTAAAATTTGAAGCGTGGCCGGAAATCACTTTTAAGGTTGCACCTGTGTGGTCTATTGCTGCTTTGAGACATGGTAAAGATTAAATAATTGCACATAATCTTGTGGCATTGCATAAATGGCATTGTGCCACATTGGTGCCTTTTGTTGTCAAGCCACTTGATTCAGTTCAAAGGCAATTATAGAAAAGGACTATCAGTGATATGATTGCTAGCTCCTTTTAAACTTGAAAGTTGCTGTTTGTATAAGATGGGACCATCAGTCGTATGATTGTGATTATTAAATGCATTTCCACATTCGTGCAGTGGTTTTCTTTTCCTGAGGGAGGCTATCAGCATTTCCGTTACACCCCACCTGCCAAATGCAGCTCGCCCCCATTTATGTCCCTGCCTGAAATCATCCTGTGTCGCAGCACAAAGGTGGGGGTTTCTGCAGTTCACAGAGCAAGGCCTCTGAGGCAATTTATATTTCTAACTGCAACAGGTGGCTCAAACAGTTTAAACACATCTCTTCCATAAAAATGTCTTACTTTGAAGAAGAAAACTACCTCTGCAGTAATCACTGAATTTTGAGTGGGTGGGGAATGATCTGCTGCTAATTCCTTTTCAGACCAGATATTTAATCTAAAGCCCACCAATAGACAAAAGGATTAACTTTGAAGGAAACAATTGTAACGAGGTTATCACCTTTCTATTAAAACAAGAGGAAGTGGTTATCATTGTTTGACTTTAAAAAAAGTTAAAGTGAACAGTGGCTGTGTTTCTTTAAATTTCAGACTTTTAGCCAATAAGTCATCAGCTTGCACTAATGCTTCCAATCATGTTTTGTGATTTTTGTTTTTAGGTTGTGCTGCCGACTCCCTATATTTCTCCATATCCCCTCTCATTTGTCCCAGCAACAAGCTCATCTCAGGCCTCTCAGCCTGTGTTAGTCGTCAACCAGTCACAAGGAGCAGGATTTAATTCCATCCCACCAGGAGCAGGCTGGGGGGAAAGGGTTGCCATGGAGAGACAAACACATTCCCAACTCCCCCTATTAATTCCAGGGAGAATGGGGGGTGGGGGTGGGGGTGGGGGGCTTCCCCCCCACCATTGGGAAGATGGCTTCCCAATTGGGTAAATCTACAAGAATGCCAATCTGTTAAATGCCTCCCAGGCAAGGTCAGAATTTAATAGATTAGGGAAAACAAATGACCATTCCATTGAGGAATACATGATGGATTTTAACAGATTGTATCAAACATCAATGAAATTCAGTTTGGGAATTGCTGGATCAGTACCAATAGTAAGTTATTGGATCCTGTCCCATACAGACAAGTACAAATTGGTGTTCAGTTCACAGAGATCGACACCCTGTTGGATTTGATTTGTGTGGTCTTACAATAATTCTTGGTGAAACAACCAGTTCCTTCAATCTTCATGGAACAAACATGATATTGTACTGTGACACAAGCAATAGAAGACTCAAATGATTGGCATATTTTGAAGTAGTCCAAATACCAGACACTGTCAATGTAACAGAAGGGTTACAGACAGGCAGAATAAGGATGAAAAGACATTGATCAGATATGCCTATTGCAACAGGGAACAAAATTGGAATAATAAGGGAAGAATGAATCCCAGAAATGCCTAAACAACAGTTAATAGGTGCTTTGGGTGCGACTTGAAATATCAGGCAGTGATTGCCTAAAACAAAGAGGCAGGATCCTCGATATAAGTGACAAAGGGCATTCTGAAGAAGAGGATGGTCACAAGAAGTTTTACTTGTGTGATGAACGCATTAACCTTTGTCTCCTTTAGTTGTACAATTTTAGAGAGCACTTGTACTTTAACGGTTTGTGCAACAAATTTGTTAAAATGTTACTTTGATTCACTAAGTAATGAGGATCAAAATAAAGTTATGGGATATAAAATAGTACTTGCTTTTGATTTGGTGAAGACAAGCATTGACGTCATGAAAGAGGGTCATTATTGCACATCAAATAGCTGGAGTAAGCCAATTTATAAGTACAGATGTAATCTCTAGTGAAATACCTGTGCTGTTGAATAAATCTTTTATGAAAAAAATGGAGCATGATAAGACAATTACTTTTGAAAAATTTGTGGGGGAATCTACAGTTTATCCAGTCAGGGTATAATATCCCTTAACAAAACCTGATGTCTAACACTTCCAAGAAACAAACATTAATGGCATCAAGTAATAAGAATAAAAGAGGGGGGAAACAAATTGTCTTAAAATTATATAGACAAATTGTTTACCCTACTTTGCAATAGTTAAAACTTCTGTCTAAAGATACAGGCATGATTGATTAGGGGTATACAAGGCTCATGGAAGAGATTAGTGAGAATTGAGATATTTGTAAAATTAATGAAGGACACTGCCACTGGCACATGACTTTAACAAGGTAGTTGTCATGGATCTGAAAGAATGGGGCAAGGACAGAAATATTTTCTTCCACCATTTTATACACTTAGAAGCCAGATTCACTTTTTCTACACTCATGCAGGGTAAGGGCAAGAGGGTTATTATGGACAAAATTATGAATATATAATAAGAACTATACTTGGGGACACCAGCAAAGTTTGCAACTGATAATGGAGATGATCTTGCTAATGACAAGTTCAGAATGATGTTTACTAATATGAGTAAAATGGTTATGAATACAGAAGCAAAGAGTTATTTTAGCAATAGTCTCTCTAGAGAAATCATGCTATGATCAATCAAAAGTTGCAAAAAATTGTAGTTTGTCAACTGGACTGTAAATTGACAACTGCCCTGGCTTAAGTAGGCCATGCAAAGACTTTCCAACAAATGGTTTAAAGATATACAGTGAGATTCTCTGGCCTCTGCGTGTCGTGTTTCTCAGCAGAGGGAGGCGGCCTGCCATTAGCTGGTGGTCGGATTTTCTGGTCCTGCAGCTGCAAATAGGATTTTCCATTGAATCCTTACCACTCCGCCAGGAAACGTGGAGCGGGGGTGCGACAATGGCGGAACTGGAAGATCCAGCCGGCGTGAACAGCCAGAAATTGCACTTTCTCCCTGAGACTGCGAGGGTTTCCTCTGGGTGTTCCGGTTTCCTTCCCACAGTCCAAAGATGTGCAGTTTTGGTGGATTAGCCATGATAAAATTGCCTCTTAGTGTCCAGGGATGTGCAGGTTAGATGGGGTTACAGTGTTACGGGGATAGGGAAGGGGAATGGGGTAGGGTGCCCTTTCAGAGGGTTGGTGCGGATTCAATTGGTGAATGGCCCCTCTATGTTCTATAATCCTTGTCAATAGGTTTATGGGCAAAATCCTAAATTGCATCATGTTCTTTGTGATAGTTCTCCTGCTCTAGATGATACTACAATTTATTCTATTTTTTCTGCATATTTGAACGCTTTTATTGAGGCAGAAGTCTCAGAGAATATTTGGAGAACACTAAGGTATTATATTATGAGGTCATCCAAGAAGAGTGAATTTCAGGCTATTTAGTATCCTATAAAAGAGAGGGTCATAGAGAACAGAAAAACTCTGGTAACGTAATAAGTGATGATGGCAAGACAGTTCTTATCAAAGATGGGAATAAAACTGTTAAAGCTCCTTCCTCATGATTAATCATAATTAATTACACAATATTGGATGCTGAGTAGCTGACATGAGACACCTTGCATCTCAAATGTCCATATGTTTGTGATGAGAGTCCTGAGGAATAGAATGTGGCAGATCAAGGTCTGGATATAATAATAATAATAATCTTTATTATTGTCACAAGTAGGCTTACATTAACACTGCAACAAAGTTACTGTGAAAATCTCCTAGTCGCCACACTCCGGCGCCTGTTCGAATGCACGGATGGAGAACTCAGAATGTCCAATTCACCTAACAAGCACGTCTTTCAGGACTTGTAGAAGGAAACCGGAGCGCCCGGATGAAACTCACACAGACACAGGGTGAACGTGCAGACTCCGCACAGACAGTGACCCAAACCAGGAATCGAACCCGGGTCCCTTGCGCTGTGAAGCAACAGGGCTAACCTCTGTGCTACCGTGCCGCCCATAACATGAGTGATCATGATACACATGACAGAGTAGAACATCCACAGGACAATTATACAGACTGGGTTTTGGGGTGACATATTCCAGAGGGGTCTGCTGAATGGAAGGATGTGTCAGTTGTGGCATATGCAGTGTGCATAAATATAGTAAGTATAAATTTTGGTTGGATGTTCAAGATGATGGCCAAGAAGTGAGGTCCATGAACTGGAAGAATAGAGTGAAAGAGTGGAGAGTAAGAAAGCTCAGTGCAAGCAAAGGTAGTGACTCTTGAAGTGACTCTTATATCAGAAAACAATCACTAACTGGAGAAAGAATCTGTGATAATGCAAGAAGGAGATCTCGTAGTGGTAGTCCTGACAGACATAAAGATTAGACAGGGAAATAAAGGCCACAGAGTAGTTATGTAGCAGGTCTAGAAGTAGAAGTTCTCGTGATTGGGAAACTTCAGGATTAAAGAGTCAAAACAAAGCAAGCTAGATAGTTAGACAGAATTTGGAGTTTATTCTGAGGTATCAGATAAGGAGCGACCAGCTTTGTCATATACATGGATTTGTAATGAAAATGTCCTTGCCGATTAGACTTAAAGACTAAAGTCAGGTTAGTACCAGGGGCTTTGAAGGATGACTGAGGGGACTCTCTCACAGATGGAAAACTCATCTCAAGAATCTTCTTAGCTCTTTTGGCCACATATTCATCAGAGTGTAAGTCTCCGGATGTAAATCCCACAATTCTACAGGGGGATACTTTTAGATTGAAGCATTTCTGAAACTGCCCAAAGAGGCAACACATGCTGAAGGAAAACTATGGAAAGTAAACAAATGCATTTATGACTGATTGATACTTAAATGGTATAGCATATTTTTTGTGAGATCTATTTTGCTCAAAATAGGTTCGCTTCAACTGAAAGTAGACCCCACAATGTTTTAGCGGCATCATAAAGGAAAACGTTCTGGCATCGTCATGATGCATGTTGATGATTTCTTATGGGTGGTACTATGAAATTTGAAAATGTATTATTAACAAGATTACAGTAGAATTTAAAATTTGGAATCAAACTTGCAGGTATTTCAAATATATTGAGTTAGATATTAACAATGTAGGTGCAGTGTAACTCAAAATCAACAATTATGTTGAAAGAGAGTTACTTCCATCACAGTTAATCATGCTAGGTCTTGTTTTCTGAAGAAGCCATGGTACATTTCCTCATATGCCAGATACCACTGGTGCCTCGTCATTCTCAATGTATAACTCTCAACAGCCAGTAGCTCAAGTCACACCTAGGCCCAATCCTGTTCTTGTCTGGTGCACGTGCAGCAACAATAATGACAACTTGCAGTTATATAACCTACTTAATGTCATAGAATGTCCCAAGTTGCTTCACTGGAGCTTTGTTGGAGAAACTTTGACACCAACTCAAGGAAGCAGACAACAGAACAGGTGACCAAACACCTGGTTGGAGATAAGTGCTAAGCAGTGCTGTAAAGGAGGACAGAGGGGGAGAGATATTAACAGGATTGGTGAGGAAAGTTTAGAATATATTTTTAAATAGCTGGAGGCACAGCGATTGATGATGAAAGCGGGAGATGCACAAATACCAGAGATGTGGGAACACAGAGTTTACAGGGAGTTCCAGGGCTGAAAGAAGTGTCAGAGGTAGAGAGGGATGAGGCCATGGAGTGATGTGAACACCAGTATAACAATTTTAAAATTGAGATGTTTGTTGACTGGGAGCCATACATGCAAATTTCCAGCAGGAGTCACTGGATAGCAATCAGGAATAGGGAATTCTATCTGATATCCTCTCCTTCTCTGGGTCCTGGGATACTGAGAACAATTGTAGAATCTCCAGAGCCTCAATATCACAGTTAAATAGTAAAAACTGAAGTTCAACTGCTGCTCGCTTATAAATAACCTTCAATAAAAGCATTAATCATCTTGTTGAAAGCTTATTACCTCCAGAAAACACCTATACTATCCAATCAGCAAGAAAACCTGTGGGAAAGGTATTTGAAGAGTTTGAGAGTTGGAGGGTGAGTGAGTGAGACAGAGAGAGAGACAGACAGAGAGAGAGAGAGATAGCGCATAGGCCATAGTTTAGGATTGACATCCTTATAGATTTAACTCCAACATTATAGTTTTTGAATGGGTAAAAATTACTAAAATGCAAACTAGACTCTATGGCTCCAATGTATACTGGAGGTGGTGCAGGTGAAACCGAAAATGATTGTAAAACATGACAAGGCAGTGATGCAGATATCCTGCTCAATCCTTGTCAGGACCTCCTTAGCATTTTCCTTTTCTTTTTCCCCATCTGACAGCCAGCTAAACGACAGCCTCGCTGGCGGCCTGTAAGATGAAATTACATCAGGAAGTCATGGCCGCCATAGTGAGCAATAGTCCCCCGCCCCATCCCTGGCAATCAGTGGGGAGGTTGTTGAACAGATAGGGTGAGAGGGGCGATAATTAACAAGGGTAGCTGTTGTTAATCAGGGGAGAGAGGAATGATCAGGAGCAGGGGAAGGAAAGAGGCCGCAATATAAGAGGCAGGTCTTTGGATTGGAAGGGCAGATAGAGAACTGTGGTTGAAAGGTGGCAGAAGAGGAGCCATACTTGCCAAGAGCAGGTGTTGCTGATTGGAAGAAGGAGAGAGAGATGCGATCGGAAAGGGAAAGAGCGCATGACTGGAGGAGAAGGGAGAGGCGTGGTCAGAAAGTGGTAGAGAGAGACACAGTCAAAAAGAATGGAGAGAGAGAGGGGCGCGATCGGATGGAGGAAGAGAAAGAGAGGCATGATCAGAAAGGATGAGGTGGGATGGGCAAAACGGGAGGGGGAGGACTGAGGATGATCGGAACATGGGGAAGAGTGTAACCGTGATCAGTAGGGGAGAGGCCAAATCTTTCTTTCGGGATGGTGTCGCAGGGACTGGGGGTGGGGGAGCATTCCTGCTCCTCTCGAGCCACAGGTGAATGCTGAAAATTTTTCTGACTATGAGTCAGTGGTAGCTCCTGCCCTCCTTTTGCAGCTGTGATCTCAAACCTCTGGGAAACCCATACAACAGCAGTGAATTTTAATCGAGTTCCCAAATGCATTGTGGGAGACTGCTTTGATATGTGAATTAAGTGTCCCATTTCTCCACTTGGGAAACCTCAACATCTACTGTCATTTAAAAAAGGTAGCACTGATGCTTCACAGCTCCAGGGTCCCAGGTTCGACTCCCAGCTTGGGTCATTGTCCATGCGGAGTCTGTACGTTCTCCCTGTGTTTGCGTGGGTTTCCTTCGGGTGCTGCGGTTTCCTCCCACAAGTCCCGGAAGATGTGCTGTTAGGTAATTTGGGCATTCTGAATTCTCCCTCTGTGTACACGAACAGGCGCCGGAATGTGGCGAGTAGGGGCTTTTCAGAATAACTTCATTGCAATGTTAATGTAAGCCTACTTGTAACAACAAAGATTATTATATTATAAAAGGTGCTGGGGCATGTGCAGTTGATTGTGGATAGATTTCCCATATTTAAATCTTTAACCGCCACCATTCTGGCCTTACCCTTACCATCCTTGAGGAGTCAATTTCAAGGTTTTAAATTCAGTTTAGTTTTCTTTTAAATCAATACTTTCCCTGAAAAATGTCTGTTTACTTATTTCATGGTGAATAATCATTAATTATCAAAAGATTTCAACAATAGCAGAGAATCCAGAACTCATGCCGATAAATATTATTGATGCCCCCATTGATGCACAGTACAGTGGTTAGCACTGCTGCCTCACAGCGCCAGGGGTCCGGGTTCAATTCTAACCTTGGGTGACAGTCTGTGTATAGTTTGTACATTCTCTTTGTGTCTGCATGGGTTTCCTCCGGGTGCTTCGAGTTTCCTCCCACAGTCCAAAGATGTGCAGGTTAGATGGATTGGTATGATTAATTGCCCCTTAGTGTTCAAAAAGGTTATTGGGTTACGGGAATAGGGTGGGGACATGGGCCCAGGTAGGGTGCTCTTTCAAAGGGTCGGTGCAGACCCGATGGGCTGAATGGCCTCCTTCTGCATTGTAGTGATTCTATGATTCTGTTCTATGATTCTAATCCCACCCCTGCTCCCATTCCATTCTATCCCTTCCCCTTCATAATTAGCAAGAGTTTAGGAACCTTGTTATAAACACTGTCAACACGATGAGAAGTGTCAACTGTTAAACAAAAGTGATGGATTTTGTATGCTTTTCAGCGCCTAAGTATTAATTTTCATCCCAAAGGATTCACTCCTAATGACCAGCATGGCAGCTCTAACCCACGTAAAGCTCTGAAAATGCACAAGGGAAAAACCTCCCCCCCCAAACAAAACACAACTAACATATCACGGCAACCGAGGTAAAGCCCTTCAAAGAAATAAACTGCATCGATATTTATTTTTTCTCAAAAGGCCATTTGTTGCAGGGTCTTGGAAGAAGCCAAGCTCTGGACTGGCTGTGCAGACGAAAGTCGGCCAGGTTTTGCCAAGTGCTGCTATAGCGGCGGTGGCCTCTCGCAGCGTGCGTGCTGGCGGCTCACGCCACGGCTATATAAGTAGCGCGGGAGCTCTCTTCTGCCTGTCTCCTGAACTCTGGAGCAGCGTTTAAAGGAACTTCAGCTGGGAAACGCGCCCCTCCGCTTCAACATCGCCGTACAATGGAACCCAAATGCCCAGCTCTCTGCCCGACCTGTGCAGACTCAGACTGCAGCGACAACTCCGTTAAGGTAACACGGAATGAGGCAAAGGTCGATTTTAAAATCTTGCAGGGGGAAAAGGCAATCGCACCTTTTTTTTTAGAAAGCAAAAAAAATTCTGATGTGTTCAGTTGCAACTATTCCAGAACCACTTTCATTGTTGGGCAAGTTATTTTTTTGAGGGTGGTAGGCATTGCCAAGTAAATAAGTGTACAACCGTACGCTTCTATATTATTTAAATAACTTGTTTTGCACTTCTCGTTTCATTCACAGAAGTATATTTTTTTACACTTTTTGCACAGAAAAAACGGCTGGGCGAAAAAGTTATGCATACAACATTCAGCTGGCTCCTTCGACTATTGTTCCCCCCCTTCCCTACACACACACGTTAGCAGCAGCTTTCAAAAGTGTTTCAGTCCTTCATTTACAAAAAAAAATACCAAGGTTTTGTGTGCGTGAAGTGCATTGAGAATAATGCTAATCCCGGGACTGAGAACGGAGAAGTAATTTGATGCCCTTATTTCTTGTTTTGCACCATGTTTGCTGTTTGGAGCCTGGGCTAGGATGAATTTCCCAGCGTGTTCCACTGGGTAGCGTTAGTATTCTGCTTGTGTGCCGCTAGACTGCCTGGTTTGACTTTACTGTAATATTATTTAAACCCGAGGAAGCAGATTTCTGATGCATCATCATAATCACATCCAGTTAAAATAAAACAACGGTCTAGTTTAGCCTTGAGACGTTTTTTAAAAACTTTCAAAATAATGAAAACAACATGTGTTTTTATGGAACCCTATTTTTTTTGCCAAGAAAATCGGTCTATGGATTAAGGAAGAAACAACCTTACAGTTCTGTGAATGACACACACACACTACTCAGGCGTGTGTTTCTGTTTGATGCGTGGAGCTGTTGAGACATTGTTAATGGGATTTTATGCAAAATTTAGAAAGAAAAATCTGAAACAACAAATACAATTAGTGAGGGGCTTATTTATGTTCTCAACCAGTTTTGAATTAATGAGTGAAAAGCTTTAAGGACACTGACGTATATTTTTCTAAGGATTTTAAGCATAAAATAGTATACGCAAATGACGCGTATATAAAGACAGTATTTGCTGGAGCCTATCCTTCAGCTGGATTCCAACCAAGGAACAGAGAGTTTTTCTCTTTTCTCTTTCTGTATCTACTTGTTACTCTCAATGCATTAGCTTAACACGTATTTGTAATATTCTGCCTAAGTTCAGAAAAAAAAAGTTTTCTATTTCAGCAATTTATGTTACTCCAGGCAAACTTCTTTTGGGGGAAAAAAAAATTCAAGAATAGGCCATGGAAATTGAATCTCCCAGATTTATTTTGAATTTAAGCAATTTACAACCCAGAATCTGTAGCTTGTTGCTCATCCAATTATTAATACAAACTTCTAAACTGCACCCCCCCCCCCCCCCCCCCCCACACACACACACACACCCTCCAGCACACATACACAAAACAAAACAATTATTGCTATGGAGTTTTGTACTGTAGAATATCTCCAGTGTAAGGTGGCTGCATTATTCAACACAATGGGCTGGGTACCGTGGACAGTGCCCCAGATTGCATTTTTGTGCTTTGTAACCGTGCTTCAAAATCAGCTTATTTGCTGATCAACAGAATTGACTTAGACTGTCAGTGGTAGCCCATGCACTGGAGACCTTACAGCAGCTGATGGGAGCTTAAAAAAACGACACCATTTCAAGAGTTAACCTGTTCTGAACATGCGTTTCCGAACTGGAAAATATCTATTGCAATCAGTTTTCATTCTCTCATGGTGTAGCAGACTTAATTGATGTTATCCAAAGCTTGTAGACAACACACTAATGTTGGCTGGGCTCGATACTGGACTGCATATTTCCCATTCTGCTCATGTTACAAGGATAATATCTGAACTCTGAGTCAGTGTAAGGACATTACTTTTTGACACTGTTTGGACCAACACTGATCATGACCATTTTACAAATCAAGTTGTGCTTTGATATTTTTCGTTGGAGCAAATGGGGATTTGCACTTTTTAGCACAAAGCATTTGCCATCCTGAATGCTATTAATAAGATTTGACAAGAGGCATAGTGTAGTCTTGTCAAAATAATGTAACATGTGATAAAGGTGGTTTGGGGAACCTATGATACAGGACCTCAAGCCTATTGTGAATCAGCAACTTTTCTGATTAACTTTTCTTTTTCCTTCCCAGGACAAAAAAATGTCCCCTTGCAGGCAACTGCTATTCATTTCCATCGCTTTCACAATGTACTTTATAGATGGAGTGACTGCAGCTGAAACTCTATGTGGTGGTGAGCTGGTGGACACTCTACAGTTTGTCTGCGGTGAAAGAGGATTTTACTTCAGTAAGTTAACTCACCTTTGTCCTGAAAAATCAGGGAATTAAAAAAATGTCTTTGTATGTGAAGACTTGCTAAGTCTAATTGCCTGTTTTTTGATTACTTTTTACATGTTAGGGGAGGAGCCCACTAATTTCATTCTCTATTCCAGTGCCCATGGCTCCAATTACTATTCCAAAGTATTATGAGATTTTCTAATCTTGAGAGTCCACTTCAAGACTAGACATATCCAATTTTTATTTTAAGTTTCTCCTAAACTTACACCTGAAGCTATTCTGCCCCTTGACCATGCGACTGTCATTTGATAATGACTTCCTTAAATACAATGCACTCTTTAGTGAATTTTTGTCACATGCATGAATGTTTACGGTTCTGCAAAACCAACTGAATGAGTATGTGAATTGGTGCGAAGTTCAGGATCATGTTGGAGCCTTTAAAGATTCCTTTGAGCTCCAATTGTCCATTGGAAATTTCAAAACTGTATTGATAGATTTTTGTGAGGTAAGGTTTCAGATAAAAGGCAGGTTAATGGGAGTTGAGATACTGAACACCCATGACCTAAAGTAATGGCAGAAAGTTTTGAGGGGGCTGAATGGCCTAGTTCTTGTTCCCAAACATGAACCCCAGCCTGGATTCTATGCAATCCTGTTGATTGAAAGGGTTTACAGAACCATGGGTGTCATTTCCATTTCCTTTAAACAGCTTCTGCTGTAAAGTAAGGATTTTCAAATGGTTTTATAAATTCCTATTGAAAGATAAATCATTTCTTTCTTTAAGTTACGGATATGAGAAGAGGCTGTGGCGCTCACTAGATGTAGAGAAACTGTGATTTCTAATTTTCAGAATACAATCCTTCAGAGGTGCTATGTCAGTGAAAGTTAATGTGCCTTTAAGCAAACCTGTAAACAAATGTAAAAACTCCTACATACCACCAAAAATATTATTCCCAGTCAGCTAGGCTGCTGTATTAAAAAATAATTATTGCTGTACTTCACTTGAACAGCAGACCTTTTATGAATTATCTTTCTTTATCCATAGAATCCCTATAGTGTAGAAGGAGGCCATTCAGTCCATCTGCACCAACATTCCAAAAGAGCACTCTATCTTGACCCACTCTTCCACCCAATCGCCGTAGCCCCGCGCATTGGGCATGGCCAATCCACCTAACCTGTACATCTTTGGGCACTGGGGGGCAATTTAGCATGGCCATCCACCTAACCTGCTCATCTTTGGACTGTGGGAGCAAACCAGAGCACCCAGAGGAAACCCACGCAAACAAGGGGAGAACATGCAAACTCCACATAGACAGCCACCCAAGGCTGGAATCGAGAAATTTTAAACAAAGTATGATATTTCCTACAAACATCTGGCAGGCTTTGTGCACAACACATATATTAAAATGTTTCTTTTTGTTGACTACAGACCATATTTTAAGAGAGAAAAGGGACAATTAGCAGGCAGGTGGGTAGTGTCATAAACTCGGGTCTTGGAACAAATTTCCAAGCCTGTAGTTGTGCTGAATAAGCACATTTTCTCACGTGTTCTCTCTCTCTCTCTCTCTCTCTCTCTCTCTCTCTCTCTCTGACAAGGACACAAAGCTAAACCATTCTGCTGATAGTCACAATGGAGTGCTTGTTTATTTCCACATTCTTCTGATTAAAGTAATTCTGCTGCAGCATTCCATCTTTCATTTAAAGACATTTTTAATGATCGAGGCTTTTGGAACTATACTCTGCAGAAGAAAGGAATGGGTTGCAGGGTCAGGGGAGAGTAGAGGAATAAATAATTTATTTTGCTTTTGCATGTGACAGTTTTAGTCCAGAGTCCCCAATCATTGTATTTGGTCTTCAGCACTTGCCTGTACAAACAAATTGGCCAATTGGCCTCATTTTAAGACAAAAGTGATCCAGCCAGATTTTAACAAATTCCCCAATTTGCAGGACTTTGGTTACCGATGATAGCGTAGTTATGTCTTGTGTCAACATGCCTTTATTCTTGTTTATCTTGCTGATCATCTGGAGATCTTCACAAGTGAAGGAACATACAGTTAAGATGAAAATAACAATCTGAAGAGGGGCTTTCTTTTTAAGAGAAAGATAAAGCCTTTGCATGGAAATGTGGCTCTTTCATAACAATGAAGCTTAAGTGTTTTTCTGCAAGCACCTACAGCAGAAAGTGATGCTATCTGCACCAATCTGAGGAAGAGGAATGCAGTCATCAGTGAGATTCCCAAAAGGATAATCACTGTCTGCAGTCCCTAAGCCACTGCAAAGGTTAACATGAGCGCGGGGTTCATAGCGAGCTAACATTAAAGGTGATTGCCCATTACCTAAACCAAAGTTATCTTTTACTCTGATCCTACAGTTAATGCCATATAGTTCATTGGACTTCTCTGTTTCATTGCATGCCTTTTCTGCTGTGTTTGCAAGGTCAAGTGGCCTCTTTTTGGCAAGTTCCATAAATTTGTTCTCGTTCTTTAGCGTCAATGTGAACCGGAAGCTTCCTGGAATTCTCGATGCTGAAGCGTGAAAACGAATAAAAATGTACTCTCCTCTTTCAGGTAGAGCAACTGGACGATCCAATAGCCGGAGACAGAACAGAGGAATAGTAGAAGAATGTTGCTTTCGCAGTTGTGATTTGGGCCTTCTCGAACTCTACTGTGCAAAACCTGTCAAGAAAGAGCGTGATCTCTCCGGAACACCCTTTAACCTTTTACCATCAGCAAATAAGGTATGCAGTTGTTTCTTTGCTGCTTTCATCAGTAATGTGATTTTTTTTTAATGAAGGGCATTTCCTCTCTACAATTTTTTACCTCCATGAAGGTTTTATGGCAGGTTAGTTAGTAAACTGGTTGCATACTCTTGCTCTATGCTCTCAAATAGAAAGTAAAAATGGTTCCCGTCATTCTCCACCTCATCCCTAAACATAAAGATTTATTAACATTTAAAAAAGATTCTGGTTTCACCTACTCGGGTACTTGCTATTAGTGACAGCCAGCACAGTTCATTACAGACTCCTATATGTCTGCGCAAATTTGAGGGGGTATATTCTACTTGAGTTAATTTTCTTCCCCCTCTATTACTTTGACAATTGTACAGCATACCATAATTCCCCCTTATTGCCTATTATAACCTGAAATAAACCATCAGTGAAACATTACCTAAAAAAATAAATAATGTTTATTAATCACAATTAACTACTTTTCTTTTTTAATTTTTCCAATTAAGGGGCAATTTAGCGTGGCCAATCCACCTTCCCTGCACATCTTTTGGGTTGTGGGGGTGAGACCCACGCAGAAACGGGTGAATGTGCAAACTCCACATGGACAATGATCCGGGACCGGGATCGAACCCAGGTCCTCGGCACCGTGAGGCAGCAGTGCTAACCACTATGACACTCCCTGTGCCTCCTGAACTACTTTTCTTTCACAAAATCTGAAATTTGTGTGACTGTGGCTCACAACAAAAGTTGAGCTGAGCTTAATGATCTTTACTTTTTACTCTTAGTATCTTTATATAGTGCTACTAATGCTATATGGGTTCATGATATCCTTCATAGACTCATAAAGTGCAGAAGGAGACACTGAGTGCCGGTTCTTTGGAAGTGCTGTTAGTCCTCTGCTCTTTTCCATAGCCCTGTAAATCTTTACTTTTTAAGTTTACCTCCTATTCACTTTTGAAAATTATTATTGGATCTGATTCCACCACCTTTTCAAGAAATGCATTCCAGATTTAACAATACACTATGTTTAACAAAAAAGTCATCAGTTATCTTAAATCTATGTTCTCTGATTACCAATACTTTTGCAACTAGAAGCAGTTTCTCTTTATTTATTCCATCAACACCCATCATAACATTGAACACGTAAATCAACCTTTCTAAATAGTTAAGAACTCACTTTCTTTCATTGTGTACATAACATTTTCACCAAAATTCATTCCACTAAATCCAGTTGTGAACTATGCATTTCTTGGAAGAATTTTGTAGTATAAGATAGATTAAGTAACTTGGTTTCCCCTTGAAAGTATTACCATTTTATTTTCAACATCCGTGCTATTAATTTAAGCCTTGCCTTCTATATTTTGTCACCATTAAGAGGACCCAAGGCAGAGATTGTGTTATTTAAAATAAAGAATCTTTATACTGATGTTCCCCAGAACACTATCACATTCTGCTACCTGCTCCCCAGAACACAGTGGCAGAGTGGTTAAAACTGCGGCCTCACAGCGCCAAGGACCCGGGTTCAACTCTGGCCTTGGGTGACTGTCTGAATGGAGTTTGCATCTTCTCCACCAGTGGTGTCTGCATGGGTTTCCCCTGGGTGCTCCAGTTTCCTCTCACAGTCCAACGATGTGCAGGTTAGATGGATTGGCTATGCTAAATTGCTCCTTAGTGTCCAAAGATGTGCAAGTTAACTGGGGTTTCAAGGATATGGCCAGGGAGTAGGCCTAGGTAGAGTGCTTTTTCGGAGGGTCGGTGCAGACTCGATGAGCCGAATGGTCTCTTTGTACACTGTAACAATTCTATATGGAAGTTATTATCAGTGGCATGGCTGTCTTTTTGATCTCGCTCAGAGCAAGTTCATGGCTGTTGATTCAATACCAACAAGACAGGTTATTTGACCCAGCAAGCCCACTCTTACTTTCATCTACTCATTTTTTCATGTACATGTTGTTGGACCTCTTTGAGAATACAGAGACCAGAGGCCTCTGGTCTCTGTATTCTCACAAGAGGTCCTCCAATGTTCATTCATGGTGCGGGGGCATCATAGGCAGGGCCAGTAATTATTGCTCGTGCCTAAATGTCCTTATGAAGGGGGCCTTAAACCATTGCAGTCACTGTGGGGAAGATGCTCTCATAGTGCTGTTAGGTAGGGAATTCCAAGGGCGGCACGTGGCACAGTGGTTAGCACTGCTGCCTAAGGCGCTGAGGACCCGGGTTCAAATTCCGGCCCTGGGTCACTGTCCGTGTGGAGTTTGGACATTCCCCCTGTGTCTGCATGGGTTTTGCCCCCACAACCCAAAGATGCGCAGAGTAGGTGGATTGGCCATGCTAAATTGCCCCTTAATTGGAAAAAAAATAATTGGTACTCTAAATTTAAAACAAAAGGTAGGGAATTCCAGAAAACTGATCCAATAACAGTGAAGGAAGAATAATATAGTTCCAAGACTGTATGGTGTGTAACCTGGAGGGGTACCTGGTGGGGTACCCGATGTAATTGTTGCTTGTGAGGTGCTGTCAAAGAAACTGACAAATTGCCACAGTGTTTCTTGTAGACGGTAAACACTGCTGCCACTGTGCACTGGTGGTGGAGGGAGTGGAAGTTAAAGGTCTTAGATGGGGGTATTCATTCAAGTAGGTTGCATTGTTTTGAATGGTTTCAGGCTTCTTGAGTGTTGTTGGAGCTGCTTATCCAGGCATGTGGAGAGTGTTCCATCACACTTCTGACTTGTATCTTGTGGATGGTGGAAAGGCTTTTTGGGGAGTCAGGAGGTGGATCTACTTGCCACAGAACACCTAGCTTCAGGCTTGCTAGAGATTAACCACAGTATTTATGGGGCTGGTACAGAAGTTTCTGATCAGTGGTGACCCGCAGGATGTTTTTGGTGGAGGATGCGGTGATAGTAATAATTTCAACCTCACCTTCTTGCTTTCTCACTATCTCCAACCATTCTGCTTGTTTCGCTAACTTTTACATTATTGACAAACAAGACTCAAGACCATCATGAGTGAATGAAAAGAAGAATATCCCACAGGCTTTCTATTTTTTTATCTGGCGGCTTCTGAAGGACAAAAGTCCTAAGGCTCTTATGAGCTTGCAACCTTACTTGATATGAGGTCAGAAAAAGAATTGGATCAATTGGACCATCATCTGAATGTTGACCAAGCCCCCCAATGCAACTGTTAACCTCTCATAATTAGTTCTTTTTGGTTCTTTCAAAGGTATATCTCTGGACGTTTTAAAAATACCAGAATGTTCAGAAAGGAAAAATAAAACCCCTCCATTCCCATATAATACCATCTTTACCAGTTAAAGTGCAGTTTATGCTGTGGTTCTTATTTTCTGTTTGTTCAGGGACCAGCAGTACTACATTAGCCAACAATGGGAACATGGTAGTTATCAGTTATCTGAGCTTTCTGACCATCAAATAACCTTTTGATGCTGTTGCAAAATGCGCATGGCAATGTTGTTAATGCTGTTTGTTTTCAATTACAGGAAAGCTTTCGGAAGCCTATGGTTGCCAAGTATTCAAAATATGACTTCTGGCAAAAGAGGTCTGCCCAACGCCTGCGAAGAGGCATTCCCTCAAGTTTCACGGCCCAAAGGCTCAGGAGGCAAGCTGAGGAAGTCCAGACCTTACAGTATGTCAAAACGCACAAGCCACTTCTGACTCTCCCTGTCAAGCCACCCCTCCAGGTCCGAGCGTCATCAAAGAAATACTTCAGTCAAGAATGGTGAAGAACATTTTGCACATTTCCTGAGATAAAAGACGGGGATTATAGCTTTGTACACGACGTCATTTCTGTGGCATTCCAACTGAAATTTTCTCCACCTCCCCCTACCCGACCTCTTCCCTGCATTCCCACCCGCTCCCATTTCCTTACCCTTCCATCAGCCAACAAAGAAGTGCAATGATACTCAAATCGGCCTGGTACAAGTGATACCTGGTGGGCAAAAGAAGTCGTGGTGTCTGAGGTGTTTGGGCCAAAGTGGTCATGCCGCAGACTACAATTTATTTCACATACAAATGTCATGTGATGCATTCCAGATGTGTCCTCGCTTGTCCCGCACCTGTACAAGAAGGGATATCAACACTTTGTGGAATACCTAGTGTCATCCAGATCCTGCACCTTTTTTTTAAACAAGATGAGATTAGGTGAACCTGTGAGGGACTAAAGACAGTGGTGTGTGCAGTCTCGCATTGCCACAGATTGCGTCAAGATTTTTTAATTATTATTTTTCTTTCAACGGCACTATTTCTGATGAACGATAAGTGTGGCCACAAACACACTTGTATTACGGTGCTAACTTGCTTTAAAAGAAGCAAAAGAGCTGACTCGAAGAATTGGGATTTGATAAATGCACGAACATCAAACAGAACTTGAAATGAACTTTTCCGTTTTAGGAAACGTGGCTTTTTAAAAACAAATTAGCTTGGTTTTGGCGGTGCAAGATAGGCAAGGAGAAGACAAAAGGCACAAAAAAAGAGACAAAATCAAAGGGAAACAGCAGTGTTGTAATGATTTTTTTTCCTATGTTTTTCAACTAACTTTATTTCTTATTCATAGTAGTTACTTGCTTTGCTTTGAAAACATACTTGAACTCATATACTTACTGTCCAGGGTCAGATCCTTTTTGGAATTAGTCTGAGCTATATCTTGCAGTGTTGAGCCGCCAAGCTATTAAAAGTAATGGCACTGCGTAAAGGCATTATTTATTTTATGTAAAATATATATGAAAATTGGTCCAAATAATGTACTTAGCACTGATGAGCAACTGCAAAGACAGATACTATTTTGTCTAATTTTGTACTAGTAAAGCTTTCGTAGATGCTTTGTACCAAAAAATGAAAAGAAAACGTTTTTTTTCTCTCTCTCCTCTCTCTCAATATGAGTGTTATTTGGTATTGGAAGCCTCTGTGAGGTACCTTGATTCAGCCAGAGAACCTCAGGCCTTTTTTTGGAAACTGTGTACCCATGCTCACTGCTGTCGGCCATGGTATAATCAAGTGCAATTACTTGGTTACAGCTCATCTCTCATTTTTTGATCCACGTTTTGTTAACATTTTATGTTTCCTATCGGTTTTGTGATTCACTTCTGATTTGAGTGTTTGAGTGACATCACATTATATTCACCATTGCTTCGTCAAAAATGGAAAGCTTCAGTTTTTTTTATTAAAAGAAAATGAGCTCCAAATGACATCACTTACGTAGTACTCTTTTGTCAAATGTTTGCATCAGCCAGTATGAAGGGAAACACCCACAATCGCATTAGTTAAATAAAGCTTTTTACTTTTTTAAAAAATGTTTTAGCAGATACAGTTAAGGTGTACTCTCCTGTTAACTAATATAATGTCATATATTTAACATGTGCACTCAACCAACATTAGACTCTAGAGAAAGATGAGATTCACGATCATTGTACTTTTGTTTTTAATATCAATAAAAGCAATTTATTACAATACATTTTTGTGTTCTCACTTACCATAACCTCAAGTCTAAACAGTGGTGCAAACAATTTCTTAGACCTCAAGGGACTGCAAAAGGTCTGATTTTAGGAATTGATGTGGAGAGTGCCTCCAATAGTTCTGTTGTAAAAAACAAAATAAGATTGTGATAGAACATGCTTCCCGTAATAATGTACAAGTCAAAGGATCCTCCATTTTATAATGATTAAATCGCTCTGCCCATAACCAGTCAATTAGTAAATCATAATTAGATTGCGAGAACAAAACAACAGCATCATGTTGCACTTCAGACAGTGCAGAGGGAGATTGGCAAGAAATCGCAAATCAGTGAAGCAGCCCATAGTTGGGGGTTGGTTATCTCAGTTGGCTGGGCAGCTGGTTTGTGATGCGGAGCAACATCAGCAGCAGAGGTTCAATTCCTGTACAGGCTGAGGTTATCCTTGAAGGACCCACATTCTCAACCTTGCTGCTTGCCTGAGGTGTGGTGACCCTCGGGTTAAATCACCAGTCAGCTCTCAAAGGGGAGAGTAGCCTATGATCCTCAGGGACCATGGCAACTTTCCTGTTTTAAGACAACAGTCGTAACAAACAACTTAATAATAATAATCTTTTTATTGTCACAAGTAGGCTTACATGAACACTGCAATGAAGAATCTGTGAAAAACCCCTAGTCGCCACATTCTGCCGCCTGTTCGGGTTCACGGGGAGAATTCAGAATATCCAATTCACCTAACAGCACGTCTTTCCAGACTTGTGGGAGGAAACCGGAGCACTCAGAGGAAACCCACACATACAATGGGAGAGCATGCAGACTCCACACAGGCAGTGACCCAAGTCGGGAATCAAATCTGGGACCCTGGAGCTGTGAAGCAACAGTGCTACCCACTGTGCTACCATACTTGAGAGTGTGTTGGCTGATTACAATGAAAGCACAAAACTAAATTATTTCCTGAAAGCTATGCCATGGTTTGAATGACTTAAATCAGAAACTTAGTTCAGCTTATTGAAAACAAATATCAGTGTGAAGTATTTTTAAAATAAATTTGGAGTACCTAATTCATTTTTTCCAATTAAGGGGCAATTTAGCCTGGCCAATCCACCTAGCCTGCACATCTTGGGGTTGTGGGGGCAAAACCCACACAAACACACAGAGAATGTGCAAACTCCCAGAGCCAGGATTGAACCTGGGACTTCAGCACCATGAGGTAGCAGAGCTAACCCCCTGCACCACTGTGCTGCCCTAGCGTGAAGTATTTGGTGGAATGATATCAAGAGCTGTTTTGGGGAAGTAAGCTGCAATTGCTGAGGGCACTTTTCAAATCTGAGATTTTCCACTGCATTGAGAAAAGTAAACAATCATTTTGATGATTCCAACATAGAAATATGTTAATGGTGATTTTGCATCCTGATAGCTACACATTGTCATAATATACATCAGTACATTATGGTGCAATCACATACACACACTGATGGACATGCAGTAGGACCAACCAGCATACGTAACACCGCAGCCAATCACCAGTGAGAGCAAGCACTATAAAGACGGGACAGGAGAGTTCCCGCTCATTCTAGCAGCAGCCAGCTCAGAGCACAGAGCTCACAGCCTGCATCACAGACATTCACCATGTGCTGAGTGCCTCACCATAGCTAGTGATAGGAAAGGGTCCACAGTTAAGCTGGTATTGCTTATACCCACGTTTACAGTATGTTAGCATAGTTGAACAGTTAATAAAATAGCTTAACTCCACTGCCAGCATTGATGGCTTGTTTGTGAATCAGAACACCCAACACGACATGGTACAAGGAGTGCCCGCAATCTAGCACTTGTGAGGCCTACCTGCAACTTCTCAGCATTCCGGCATCCTACAGCATGGAGAACATCAACCCGCCGCCGCCGCTCCGCATCGCTGGCAATCTCGGGGTAAATTGGAAGATATTTAAACAGCGCTTCCAGCTCTTCCTCGAGGCCACGGACAGGGAGAAAGCATCGGACACCAGGAAGATAGCCCTTCTTCTCTCCACGGCTGGGCAACATGCCATCCACATCTTTAACTCCCTGACATTCGCGGACGACGAGGACACGACAAAGGAGAAGACGGTGCTCCTCAAATTCGATACACACTTCAGTGTTGAAGTCAACAAAAGCTTCGAAAGGTACCTGTTCCAGCAGCGCTTGCAGGGTAAGGACGAGCCTTTCCAATCATATTTAACACACCTCCGCATCCTCGCGCAATCCTGCAGCTACGGGCCCATCTCCGACTCCATGATACACGACCAGATTGTTTTTAGGGTCATGACGGACACCCTGCATCAGCAGCTCCTTAAAGTTAAGCAACTAACCCTAGCGACTACCATCGAGACCTGTGTCCTGCATGAGAATGCCACCAGCCGGTACTCCTACATACAGGCAGCTGAAACGGCGCAGCAAGGGCCCCATGAGGGGGAACGGGTCCAAATGATCGAACACCTCCCAGGTCGCAGTCTGGAGGAGGGCGGCCATTTTGCATGCTTTCCGAGGCCTCCCGCGCTTGTACACGCCAAACGAGGGGACGATGACATGGAGGAAAGCGATGCGCAGGCCCGCGCCACGCAAGACCGTACCGCGCATGCGCGGTGGCGCAACTAACGCACTGACATCACGACGTGGGGCAAATGTGGCTCCGCCCACTTAAAGTGGCAATGCCCTGCAAAATCGCGACAGTGCCTACGCTGTGGCAGGCTTGGCCACTATGCTGCCTGCTGTCGAGCAGCCCAGCCTGCCAATTCGCAACGATTTAACCAGCCTCGCAGGAATGTTCGGGCAATCCAACCCACCTTCACCGAGTCCGATCCTGACTTCATGCAGACCAGTGACACCGAGGACAGGGAGCCTTTTCGAGTCGCTGTCATAACCAAGAACAGGCTGTCCCTGAATCGAAAGCACCAGCCGCTGTTGGTGTACAGCATTGATCCAGACGACGAGTGGTGTGCCACCCTGACGGTCAACCAATCCCAGATCAGATTCCGTCTGGACACTGGTGCTTCCGCCAATCTCCTCGCATGGTCAGCATTTCAAACCCTGGGGGTCAAACCAACAATTCTTCCATCCAATTGCCAACTGGTCGACTATAATGTTAACGTCATCCCCGCTACCAGATCATGCCAACTCAAGGTGACGCACAACTCGCGAAAAGTCACCCTACCCTTCGAGATCGTGGGCTCCTCAAAGGACTCCCTGCTAAGCGCACAGGCTTGCAAGCTCCTCAACCTCGTCAGCGCGTACATTACCTCACTCCAGAGAACACGTCTGACTTCCAAGATGCGGACTTCAGGGCGCAACTGAGTGCCATCATCACTCAACACCGAGATGTCTTCGAAGGCATGGGCACACTTCCCTACACATACAAAATCCTGCTCAAACAGGACGCCACGCCTGTGGTTCATGCACCTCGCAGAGTCCCAGCACCCCTCAAGGACCGCTTCAAGCAGCAGCTGCAAGACCTCCAGGACCAAGGCGTGCTTTCCAGTATGACGGAAACAACCGACTGGGTCAGTTCAATGGTGTGCGTCAAGAAGCCTTCCGGTGAGCTCCGGATCTGTATCGACCCGAAGGATTTAAATCGTAACATCATGCGGGAGCATTACCCTATCCCCAAGCGTGAGGAGATCACGTGCGAGATGGCTCCAGCCAAAATATTCACCAAGGTGGATGCATCAAAGGGCTTCTGGCAGATTCAATTCGACAAGTCCAGCAGAAAGCTGTGTACTTTCAACACCCCATTTGGCAGGTACTGCTACAATAGAATGCCATTTGGAATCATATCAGCATCTGAAGTGTTCCACCGCATCATGGAGCAGATGATGGAGGGAATCGAGGGTGTGCGCGTCTATGTGGATGCATCATCCTGCACCACCCCGCAGGAGCATATCAGTCGCCTCCAATGCATTTTTAAGCGAATACGGGACCAAGGCCTGCGCCTCAACAGAGCCAAATATTCTTTCGGCCAGACCGAACTCAAGTTTTTAGGAGACTACATCTCCCGGTTGGGTGTGCGGCCGGATGCGCACAAGGTGGCAGCCATCACGGCCATGCAGAAGTCGGCGGATAAGAAGGCGGTGCTCCAGTTCTTAGGAATGGTCAACTTCCTAGGAAAGTTCATCCCGAACCTCGCTTCCCACACCACGGCTCTCCGCAACCTAGTTAGGAAGACGACGGACTTCCAGTGGCTTCCCGCCCACCAGCGTGAATGGGAGGAGCTCAAGGTCAAGCTGACCACCGCCCCGGTATTGGCGTTTTTCGATCCTGCAAGGGAGACGAAAATATCAACGGACGCCAGCCAATCTGGCATAGGGGTGGTGCTCCTGCAACGAGATGACGCCTCGTCATGGGCCCCTGTTGCCTATGCATCACGGGCCATAACCCCCACAGAGCAGCGCTATGCGCAAATCGAGAAGGAGTGCCTAGGCCTGTTGACCTGTGTCGAAAAGTTCCATGACTACGTGTTTGGCCTTCCCCAGTTCACTGTGGAGAACGACCATCGGCCGCTGGTCGGCATCATCCAAAAAGACCTCAATGACATGACCCCTCGCCCACAACGCATTCTGCTCAAGCTCCGGAGATTCAATTTCCAGCTCGTGTACACACCAGGTAAGGACCTGATCATAGCCGACGCTCTGTCCAGGGCAGTCAGCACTCCGTCCGACCCAGAGGGGTTCGTTTGCCAAGTCGACGCCCATGTGGCCTTCACGGCTGCCAATCTGCCGGCCATGGATGAACGCCGAACCCACATTCGCCGTGAGACTGCGGCTGACCCCCTGCTACAACATGTGATGCGCCACGTGACTGACGGATGGCTCAAGGGACAATGCCGGCAGTTCTATAATATTCGAGACGATCTGGCAGCCGTTGATGGCATCCTCCTGAAGCTGGACCGCATCGTGATCCCACACAGCATGCATCACCTGGTTTTAGAGCAGCTGCATGATGGCCATCTCGGCGTAGAGAAGTGGCAACGGAGGGCCCGAGAGGCTAATGGCCTGGCATAAATGAGGAGATTACCAACACTGTGCTCAATTTCCCCACCTGTCAGCGGTTCCAGCCGGCCCAACCACGGGAGACCCTTCAGCCCCATGGGTTGGTCACGTCCCCTTGGTCTAAGGTAGGCGTGGACCTGTTCCATGCACTCGGCAGGGACTATGTTCTCATAGTTGATTATTTTTCCAGCTATCCCGAGGTTGTACGCCTACACGACATCACGTCATCGGCTGTTATCCGTGCCTGCAAAGAGACCTTTGCTCGTCACGGCATCCCACTCACTGTGATGTCGGACAATGGCCCCTGCTTCGCGAGGCAGGAATCATAGAATTTACAGTGCATAAGGAGGCCATTCGGCCCATCGAGTCTGCACCGGCTCTTTGAAAGAGCACCCTACCCAAGCCTCCACCCTATCCCCATAACCCAGTAACCCCACCCAACACTAAGGGCAATTTAGCAATGGTCTAACTTCACCAGCAGGTACAACTTTGTATACGTGACGTCCAGTCCCCTGCACCCCCAGTCAAATGGCAAAGCAGAAAAGGGCATCCACATCGTAAAGAGGCTCCTCTGCAAGGCTGCTGATGCAGGATCCGACTTCTGCTTCGCCTTGCTGGCCTATCGCTCGGCTCCACTATCCACGGGCCTGTCACCAGCCCAGCTGCTGATGGGTCGCACCCTCAGGACCACTGTACCGTCCATTCACATCCCAGACCTCGACCATACTCCGGTCCTTCAGCGGATGCAACAGTCTCGCGCGCAGCACAAGGCGGCGCATAACGCTGGAGCGACTGATCTTCCTGCTCTGGCGCCAGGTGACAACGTCCAAATCCATCTTCCGGAGGGTGGCTGGTCTGCGACTGCTGTGGTTCTTCGGCTGGTGGCTCCCCGCTCATTCCTGGTGTGTCTGCCTGATGGCTCCATTCGCCGCCGCAATCGGCGTGCCCTTCGTCTGGTTCCACGCTCGCTACGTGATCCTCCACCGGTGCCATGCCCTCCTGTTGTCCCCGACCTAGACTTTGTAGATCTTCCAGATACTCTGCATCCTCCTCACTTGGCCGTGGCCCGGCCCGATCCTCAGCCGGTGGCTCCTGACCCTCCCTTGATGCGGTCAGCCCAAATCCGTCGCCCACCTCAGAGACTTGATTTATGAGCCTTACAATGTTGGACTCAATGCTTTGTTCTTTCATCCTGTTTCAGCATTTCACCAGTTTGTTCATAGCATTCGTTATTAGTTTTGTTGTTGGTGTAACACTTTGCTTTTCTTTTCTCTGCACGAGGCACCTTCACGTGTATATAGACTAGCCTCATGTACACAGTTATGTAAATACTGCACAAACATGGTCAGATACACTCATTACACATTATTTATTCTCACATAGGCACATGTTCTTTGTAAAAAAGGGGGATGTCATAATATACATTAGTACATTATGGTGCAATCACATACACACACTGATGGACATGCAGTAGGACCAACCAGCATACATAACACCGCAGCCAATCACCAGTGAGAGCACAAGCACTATAAAGACGGGGGACAGGAGAGTTCCCGCTCATTCTAGCAGCAGCCAGCTCAGAGCACAGAGCTCACAGCCTGCATCACAGACATTCACCATGTGCTGAGTGCCTCACTATAGCTAGCGATAGGAAAGGGTCCACAGTTAAGCTGGTCTTGCTTGTACCCACATTTACAGTATGTTAGCATAGTTGAACAGTTAATAAAATAGCGTTACACCACTTCCAGCATTGTTGGCTTATTTGTGAACCAGAACACCCAACACAACACACATGCCATGTAAGCCGCTGAGATTCAGCTATGAATAGTCTTGCCATTCACACTGGTTGGGCTGTTCTCTTCCTGTTCGCATAAACATCCTTTGAACTTCCATCAGTGAATGCTTAAGGTCATCTGTCGACAGTGCAGGGGATTAGTGGAAAGGGCTCTGACAGAGCTGCAAGAAACCGTTGTCCTCTGCAACCATACGGCTTTTCGAAGGGACAAGTCATTGTTAAGAACATAGTCTTCACTGGCTCTGCTCCTAGTAAATTTCTATTGCTTAAAAAAGAACAGACTGTTTATTTTCTGTTTGTTTAATGATATCGGCCTTGTTACCAGTTGAAGTAGATCTTGGGAATGGATATCAGTAGAAAATATATGCTTCCCATCATCAACCTTAAAGAAACACTTTCACTGCGACTAAATGTTTTGCCAAACAAAAATTCTTACAGGCAGCAGCAAGTTTTTAAAAGACCAACTAGTTGTTCCTTCATAACTGTTTATAGTTTATAGCTGTTACATTATTGGACAATATGAATGGAATGAGCTCAATAGCAGAAATTTTCTAAATTTTCATGTAGGAAGTTGCACAGAATGTATGAAGAAAATTGCAGCAGATTTTTGCAGCTGTTGTTACTTCTGATGTGGTAAGTGGACTAGAAGACCAATCGAAACCATAATGTTCATCTGTCTGTTCACCTATCCTAAGTCATGGCCCGATCCAAAATGGAGTTCAGACAAACTCGAGGTGAAAATAACTGCTGAAGCTGCACAGAATTGAGTGTCTGGTGAGGGGCTTATGCATATCATCAAAAGGTATACTGGAAAACCGCCGGGCCCATCCGGGCACAGTCATTCCAGACGACAGTCGCCAAAGGAGATCAAAGTCGCAGAGCGAGACACGCAGCAGGCCATGTCTACTTCTGATGTACCACCTGAGGGACCCACTAGAAGGAGCGTTAAGGCATGTAAGGTCAGAACGTTAGACAACAGTGAAGTTTGCAAGGGTGAGGCACATAGGTTAGTGATAGGGTCTAGGGCACAATACTTGTATATATCACAATAAACACCTGTTCACTGATGTTCTGAACTGACTAAGTCCTCTGTCTGAAGGACGCAAAGGATGCGCTGGACTGGGTGCTGAGGGTGTGCCAGGTGGAGGAGTGGGAGGCCGCTGGTGTGGGCAGGGGTGTTAGAGGTCAGCAACGGCCAGGGATCCCAGGGCAGTTAGAGGATTCGCCTTGGAGTCAACAGGGGCCAGGGCCAGATATGTGGAGGTGCCATGTGGTGGCACCTACCTGGTGAGGGACCCATCACAGCACACTGCTCCGATACACAACCCCACACCCCCTCACCCCCAGACGCTGTCCCCACCCCTGCCACCCCAGGGGTTCAATGGGACAGTGAGATGGAATGACCAGCACACATGCAGGGCTCACCCAGGCGGTAGAAAGTGCTACCGAGGGTAGGAGTCAGACCGCGTCAAACGATGTGGAGCACCAGAACTCATTGCACCGCGGGTCATCATCATCCTCCATCCATGTACCAGACCCGTTACTGCCAACCCAGGGCCAGCGTCCTGTAGTGAAGCAGGTGGGATAGCACTGAGGGGGTTGCAGTTTCAGAGGGAGGGGGGGCACTGGAGTCCAGGGAGGGGGGACAGGGGGGGCAGTGGTTGGCTGGGGGTGGGGGGGCATGGGTTGTGAGGGGGTCGGACAGGACATTTGAGCTGCCGGTGGCCAGGCCCCCTAATTGGTGAACCTTGAGGCGATTAGATTGTCCCATGTGTAGTGGCCCAGGCATGCACGTCATGCGGCCTCCTGTGACTGCCCGGGCCCTATACCCTACCCATCCTGGCCCTCCTATGCATCCTCCTCGTCAGATGAAGCCGAGCGTTCGTCCTCCTCCTCCAGAATGTCACCCTTCTGCTGCGCGAAGTCGTGGAGGATGCAGCAGGCCACCGTGATTTGGGAGACCCTCCTAAGGTTCTATTGGAGGGTCCCTTCAGAGCGGTCCAGGCACCTGAACCGCATCTTCAGCACGCCGATGCACCACTTGATCACAGTCCTGGTCGCTGCATGGGCGTCACTATCGCAGTTCTTCATGTCGGTCTGGGGCCGGATAGGCGTCATCAGCCACGGCCGCAGCGAATAGCCACTGTAGCCCAGGAGCCAACCCCTCACCTGGGGGTGCACCTCGAAGGTGTCAGCAACAGTCAAGTGTGCCATGATGAAGGCGTCATGCACGCTGTATGGGTATCATGCAGCTTTGGTCACACACCAACTGCAGACTGAGGGAGTGGAACCCCTTTCGATTTGTGAAGGCCATAGCCTCATGCATCGGTGCTTGTTGGTGGACATGTGTCCCATCGATCACCCCCTGGATCTGGGGCATCCCGATGATGGCGGCAAATCTCGGCAACCTGGTGGGCTCGGTCCATATGCAGGTTGATATATTATTCCACCCGAGCATACAAGGTCTCCGTAACGATGCAAATCCACTTGTGCTCTTGAATGAAATGAAAATAAAATGAAATGAAAATGAAAATCGCTTATTGTCACAAGTAGACTTCAAATGAAGTTACTGTGAAAAGCCCCTAATCGCCACATTCCGGCGCCTGTTCGGGGAGGCTGGTACGGGAATTGAACCGTGCTGCTGGCCTGCCTTGGTCTGCTTTCAAAGCCAGCGATTTAGCCCTGTGTGCTAAACCAGCCCCTGGGAGATCCCAGACAGGTCCCCACTCGGCGCCTGGAAGGACTCCATAGCAAAAATATTCAGGGCAACTAACTACGCCACCCATTCCTGCCAGCAAGGGTACTAGTGGATGGTGCTACACATTCCAATGGTACGCTCGCTCTGCTGCCCCTTACCTGCGCACTCCTGTGGGGTCTACTGTAGGGGTCCTCTTTGCATGGGCCATATGTTACTGCACCAGCAGGATGGATCCAGATTGTGGGTGGGTGATGGTGGGTGCAGTGCACCACCGGCCAGCACCATGCTGAATGACATGTGTGGAGGCAGGACCCATGGTTGGGGCTTGGCTAGGGGGGTGGGCACCTGTTGGTAACTACGGTGTGCTGTGGCTCCTTTTGTGGTGCACTGGTTGTGCCTACGTGTCCAGAGGCAGGATAGATGGGGGCAGGACCACAGTGGACAAGTAGGACTTGGTGACAGCCGGTGGTCCTGCACGTGGGCTAGCTGATGGTGTCACTGGCGGGACGTCTGCCCTATGAATGTGCCAGGAAGGGTGCTGATGGCCAGGGTGCATTCGGAAACCGGTCGTGGCCCCCCTGCTGCCCCTGCAGTGGATCAATGTGTCAGATGAGTGCAGTGGGATATGCCAACACTGGGTGGGTCATGGGCTGCACTGGACCATGCCTATCTCATTGATGGGTCGGTTGGGGTCTATTGGCTCGCAGGAATGTTACCTGGGTGGGGGGCACCCATGGCTGGTGATGCTTTGTGTATGAACGGGTCATAGTGGGCAATCGATGGGGTGTGCAGTCAGATGACTGCCTTGCAGGCCATGGCAATGGCTGTCCGTTTCCGGCCACCCTGATCCCGGGGGACACCCTTACCCCTCGGCCCATCTCCTGGTCGCCCCCCCCCCCCCTCCCCACCCCCGCTATTCCGCCGGCCCTGGCAGACGCGCACCCAGCCAGTGACACAGCTGGCAGTCCACGAATGTACCTTTGGAAACGTGGCTTACCTCCTCTCTCACCCTCATGAGACACAGTGCTGTTTCCTGATTTTAAATACCACCTGGTGGAGGCGGAGCATCGCGGGAGGCCAGAGACTACCGGGTCGGACCCGTTAATGGCATGCTAATGACTGTTACTGCATAATTTGCATGTCCATGGCGGCGCATGGTGTGGAACATATTTGCGCCGCTGTTGAGGCCCTGGAGCATCGCATTCTGTTAAGGGCCCAACACCGACCTCGATCTTTGGTGGACACCCGACTCTCTGCCCAATCGCAATTCGCGATTTGGGCATCGCTAGATGGAGAAGCCGACCCCATAAACGTGTTCATATTTTAATTCTAATAAAGGCCTAAATACAACATTGCTTGCCCCAATACTGTTCTCTCCTACTGTTTACACAAATATTCTACTCACTGCTTGTACCTATTTTCAACTGGTGTGAAAACAATTGAAGTGTCCAAATGTTGGACAATTTACAACTTGAGCAGCAATGTTTGTGTTTAGCAGAAGACAGAGAGTGCAGAATGTAGACACTCCTTGCAGTTTGGTATTCAATTCCATTGGGATAGGTCGACCACATATCTCAGGACCCAATTATATGGATTAACAGCAGAAATATAAGGTTAACCAGGGAGCTGGTTACACAGCTCATAGAATCATAGAATTTACAGTGCAGAAGGAGGCCATTTGGCCCATCGAGTCTGCACCGGCCCTTGGAAAGAGCACCCCACTTAGGCCCACACCTCCAACCAATCCCAGTAACCGCACCTAACCTTTTTGGACACAAAGGGTAATTTATCATGGCGAATCCACCTAACCTGCACATCTTTGGACTGTGGGAGGAAACCGGAGCACCCGGAGGAAACCCACGCAGACACGGGGAGAACGTGCAGACTCCACACAAACAGTGACCCAAGCGGGGAATCGAACACGGGACCCTGGAGCAGTGAAGCAACTGTGCTAACCACTGTGCTACCGTGCTGCCCCAAACATACAGTTGTGTATGATCCGGCAACAGTAATTATACTATTGGACAGAGCATTAAACAAATTACTGGAGCCTGTGACAAAGGCAATGGGCACAATCCAATGGCCTCGTTGCGCTCGAGCAAGAGCACGACAAAGCCGGTGAATAGTGGGAGATGCCAAAAATGAGAACCGCGCTGGGCGCCAAACTGTTTGTGGTGCAACTAGCCCACACGGGATCCCGCCAGAGCATGGCGAGAAACCAAAAATCACCACTTAAGCCCTATTTCCATACAATTAACGGGAGACACCCCTTATCCAATGGCCTCCCGCGATCCAACCGCCTCCCCAGCAAGTGGTCACACTGGCACAGATTAGTAATCCTTTTGAAAAACGTGAACCCAGCGGATGGACTGCTGCGGCGAGCTGAGGAGGTGAGTACCCATCTTCGCTCACAGCCAATGAGTCCAGGGGCAGTGGAACCTGCTGCCCCTGTGCTCGGGGAAGAGGTGGGGGAGGGTGGGGGGGTGGGCAGGGGCCTACCTGGGGGTGCAGCCCTGGTTGGGAGTGGGCCGCCATGGGGAACTGGGGGTATCAGGGCTGTGGGGACTCTGCTGGAAGGTGGGGGTGGACGCTGCTGGGAGGGGGAGGCGATCCTGCATGGGCCCTCCATGCCAACTGGCCCACTCGGACTGCGTGTTCCCATTCCGGAGCAACCCTAGTCCCTGCCTGTTTGCCCACTGTGGTAAACCACTGTTAGTGTATTATATGTATTGTGGTAAACTGTTACTGTACTATATGTATTGTGGTAAACCACTGCCTGATGGCTCCGCCTCCCCTGGGGCTCGGTATAAAGGTGGCTGACCTCCGGCCCTTCCCCAGTTCAGGATCAGTGGCCAGGAGGCTTTCTGTTTAGTTTATTAAAGCCACAGTTTCGCTCACAACTCTTATGTTAATTGATGGCACATCAATTTAATAAGCTAAACTTTTAAGATGAATTCATCACTCAAGCCTGATTGCCTGCGAGCTGGACCCACAAGCAGCCGACGCCACTGCGACATTTGAGCACTGGCTAAGCTGCTTCGAAGCTTACCTCGGATCCTCCACCGATGACGTCACCGACCTCCAAAAGCTTCAAATACACAACGCATGGGTGAGCCTGCAAGTTTTCCTTCTTATCAGAGATGCCCCCTCATATGCGGAGGCGATAATGCTGCTGAAGGGCCAGTACGTAAAGGCAGTAAATGAGGTGTACGCCAGGCACCTCCTTGCCACGAGGAGAATCACAAGCCAAATTCCTGCGTGCCTTGCGGGTACTCGGCTGGAACTGTGCTTGCCAGGCGGTATCGGCTGTCCAACACACAGAGCTGCTGATCAGGGACGCCTATATCGCGGGCATTAAATCCAATTACATCCGCCAGCGCTTGCTAGAAGGGGGTACACTCGGCCTCCCAGAGACAGTGCAGCTCTCAAACTCGCTGGAAGTGGCTTTCAAGAACATGGAGGCCGACACCTCTGACCACACGGCACCCTCATGGACGTCGTGGGCGACGCCATCCCCCGACCCGCGTGCGGCGCAAGCCTGTGCCGCGCAGCAGCACGTCAACGCCGGAAGCCCAAAATGCTACTTTTGCGGCCAGGGTAAGCACCCCAGACAATGCTGCCCTGCACAGAACGCGATTTGCAACGGGTGTGGGAGGAAGGGCCTCTTTGCCAAAGTCTGCCAGGCCCGACCTGTCCCTAAAGTTTCTAGGCCCAGCAGCGCTGCCTGTTGTCTGTCGGGACCACCCCCATCTGCCGCGCCACCCGCCATGTGCGACTTGTGGGCACCGCCATCTTCGATGCCACCCGCCACGGGCGACCCATGGGGGCCGCCATTTTGGAACCACTTCGCCGCCTCCCAGGACCCCTGCTCACCCGGTCGTACGCTGGCCACCGCTACCTCCGACCGGCCCACCCACCACCTTCCGAAGCTCGCCTCCATCACACTCGAACGTTCTCGACCTCAACATCTCACGAAATCCACGATGACCGTCCGGATGAACGGGCAGGATACGGCCTGCCTCTTCGACTCCGGGAGCACAGGCAGCTTTATCCGCCCAGATACGGTAAGGCGCTGCTCCCTCCCAATTTTACCCGCGACCCAGAAAATCTCCCTGGCTTCTGGATCACATTCCGTAGAAATCCGGGGGTACTGTGTCATGACCCTTTCGGTACAAGGCATAGAGTACACTAACTTTAAGCTCTACGTCCTCCCCCATCTCTGCGCTGCCATATTACTGGGGCTCGACTTTGAGTACCACCTCCAAAGCCTTACCTTGAAGTTCGGTGGACCCCTGCCCCCTCTCACCGCCTGTAGCCTCGCGACCCTTAAGGTCGCCCCACCCTCGCTCTTCGCTCACCTCACCCCGGACTGTAAGCCCGTTGCCACTAGGAGCAGACGATACAGTGCCCGGGACAGGGCCTTTATCAGGTCGGAGGTCCAGCGACTCCTGTGAAAGGGGATCATTGAGGCTAGTACCAGCCCCTGGAGAGCCCAAGTGGTGGTCGTCAAGACTGGGAGAAGCATCGGATGGTCATCGACTACAGTCAGACCATCAACCGGTACACGCAGCTCGTGCGTACCCCCTCCCCAGCATATCTGACATGGTCAATCGGATTGCGCAGTATCGATCTTCTCCACTGTTGACTTGAAGTCCGCGTACCACCAGCTCCCTATCCGCCCAGAGGACCGCTAATACACTGCCTTCGAGGTAGATGGCCGCCTCTACCACTTCCTCAGGGTTCCCTTCGGCGGCACCAATGGGGTCTCGGTCTTCCAGCGAGAAATGGACCGAATGGTTGACCAGTACGGGCTGCGGGCCATGTTCCTGTATCTAGATAATGTCACCATCTGCGGCCATGACCAGCAGGACCATGACGTAAACCTCCAATACTTCCTCCACACCGCAAAGCTCCTTAATCTCACATACAATAAGGAGAAATGCATTTTTCCGCACAACCCGCCTAGCCATCCTTGGCTACGTTTTGGAAAATGGAGTCCTAGGTCCCTGTCCCGACAGCATGTGCCCCCTCCTGGAACTTCCCCTCCCCCACTGCCCCAAGGCCTGAAGAGATGCCTGGGGTTCTTCTCTTATTATGCCCAGCCGGTCCCCAATTATGCGGACAAGGCCCGTCCACTCATTAAATCCACCATTTTTCCCCTGACGGCTGAAGCCCGCCTGGCCTTCAACCGCACAAAGGCAGATATTGCCAAAGCCGTGATGCACGCTGTGGACGAGTCCATTCCGTTCCAGGTGGAGAGCGATGTGTCGGAGTTTGCCCTGGCCGCTATCCTCAACCAGGTGGGCAGGCCCGTGGCTTTCTACTCCCGTACCCTCCATGCCTCTGAACTTCGACACTCCTCCGTCGAAAAGGAAGCCCAAGCCATTGTCGTAGCTGTGCGACATTGGAGGCATTGCCTGGCCGGCAGGCGATTCACTCTCATCACTGACCAACGGTCGGTTGCCTTCATGTTTAATAATACAGAGTGGGGCAAAATCAAGAACGATAAGATTCTGAAGTGGAGGATCGAACTCTCCACCTCCAACTACGATATCTTGTACCGACCTGGAAAGCTCAATGAGCCCCCAGATGCCTTATCACTATGTGCCAGTGCACAAGTAGACCGACTCCGGGCCCTCCACAATGACCTCTGTCACCCTGGGATCACCCGTTCTTTTCATTTTATCAAGGCTCGCAACCTGCCTTACTTCATCGAGGAGGTCAGGACCATGATCAGGGACTGCCAGGTCTGCGCGGAGTGCAAAACGCACTTCTATCGGCCAGACAGAGCACACCTGGTAAAGGCCTCCCACCCCTTTGAGCGCCTCAGCATCGACTTCAAAGGGACCCTCCCCTCCACTGACCGTAACATGTACTTCCTCAACATTGTTGACGAGCACTCACGATTCCCCTTTTCCATCCCAAGCCCTGACATGACCTCTGCCACCGTCATCAAGGCCCTGCACAGTCTCTTCACCTTGTTTGGTTTCCCCACTTACATCCACAGCGATCGGGGTTCCTCCTTCATGAGCGACGAGTTGAGTCAGTTCCTGCTTAGCAAGGGCATCGCCTCAAGCAGGATGACCAGCTACAACCCCCGGGGAAAGACAGGTGGAGAGGGAGAACGTGACTGTCTGGAAGGCCGTCCTTCTGGCCCTACGGTCTAGAAGTCTCCCAGTCTCCCGCTGGCAGGAGGTCCTTCCCGATGCACTCGACTCCATCCGGTCGCTCCTGTGCACTGCCACCAATGAGACCCCTCACGAACGTATGTTTGCCTTCCCTAGGAAGTCCACCTCAGGGGTCTCGCTCCCGTCCTGGCTGACAGTCCCAGGGCCCGTCGTCCTCCGGAAGCATGTGAGGAGTCATAAATCGGATCCCCTCGTCGAGAAGGTCCTGCTCCTCCATGCCAACCCCCAATATGCCTACGTGGCACATCATGACGGGCGGCAGGACACAGTCTCCCTCTGGGATTTGGCATCTGCAGGTTCCCCAGCGACCATCACCACCACCCCCGCCCCTACACCGCACCCCCCTCCACCGACTCAACTACTGGGCGAAGAAGAAGACAGCATGCTCCTGGACGCACAGGTCTCGACACCAGTGCACACACCTCAGGCGGGTCTGAGGCGATCACAGCGGAAGGTCAAAGCCCCCGACAGACTCGACCTTTAAGTCCACTTCACCCCCGCTGGACTCTTTTTTTAACAGGGGGTGAATGTGGTAAACCACTGTTAGTGTGTTATATGTATTGTGGTAAACTGTTACTGTATTATATGTATTGTGGTAAACCACAGCCTGATGGCTCCGCCTCCCCTTGCGGTCGGTATATAGGTGGCTGACCACCGGCCCTGCCCCAGTTCGGGATCAGTGGCCAGGAGGCTTTCTGTTTAGCTTATTAAAGCCACAGTTTTGTTCACTACTCGTCTTGTGTTAATTGATGGCACATCACCCACTGACCATGAATACCTCCCACTGACCGTGGATGTCTCTGGCCTTGTGGCTGAAGGCTATTGCTATGAGGGAATCGGCAATCATTGTTGAGTGAGCACTTCACACATCCCATGGAGCATGTGGGACTCATTGCCTAGCATCCCAATCACACCTTGATGCATGGACAACGTGCTTGAACATTGTGAGAGGCAGCACCACAGATGCAGCAGAACCTTTGATCACCCAAGGGAGGGGCCCCAGCCTTGGGCACATGTCCGCAGCCAGGTGTGCGTGGGCAGGGCGTTTTGGGGTGGGGGGGGGGGTTCGCGACGTAGTGGTGGGGAGGCAGAGGGGGCAGGGAGCAATGCCCTATGTCTGGGGGGATGTGGCATGGATTGGTGGTCAGCCTGCATCGCAGAACAAAGACCCAGAGGCGTCATGCTGGTTATGATGAGGGTATTTTAATGTTTCTCGTACAAGTGTATAGCACTGCCCCATTCTCCTGATGGTGCCGGCCCACTATCCCCACCCTCCCCCATCCCCTCAAACCATCAAAGTCCCCTCCCCCACCCCTTTCGCCCCTCTACCCACACTCCCCTCCTTACCCCGCACCTACCCTCCACTCCCCCAGTGCCTCTCAGTGATACTTGACATGCTTGACCCTCGTAGCTCCACCACTATGTCTAGGTGTTTCCCCAGGATGCACATCTAAAGTAAAGTCAGCAAGCTGCCTACCTCATCCCATGGCTTCAATGTCCCTGGCGGGTGTCCTCTGGGGGCCATGGGGCCGGAGGGCCCTGGCGCATTTGACGGCGGCACGTGTGCAGCGTGCTGCCCGGGAGGAGGGGGCGCAGGATGACAACCCAAACCCGTCCTATTGACTGACGACACTGGCCACCAGCTCCCCCATGTTACACCCCTCTGATGAGGCTGTGTCTCGCCTCGCAACCAGCACCCGGAACAAGGCGCTTTGGCTGTGGAACTCGGGGGAGTTGGTGGCAACCGTTGCCAGTCCATAGGATGTGTAAGGGCTGCCACCCTCCGCCCGGTTGGTGACCTGGGGTTCACCTCGGATTGGAGGGGCAGCTTGATTGACCCCTGGCTGCCCCTGCATCATCTGGCTCTGCCACCATGGCGTCGACGCCCTCGACGCTCCTCCTCAGTGATTGGGCCACACTCTGCAGTGTCTCGGCAATACCCACCTGCGACTGGGACAAGCTCCGCAGAGCTTCAGCCATTCCCCTTTCAGACCATGACATGTCCCTCAGTATCTCATCAAGGTCAGCCTGGTACTGGGTCACCTCTGCCAGCGAGTCGGTCAGTCCACCAAAATGCTCAGCCATGGCCATCACCAACTCCGCCACGGCTTGGACACCTCCACAATGCTGTTGACGTCGTGCACCAGGTTTTCCACTGCGGTTGCCACCCTAGCAGTGTTGGCCCTGGTGCCATGCATTGCCAGCGACATCTCCTGGGACTCCTCCAATTGGCATTGGACCTGCTGGATTGTTGCTTCCATCTCTCTCTGAATGTCCCGGCTGCACTCTAACATCTCCATCAGCTCCCGGATAGACCGGTCAGAGGCTCAGCATCAGGCTGGGTGGGATCCAGCAGCCCTCCGACTGCTGTCTTGCCAGGGCGTTACTCCCTCCGCCTGATGTGCATCAGCGACTATGTGATGCTCACCAGATTGTGACCCAGAAGCCTGACCACTAACATTGCCCTCCAAGGTACATGTCTCTGCGCTCGCGGAGAGTGGCGATGACAGCTGTGATGCATCAATTGTGGCATCCTCAGAGCTCTCCTCTGAGGTGGTCTCATGGCAGGCAGGGGAGGGGGCCACATCGGATGGGCCTCCAGCTGGAGGACCTGCGGGAGAATGAACACATAGTCAGTGGGAAGGATTCATCAGTCTATATGGTATTAACAAATCACGTTTGACAGTTCCTCCGACTGGGACCCGGTGTATCCTCGCCTCTGCGCAGGCGTCCGCAATGGTGACCGCTCTCGCCTCAGCCACTCCCGTAACCTCCAGGGCCAATTCCTCGAAGGTCGTGAGGATTCTTATGTTCGACACCCCTCAGCCAGCCTAGGCCCTCTCCCGGCGATTGTGGGGCAGCATCTCCTGCGGAGACAGAGAGGGCATCGTTAGCCACAGTGCGGTTCACATTGGTGGGGTTGTGTAGGGAGGTCTGGGGGGGTGAAGGGAGGGTTGGGGGTTGAAAGGAGGTGATGAAGGGATAGTTGGGGGGGCAAACGGAGAGTTGAATGGGGGCTGGTCGTGTGGGGGTGGGAAGGTTTCGGGGGAGAAGGAGATGATGTTAACTCACGCCAGCAGCCCTGTGTAAGTTGTTGACCTTCTTGCGGCACTGGAGACCAGTCCTCCTGGTCACATTTCCCGAGCTGACGGCAGCTGCCAGTTCATTCCAGGCGGCACTGGATGCCCTGTGGCTCATGCTCCGGGACCCTCGAGGGAACAGGACATTCCTCCTGACCTCGACCACATATAGGAGCCTCCCCAGGTCTGCGTCTCTAAACCTTGGGGCCGGTCGTTTCGGTGCCATGGCTGTGAGCTGAGTGGGGTTGGCTGAGCAAGTGCTGTTTAAGTGCGCCTCAACCTTGTTAGCAGGGAGTTTGCGAGTGCAGTCCCTGCGAATCAGCTGGCGAGACTTCCTTTGCGGCGTGAAGCCCATAGGGCTTCGTTAAGTAGACCAATTAATGTGTTGCGTTGCTTGCCTTGCCGGGCCGAGCGTCGGAGCTCGCAGCAGTTCCTACATTTAGAAATCTTTCCGGAGAATCGCCCCCAAAGTAACAATTGTGAGGGACATTTCTGCATATATAATCTGGACCAAACAAATTGGCAAGAGTGGTTCAGAAGATATGTTTGTGGAATGTTTTTGTGACAGTTTTCCTGACCAATGTGTTGTGGAACCAACTAGGGATAAAATTATTTTAGATCTAGTATTGTCAAATGAGGCACCATTCATTTGTAAAAGATCAGCTGGTAACTATTGGTCATAGCATAATTAAATTGTATGTTAAGTTTGAAAGTGACATACTCCAATCACCACCAAGAATCTTAAATTTAAACAAAGATATTTACATAGGTGTGAGGGGAGAATGGGTAAAGATACTAAAAAATATAGTGGTAAATAAAAAGCAGGAAATATATAAAGAAATAATTTAAAATGTTGAACAAAAATATATTCCATTGAGAAACAAAAATTCAGGAAAGATCCACCTGCATCTCACTCAGGATGTAAAGGTTAGTATTAGAACAAAAGAAGTTGCAAAGAATAGGAGCAAGTCTGAGGAATGAGGGCATTGAAAAGGCCATCAAAGGAGCAACAAAAAGTTGATAGAGTGTAATTTATTTACAATTCCTATCTGGCTGCATTGCAGCATTGGTATGGCAACTGCTCACTGAAGATCGCAAGAAACTGCAAAGTACGCTGAACTCAGCCCAACGCATCACACAAGCTTGCCACCCTCCCATTGATTCTGTCTACACCTCCCGCTGCCTCAGAAAGGCAGACAGCATTTTTAGACACCCCACCCACCCAGGCTTTGCCTTCCTCCAGACCCTTTGATTAGGCAGAAGATACAGAAGTCTGAAGACTTGCACATCCAGACATAGGAACAGCTTCTTCTCCAGAGCTACCAGACTCCTCAATGACTCTCCCTTGGACTGATCTGTTCCCTGTAAGAACACTGGCCTGGATTCTCAGCCGGCATGATTCTCATTCATGCCAGCGCCCGGAGGTTTCCCGACAGCGTAGGGCTGCCCCACAATGGGAAACCCCATTGACCGGCCGGCAAAACGGAGAATCCCGCCGGCCGGTCGGGGCAGAAATGTGGCGCGATGGGGCGGAGAATCCCACCCATTATTCACGATGCCCTATGCTGCTCTTGTTTGGTCCTTGTTTCGCACTGTAAACCAATCACTATTTGTTGATGTACCATTGTCAATGTACCCTGTCGATTATTCTTTTGTCTACTGTGTACATACTGTGTACGTTCCCTTGGCCGCAGAAAAATACTTTTCTCTGCACTTTGGTACCTGTGACAATAAATATCCATCAATCAATCAAGTAACCTTTGGGCTCTTATACGTAATGACAAAGAAAAAATATTTTGGGGAATGGGGAAATGGCAGAGACATGTGTCTGCCTTCACAGTAGTAAAATCAAGTTGCACACCAGAAATACTGGGCAACCTAGGTTATAAAAGAGTAAGGAAATTCGGGGAATTCATATTCGCAGAGAAAAAGTACTGGAGAAACCTAAGGGACTGAGATATGACAAGTCACCAGCACCTAACGGCCAAATCCTAGTGTTCTGAATGACATAGCTGCAGAGATAATGGATACTCTTGCTATGGTTTTCTGAATTTTGTTCAATTCTGGATCAGTGACAGTAGATTGAAAGTTAGCAAATGTAACACTGCTTTTATAGAAAGGAGGGTGAGAGAAAGCAGCGCCAGTTACCTGATATCAGTCATCGGGAATGTGCTGGAATCTATTGTTAAGGAAGTTGTAACAATACACTTAGAAAATCATTCTATTACAGACAAAGTCAACACCGTTTTACAAAAGGGAAATAATGTCTGACAAATTGATTAAGGTCTTTTTGAAGATGCAATGTAGATAAAGGGGAAGCAGCAGATGTCGTATACCTTGATTTACAAATGCCATTCAAAAAGGTGTTACACAAAAGGTTAACAGACAAGATAAATGTTTATGGATTTCAGGGATAAAGGGCGGGATTCTCTATCGATCAATGCCAAAATCAGGAACGGCAATTGGGCGAAGAATTAGTCTTGATGCCAAAATTGTGGTCGTCACCAGATTCATGCCAAATCGCAATTCTACGGCACCTCAACACGCCATCACTGCGTTCCACTCCATATGTACAGTAAACACTGTTTGCATATCATTAGCAGCCCACCCAAGGGCAACGCCAACAATAACTCCTACAGTGGGGTGCCGAACAGGGGCTGCGGAGTGTACCGCTGGCATGGGCAGCCAATGGTACCTCTGGCAGCAGGGGCAGGCACCAGAGTCAGGGACCCCCACAGTGCTGGGCACCATTGGGGCCAGGGGTGTGGGAATGCAGGAGGACGGGAAGGAGGGCGACATGTGGGGGCAGGGTCCACAGTGCCAGCAGGGGCCACTGTGTAGCCCACTGGATCTGGTTGGACACGGGGGTATGCACCATGCCAACATGTCTGACCTTCACCCCCTGCAGACAATGGATATCGGAATACAACCTGCAATACTGGCCTTCCTGCTGGTCGTCGCAGCCCTGGGGGATGCACTGAGGCTGTACGAGCTGGGACTGCTCGAAGAGAAGGAAGCTGCAGCAGCGGAGCCTGCCCCAGTGGAACAGGAGGCAGCCGGTGAGAATGGAGAACCGATCGCTCAACAGGCCGAGGAGTTGGAGGTGCAAAGGAGGCGCCACATCAGGCCTCGTGTGTACCAGAAGCACCTGTCATTCGAGGACCTGCCAGACCAGACATTCCGTCGAAGACTCCAGCTGAGCAGGGGGACATTTCTGCCGGATCATAGTGCACCTGGCACCGTGGGGGAATGAGGGAGGACACCCGCTCCCGGTGGCCACCAAGGTGACGGTCATGCTGAACTTTTATGACATGAGATCCTTTCAGGTGCTGAGTGGAGACCTGTCCGGAATCTCACAGAGCTCGGTATGCGATGTATCCACGGCGTCACGGAGGCCCTATGTGCCCAGTCGGCACAATACATTCATTTTAATGTGAACCGAGCCCATCAGGAGGTCCGGGCAGCAGGGTTCGCCGTCATCACCGAGATGCCCCGGGTGATCGACGGGATGCATGTCCCCCCACTCTTCACAAACCGAAAGAGGTTCCATTCAATGAACATGGAACTGGTGTGTGACCATCAGCTGCTGCGTACCACACGCATCTGTGCCCGATACTCGGACAGCGTGCATGACGCCTTCATCCTGGCACTTTTGACGGTTCCCGGCCTCTTCGAGGTGCATCCCCGGCTGGGGGGTTGGCTCCTGAACGACAGAGGTTACCCGCTGCGGTTGTGGCCGATGACACCTCCTGACACATGGGTTCTGGTTGTGGCTAGGGTCGTGGGTGGGGGACACCAGAATGGTCCGTGCCATCACCAGCAGCTCCTGCAAGACACAAGGCAAGACGCATGATTGCATCGCAGGCCAGGGGGGCAGCGGAGGTGGTGGGGATGTGGGGGGGAGGGTGGTGTGTGGGAGGGAGTCTGGGAGGGTGGGAGGCGGTGTGGGGGTGGTGACACACGTGCCATGGGGAACCACGACTCAACAGGTTTCACTTTCGTGCCCTATTCTTGGACCCACCAAGCACGTCCAATACCCTCTGTTCTGCTGCAATGAAAGGTTACAGGTCCTGCGGTTCACCTCCCTCTCTCAGCGATTGCGCGCAGCCTTCTTCGGGAGTGGGGAACAGAAAAAGCACAGTGTTACATAGTCCAACACATGCAGCCCAGGGTTGGGTAGCTGGTGGTCTCTGTGGGGCCAGGGCACCCAGCCATGGCGGCTGGTACGGGTGCCGGCATGTGGTGCAGGGTGGGTGTTCGGCGGCATTCTTGGTTGGGGAAGTAGGATGGGTTACAGGTGTGTGGGATGGGGGTTAGTGCTCGGGGCACAATGCTGCCTACTCACCCTGGTGGCCCTGAGGAGGTGGTGCAGTTTTTTACGGCACTGCAGGCTGGTCCGGATGGTATTGCCCACGGCGCTGACAACCTCAAACACCTGCATCCAGGCTCGGCAAACAGCGGCGGTTGGCAGCCTCCTACCAACCTCGGGGTACAGGGTCGCCCACCTCTCCTCCACAACATCCAGCTGTGTCTCCAGTTCTGCATCGGTAAATCTCGGGACCGCGCGTCTTTTTGCCATCTTGTTGGCTGGGATGGTGTGTGTGGGGAGTGCCATGTGCATATACAGCTGCAGCTTGTCAGCCTCCTGAGTGTCAATCCTGAACCCGGTGTGTCCGGCACCGTTTCTTATTGGAATCGATTGTGTACCATGTGGCGCCGGTGCTACCCCCTTAAAGGTTGTTGAATTGGTACAGGTGTGGCGCCAGTTTTGCTGTCGTAGAACTCCACTAATCCTGCGCCAGCATCAACACAATGATCCCAGGGTCAGAGCAGCCGTCTGAAGTCGTTTTGAAGTTTGGTTAATGGACAAGAAGCAAAGAGTAGGCACAAATGGGCATTTTCAAGTTGGCACGCTATGATGAGTGGAGTGTTGCAAGTATCAGTGCAGGGCCTCAGCTATTTGCAATCCATAATAATGACTTAGACAAGGAGACAGAGTAATGTTTGTTGACAATACAAAGCTGGGTGGAAACATAACCTTGAGGAGGACACAAAGTGGCTGCATATAGATATAGGCAGGTTAAATGAGTTTTGTTGTGTGTTCAATGTCTCAGTGAGGTTCCTCAGAACATATACACCATTCTAAAGTTATCTGCCTGCTAAAACAATTATTCTTTATTTACAGCTACTATACATACATATATACATGTTGGCACATCAGCACAAGGTTGGAACTTCTGCATCCTCCAGATCTCAAACATGTGGGGCTGGATTTCACGCTCGCCTACAGGCGTGTTTTTTAGGCGGGGGAGCGTAAAATTGAAGGAATGGGATTCCCACTGGAATCCCGTGCGCCCTGATCTCACAGAAATGTTACGCTGGAGGGGGTTAGGTCACAGACGGGATGCCCACCCTTGCTCCAATTTAGGCCCTCAAGTGGGTAATTATTGGTTATTTAAGGATCTTTTCCCACCCAACCTCAATTGTTAGGCTGGCGAGAGTATTTACCTGGTGTGGGGATACCCAAAAATGAACAGGCTTAGATCTCAGACAGGAAGGGAGTGCCACCTCCATCAGAAGCCCCATTCTGACTTTATAAACCACCCTCCCCTTTAAGGCCCTCTGATCGCTGAACATCCCTCACACAATTTGTGCCCTCCAGTCCTTCCCGACCCTCCCCGCCCTGCAACCCCTCAAACCTACTTTGCTGTCTGGACCTGGGACTTAGGCTCTGGCATCTTTCTGAAGTTCCTCTTCTGTCCACTACAGCTCATGTCACTGCTAGGACTAGAGAGCTGCTGGCCAATGAGATTGGGCAACAGCACTCTAAGGGGTAACTTCCTCTCGAGTGAGCGGCAGAAGATCTGCCTTCAGCTAATTGACGCTTTTTCAAGTGTGAAATGGATGCAGGAGTTAGAAGGGATCTGCTCCCTGCCAACACCTCAGGAAGGGAAACCCAGCCATCTGAATAATTCAGGCCATGGTGTTACAACATCATTGCAGCATCATTCAGGTGTTAATCCTTTACTTGTCTCAGACTTCACAGGGTTAGTTTCTGAGGAACCTTGATCTTGTTCCTATCTCTATCTGAGGTCGAGGAAAAACGGCCTCTCCCTTCATTCAGTGTGAGTGTCCTTCTCCTGGGTGGCTGTAGAACTTTATCTTGTTTCATCTTTTGTACCTTCCTCTGAGTAGTATGCCCAAGTTTCTTCCCAAGGATATTAAGGCGCTGCAGTTTCTCCTTGCAGTTCCCTGGTCCATCTCAATCCTGTATGATCACAATTGGTCTCATATCCATACCCGCTCCCTGGGCTTCAGCACTGATACTTCTTGTGCCTGGTATCTGAAGTTAAAGTTAAGAGTCTGTTTGATTCTCTGTTCTTCACGCTGCTTTTACCTCCCGTGGTCCTTCCTATTAACAACTCTGCTGGTGAGAAACCATTTTGTAGCAGAGTGGTCCAGTAATTCGGAAGAACCAAAGTAAGATCTTCATTCCTCTTCATCAAATTTTTGATGGCTGCTGTGGGAATTGGAGGATGCGAGTAGCCATCTTCGCTCCTGGGCAATGAGCCTGGGGGCACTGGGGTTGCTGCCCCAGTGCTCAGGGAGGGGGGGGGGGCACTGGGGTTGCCCCTGTTATGGGTCAGCGTTTAGAGAACCCCAAAGTGTATCATGGAGTTCACCTGACCCAAAACTTTTAATAGATTGTGGTATGGGGAGCTCAATGCGGTACAGCAGAAAATGGACAAGTATTTCTTTAAAACAAAACCATGTTTATTCTATGAACGCAAGTTATCCTTTTTTGAAACAAACAGTGAACATCTAAGCAACCATTAAATACAACCCCAAAGACTACAACACTAAGTAACGCTGTAAGCTGTCCTTTGAACATCCAAAAGACTTAACAAACCTTCAAATAGGAGCACATTATGTTTACATTCAATACTGAGACCTTTTACAATTCTGAGTTCACCAGATGATCCATAGATAGTGCTACCATTAGGTGTATTGGTCACGTTAAATTGCCACTTAATTGAAAAAAATAATAATTGGGTACTCAAAAATTATTATTTTTTAAACCCCCAACTCCAATTACCGTGGAGGTCTCTGGCTGCACAGCTGAAGGCTATAACCAATAGTGAATCCAAGTGGATTCCTGTAGGTAGGCATGCCATGTAGCATGTAGGAGTTACTGCCTAACATCTGAATCACACCGTGATGTCTGAACACTGTACCTGAACACTGCAGGAAGAAACACCACAGATGCAGCGGCCAGCATGCAATTACCCAGGAGCTGGGCCCCAGCACCAGAGTAATTTCCACGACCAGAGGATGGGTGTGTGCACAGGGGAGGGGACCAGTGCTGACCAGGGCAGCACGGTAGCCTTGTGGATAGCACAATTGCTTCACAGCTCCAGGGTCCCAGGTTCGATTCCGGCTTGGGTCACTGTCTGTGCGGAGTCTGCACGTCCCCCCCGTGTGTGCGTGGGTTTCCTCCGGGTGCTCCGGTTTCCTCCCACAGTCCAAAGTCCAAAGATGTGCAGGTTAGGTGGATTGGCCATGATAAATTGCCCTTAGTGTCCAAAATTGTCCAAAGTGTTGGGTGGGGTTACTGGGTTATGGGGATAGGATGGAGTTGTTGAATTTGGGTAAGGTGCTCTTTCCAAGAGCCGGTGCAGACTCGATGGGCCGAATGGCCTCCTTCTGCACTGTAAATTCTATGATGATATTCTATTCCAGGTAACATTACGTGTGGGTGTCTGGGATACATGGTCTGGCGTTCAGTGACCAGAGGACCGCGTTGTGGCCCGGGGTGCGGAGGCAGGGCATATTTGATGGCACAGGATGTGGGGGTGGGGGGGGGGGGGGGGGTGGAGTGATGGAAGAATGGAGAGTCCCGGGGTGGAAGACACCGCTGGTCATCAGTTTCATAATCTCTCCCAATTCATAGAACATAGAACATTACAGCGCAGTACAGGCCCTTCGGCCCTCGATGTTGCGCCGACCTGTGAAACCACTCAAAAGCCCATCTACACTATTCCCTTACTGTCCATATGTCTATCCAATGACCATTTGAATGTCCTTAGTGTTGGTGAGTCCACTACTGTTGCAGGCAAGGCATTCCACGCCCTTACTACTCTCTGAGTAAAGAACCTACCTCTGACATCTGTCTTATAACTATCTTCCCTCAATTTAAAGGTATGTCCCCTCGTGCTAGACATCACCACCCGAGGAAAAAGGCTCTCACTGTCCATCCTATCCAATCCTCTGATCATCTTGTATGCCTCAATTAAGTCACCTCTTAACCTTCTTCTCTCTAACGAAAACAGCCTCAAGTCCCTCAGCCTTTCCTCATAAGATCTTCCTTCCATAGCAGGCAACATTCTGGTAAATCTCCTCTGCACCCTTTCCAATGCTTCCACATCCTTCCTATAATGCGGCGACCAGAATTGCACGCAAGACTCCAAATACGGCCGCACCAGAGCGTTGTATAGCTGCAACATGACCTCATGGCTCCTAAACTCAATCCCTCTACCAATAAAAGCTAACACAGCGTACACCTTCTTAACAACCCTCTCATCCTGGGTGGCAACTTTCAGGGATTTATGTACATGGACACCGAGATCTCTCTGCTCATCCACACTGCCAAGAATCTTACCATTAGCCCAGTACTCTGTCTTCCTGTTATTCCTTCCAAAATGAATCACCTCACACTTTTCTGCATTAAACTCCATTTGCCACCTCTCAGCCCAGCGCTGCAGCTTATCTACATCCCTCTGTAACTTGTAACATCCTTCCGCACTGTCCACAACTCCACCGACCTTAGTGTCATCTGCAAATTTACTCACCCATCCTTCTGCGCCCTCCTCCAGGTCATTTATAAAAATGACAAACAGCAATGGCCCCATAACAGATCCTTGTGGTTCACCACTAGTAACTGGACTCCAGTCTGAACACTTCCCATCAACCACCACCCTTTGTCTTCTTCCAGCTAGCCAATTTCTGATCCAAACTGCTAAATCACCCTGAATCCCATGCCTCCGTATTCTCTGCAGTAGCCTACCATGGGGAACCTTATCAAACGCTTTACTGAAATCCATAGACACCACATCAACTGCTTTTCCCTCATCCACCTGTTTGGTCACCTTGTCAAAGAACTCTATAAGGTTTGTGAGGCAAAACCAACAATTCACAAAACCGTGTTGACTATCTCTAATCAAATTATTCCTTTCCAGATGATTATACATCCTATCTCTTATAAACCTTTCCAAGATTTTTCCCACAACAGAAGTTAGGCTTACTGGTCTATAGTTACCGGGGTTATCTCTACTCCCCTTCTTGAACAAGGGGACAACATTTGCTACCCTCCAGTCTTCTGGCACTATTCCTGTAGTCAAAGATGACTTAAAGATCAAGGCCAAAGGCTCAGCAATCTCCTCCCTAGCTTCCCAGAGAATCCTAGGATAAATCCCATCCGGCCCAGGTGACTTATCTATTTTCACACTTTCCAGAATTGCTAACACCTCCTCCTTATTTCAGCGGGAGCGGTGCGCAAGTGATTTCAGGGAGGTAAGTGTATCCTTTAAAAACTCTTACCTTCACAGGAGCAGGCCAGTCGATTTCAGCGGGAGCGGTGCGCAAGTGATTTCTGGGAGGTAAGTGTATCCTTTAAAAACTCTTACCTTCACAGGAGCAGGCCAGTCGATTTCAGCGGGAGCGGTGCGCAAGTGATTTCTGGGAGGTAAGTGTATCCTTTAAAAACTCTTACCTTCACAGGAGCAGGCCAGTCGATTTCAGCGGGAGCGGTGCGCAAGTGATTTCTGGGAGGTAAATGTATCCTTTAAAAACTCTTACCTTCACAGGAGCAGGCCAGTCGATTTCAGCGGGAGCGGTGCGCAAGTGATTTCAGGGAGGTAAGTGTATCCTTTAAAAACTCTTACCTTCACAGGAGCAGGCCAGTCGATTTCAGCGGGAGCGGTGCGCAAGTGATTTCTGGGAGGTAAGTGTATCCTTTAAAAACTCTTACCTTCACAGGAGCAGGCCAGTCGATTTCAGCGGGAGCGGTGCGCAAGTGATTTCAAGGAGGTAAGTGTATCCATTAAAAAAAAAACACTTCTTTTCTGGGTTTTTTTTTGACCTGCGGACTTCTGGGACGACCCCCCCCCCCCCCCCAACCAATAAATTCTGGTGGAGAGGAAACCTGAGACACTACACGTGTAGTGTCTTCCACCCGCCCTCCTCCTCTAACCTAATTATAAGACCCATTGGTGTGAGGTAAGTGCCAAATTATATTATTATTATCTTATATTATTAGCATTGTGCAGGTCAAGGTTCGGAGGTGGAGGAGCAGTCTCTGTCAGGGAGAGAACCTGAGAACATCTAAGACACTCAGAAGATAAGAAGGTAAGTAAGTGATTTTTACTCATTTTTATTTTTATACCTTTTTCAAATTGTGTGTGTCGGGGGAAACTGAAGTGACATCACAGAAAAGCTGTGACCTGAGTGGCTGGTTGGGAATCTACACTAAATTAAAAAAATTAAGCATAGGTAACTAATTAAACATAATTACTTAATTATAATTTAGAGGGGTATCCAAGCCAGAAATCGGAGAGTACTATATTTAGCTTTCGCATTTCTATTAGAAATCTAGTGCTAGGAAACAGATAGTTAGCAGTAACTTTGAAATTTAAAAGAAAATATATTTTTTTTAAAATAATTAAAAATTTTAAATTTTTTTAAAATTAATTGACGCAATGTCAGTTAGAGGGGTGCAGTGCTCTGACTGTGAGATGTGGCAGGTCCGGGAGGCTTCTAGCGTCCCGGATGGCTTCATCTGCAGAAAGTGCACCCAAATGGAGCTCCTCACAGACCGCATGGTTCGGTTGGAGCAGCAATTGGATGCACTTACGAGCATGCAGGTGGCGGAAAGCGTCATAGATCGCAGTTATGTAAATGTGGTCACACCCAAGGTGCAGGCAGAGAAATGGGTGACCACCAGAAAGGGCAGGCAGTCAGTGCAGGAATCCCCTGTGGTTGTCCCCCTCTCGAACAGGTATACCCCTTTGGATACTGTCGGTGGGGATAGCCTATCAGGGGAAAACAGCAGCAGCCAGAGCAGTGGCACCACGGCTGGCTCTGATGTTCAGAAGGGAGGGTCAAAGCGCAGAAGAGCAATCGTAATAGGGGACTCTATAGTCAGGGGCACAGATAGGCGCTTCTGTGGATGGGAAAGAGACTCCAGGATGGTATGTTGCCTCCCTGGTGCCAGGGTCCAGGATGTCTCCGAACGGGTAGAGGGCATCCTGAAGGGGGAGGGCAAACAGGCAGAGGTCGTTGTACATATTGGTACTAACGATATAGGCAGGAAGGGGCATGAGGTCCTGCAGCAGGAGTTCAGGGAGCTAGGCAGAAAGTTAAAAGACAGGACCTCTAGGGTTGTAATCTCGGGATTACTCCCTGTGCCACGTGCCAGTGAGGCTAGAAATAGGAAGATAGAGCAGCTAAATACGTGGCTAAACAGCTGGTGTAGGAGGGAGGGTTTCCGTTATCTGGACCACTGGGAGCTCTTCCGGGGTAGGTGTGGCCTATATAAGAAGGACGGGTTGCATCTAAACCGGAGAGGCATAAATATCCTGGCCGCGAGGTTTGCTAGTGTCACACGGGAGGGTTTAAACTAGTATGGCATGGGGGTGGGCACGGGAGCAATAGGTCAGAAGGTGAGAGCATTGAGGAAGAACTAGGGAATAGGGACAGTGGGGCTCTGAGGCAGAGCAGACAGGGAGAAGTTGCTGAACACAGCGGGTCTGGTGGCCTGAAGTGCATATGTTTTAATGCAAGAAGTATTACGGGTAAGGCAGATGAACTTAGAGCTTGGATTAGTACTTGGAACTATGATGTTGTTGCCATTACAGAGACCTGGTTGAGGGAAGGGCAGGTTTGGCAGCTAAACGTTCCAGGATTTAGATGTTTCAGGCGGGATAGAGGGGGATGTAAAAGGGGAGGCGGAGTTGCGCTACTGGTTCGGGAGAATATCCCAGCTGTACTGCGGGAGGACACCTCAGAGGGCACTGAGGCTATATGGGTAGAGATCAGGAATAAGAAGGGTGCAGTCACAATGTTGGGGGTTTACTACATGACTCCCAACAGCCAGCGGGAGATAGAGGAGCAGATAGGTAGACAGATTTTGGAAAAGCGTAAAAACAACAGGGTTGTGGTGATGGGAGACTTCAACTTCCCCAATATTGACTGGGACTCACTTAGTGCCAGGGGCTTAGACGGGGCGGAGTTTGTAAGGAGCATCCAGGAGAGCTTCTTAAAACAATATGTAGACAGTCCAACTAGGGAAGGGGCGGTACTGGACCTGGTATTGGGGAATGAGCCCGGCCAGGTGGTAGATGTTTCAGTAGGGGAGCATTTCGGTAACAGTGACCACAATTCAGTAAGTTTTAAAGTACTGGTGGACAAGGATAAGAGTGGTCCTAGGATGAATGTGCTAAATTGGGGGAAGGCTAATTATAACAATATTAGGCGGGAACTGAAGAACATAGATTGGGGGCGGATGTTTGAGGGCAAATCAACATCTGACATGTGGGAGGCTTTCAAGTGGCAGTTGAAAGGAATTCAGGACCGGCATGTTCCTGTGAGGAAGAAGAATAAATACGGCAATTTTCAGGAACCTTGGATAACGAGAGATATTGTAGGCCTCGTCAAAAAGAAAAAGGAGGCATTTGTCAGGGCTAAAAGGCTGGGAACAGACGAAGCCTGCGTGGAATATAAGGAAAGTAGGAAGGAACTGAAGCAAGGAGTCAGGAGGGCTAGAAGGGGTCACGAAAAGTCATTGGCAGATAGGGTTAAGGAAAATCCCAAGGCTTTTTACACGTACATAAAAAGCAAGAGGGTAGCCAGGGAAAGGGTTGGCCCACTGAAGGATAGGCAAGGGAATCTATGTGTGGAGCCAGAGGAAATGGGCGAGGTACTAAATGAATACTTTGCATCAGTATTCACCAAAGAGAAGAAATTGGTAGATGTTGAGTCTGGAGAAGGGTGTGTAGATAGCCTGGGTCACATTGAGATCCAAAAAGACGAGGTGTTGGGTGTCTTAAAAAACATTAAGGTAGATAAGTCCCCAGGGCCTGATGGGATCTACCCCAGAATACTGAAGGAGGATGGAGAGGAAATTGCTGAGGCCTTGACAGAAATCTTTGGATCCTCACTGTCTTCAGGGGATGTCACGGAGGACTGGAGAATAGCCAATGTTGTTCCTCTGTTTAAGAAGGGTAGCAAGGATAATCCAGGGAACTACAGGCTGGTGAGCCTTACTTCAGTGGTAGGGAAATTACTGGAGAGAATTCTTCGAGACAGGATCTACTCCCATTTGGAAGCAAATGGACGTATTAGTGAGAGGCAGCATGGTTTTGTGAAGGGGAGGTCGTGTCTCACTAACTTGATAGAGTTTTTCGAGGAGGTCACTAAGATGATTGATGCAGGTAGGGCAGCGGATGTTGTCTATATGGACTTCAGTAAGGCCTTTGACAAGGCCCCTCATGGTAGACTAGTGCAAAAGGTGAAGTCACACGGGATCAGGGGTGAGCTGGCAAGGTGGATACAGAACTGGCTAGGTCATAGAAGGCAGAGAGTAGCAATGGAAGGATGCTTTTCTAATTGGAGGGCTGTGACCAGTGGTGTTCCACAGGGATCAGTGCTGGGACCTTTGCTCTTTGTAGTATATATAAATGATTTGGAGGAAAATGGAACTGGTCTGATTAGTAAGTTTGCAGACGACACAAAGGTTGGTGGAATTGCGGATAGCGATGAGGACTGTCAGAGGATACAGCAGGATTTAGATTGTTTGGAGACTTGGGCGGAGAGATGGCAGATGGAGTTTAATCCGGACAAATGTGAGGTAATGCATTTTGGAAGGTCTAATGCAGGTAGGGAATATACAGTGAATGGTAGAACCCTCAAGAGTATTGAAAGTCAAAGAGATCTAGGAGTACAGGTCCACAGGTCATTGAAAGGGGCAACACAGGTGGAGAAGGTAGTCAAGAAGGCATACGGTATGCTTGCCTTCATTGGCCGGGGCATTGAGTATAAGAATTGGCAAGTCATGTTGCAGCTGGATAGAACCTTAGTTAGGCCACACTTGGAGTACAGTGTTCAATTCTGGTCGCCACACTACCAGAAGGATGTGGAGGCTTTAGAGAGGGTGCAGAAGAGATTTACCAGAATGTTGCCTGGTATGGAGGGCATTAGCTATGAGGAGCGGTTGAATAAACTCGGTTTGTTCTCACTGGAACGAAGGAGGTTGAGGGGAGACCTGATAGAGGTCTACAAAATTATGAGGGGCATAGACAGAGTGGATAGTCAGAGACTTTTCCCCAGGGTAGAGGGGTCAATTACTAGGGGGCATAGGTTTAAGGTGAGAGGGGCAAGGTTTAGAGTAGATGTACGAGGCAAGTTTTTTACGCAGAGGGTAGTGGGTGCCTGGAACTCGCTACCGGAGGAGGTGGTGGAAGCAGGTACGATAGTAACATTTAAGGGGCATCTTGACAAATACATGACTAGGATGGGAATAGAGGGATACGGACCCAGGAAGTGTAGAAGATTGTAGTTTAGTCGGGCAGCATGGTCGGCACGGGCTTGGAGGGCCGAAGGGCCTGTTCCTGTGCTGTACATTTCTTTGTTCTTTGTTCTTTGTTCTTATGAACCTCAAGCCCTTCTAGTCTAGTAGCCTGATACTCAGTATTCTCCTCGACAACATTGTCTTTTTCCTGTGTGAATACTGACAAAAAATATTCATTTAGCACCTCTCCTATCTCCTCGGACTCCAAGCACAACTTCCCACTACTGTCCTTGACTGGCCCTACTCTTACCCTAATCATTCTTTTATTCCTGACATATCTATAGAAAGCTTTAGGGTTATCCTTGATCCTACCTGCCAAAGACTTTTCATGTCCCGTCCTGGCTCTTCTTAACTCTCTCTTTAGGTTCTTCCTAGCTAACTTGTAACTCTCGAGCGCCCTAGCTGAACCTTCATGTCTCATCTTTACATAAGTCTCCTTCTTCCTCTTGACAAGTGTTTCGACTGCTTTAGTAAACCACGGTTCCCTCACTCGACCACTTCCTCCCTGCCTGACAGGTACACATTTATCAAGGACACGCAGTAGCTGTTCTTTGAACAAGCTCCACATTTCCATTGTGCCCATCCCCTGCAGTTTTCCTCTCCATCCGATGTATCCTAAGTCTTGCCTCATCGCATCATAATTGCCTTTCCCCCAGATATAACTCTTGCCCTGCGGTATATACCTATCCCTTTCCATCACTAAAGTAAACGTAATCGAATTGTGGTCACTATCACCAAAGTGCTCACCTACCTCCAAATCTAACACCTGTCCTGGTTCATTACCCAGTACCAAATCCAATATGGCCTCGCCTCTCGTTTGCCTATCTACATACTGTGTCAGGAAACCCTCCTGCACACATTGGACAAAAACGGACCCATCTAATGTACTCGAACTATAGCGTTTCCAGTCAATATTTGGAAAGTTAAAGTCCCCCATAACAACTACCCTGTTGCTTTCGCTCCTATCCAGAATCATCTTTGCAATCCTCTCCTCTACATCTCTGGAACTTTTCGGAGGCCTATAGAAAACCCCTAACAGGGTGACCTCTCCTTTCCTGTTTCTAACCTCAGCCCATACTACCTCAGTAGACGAGTCCTCATCAAACGTCCTTTCTGCCACCGTTATACTGTCCTTGACTAACAATGCCACCCCTCCCCCTCTTTTACCACCTTCCCTGAGCTTACTGAAATATCTAAATCCCGGCACCTGCAACAACCATTCCTGTCCCTGCTCTATCCATGTCTCTGAAATGGCCACAACATCGAAGTCCCAGGTACCAACCCATGCCACAAGTTCACCCACCTTATTCCGGATGCTCCTGGCATTGAAGAAGACACACTTTAAACCACCTTCCTGCCTGCCGGTACACTCCTGCAACTTTGAAACCCTACTCATTACCTCACTACTCTCAACCTTCTGTATACTGGAGCTACAATTCAGGTTCCCAATTCCTTACAGGTATTACACAGGATGGATGAAATCTTGGACACTGCGAAGCCTGCCCTCACGGTACTGCTGGCAGGCCAGGCGGCCAGACACTGGAGAAGGCGGTGACAGCAACGTCGACAGAGGCTCGAGGCAACAGCTCATGTGCAGGGCCCTGCCCCACACCCTGAGGACCTGGCTGCCCATTAGGTGTGCAGGCATCACTGGTCTTTCGAACAGGTGACGCGGAGTTAGGCCCAGCTACTGTGTCAGGTTGTGGAGGGCACAGTAGCCCAGAGGGAGACCCTATGTGCGGGCAGCGGGGGGTGGGGGGGGGGTGGGGGGGGGGGGGGTGGGGGGGCTGTACTGCAGTGCATCACCAGACTGGAACCGCATTTTGAGGAGTCCGTTGCAGCGTGTGCCGCAGGAGGATCAGCCTCAACAAGGGCACGGTGCAGCACCTGTGCCATGTCATTGCAGACTTGGCACCATGTGGAGGAGGAGGATACCTGCTCCTGGTGGCAGTCAACATCAGCACAGCCCTGAACCTTTCTGTCTCAGGATCATTCCAGGACTCGAGCGGGAATTTGTGTGGCATCTCACAAGCTCCTTGAGTTCACAGATGCCTTGCTTGCCTGGGCAGCAACCGATATAAACTTTGACATGGACCAAGCCCAACAATATGCCCAGGCAGCAGGATTCTCCACCATCGACGGGATGCCCCAGGACCAAGGGGTAATAGCTGGCATGCTTGTATCCTTGCATGCACCGGACCTTCAGGGAGTGCTCCGCATCAATACGAAGAGATTCCACTCTTTGAACATCCAGCTCATGTGCGACCACTACATGAAAATCATGCACATGTGCGCAGACATCCCAGGGGGTGTGCACGACAGCTACATCCTGGAGTAGCCAGAGATCCCCGGCCTCTTCGAGGTCCACCCCAGGATGGCTGGTTGACTCTTGGGGGATTAGGGATATCCGCTAAGGATCTGGCTAATGATGCCAGTATGGAGGCCGGGGTCCGATACAGAGACCTGGTACAATGAGACCCAAGTGGCCACCCGGGCTTTCATTGAGCGCTGCATCGGACTCCTCAAAATGCGGTTCCAGTCTGGTGGTGAACTGCAGTACACGCCCCCCACCCCACGTCCATAAACAAAATCACACCCAACCTGTCTGAATTTGGGTTGATCAAGTTCCCCAATATCAGAGTAATTAACTTCCCTTTTCCTAATAGAAGAAAATGCACTCCACCAAATATATTTGCCATAGGGACTGTTAGCCTTTCCAAGCAGTAAAACTACATAGAAAAGGAAATAGTTTTAAAAAGTGTGGTCTTTGAACCTCCAGCATAAGTAGCATCTCTGCAGTGTATTAAAGTGCTGGCAATGTTGACCCAGCTGTCATGAAACCAGGGATGCAGCTAAGCTTATACAAATTTATATTTAACAGCTGAGATAATTTGAGCCAAGAAAAGTAAGACAAAATGGTTCATTGCGATATCTTGGTATACATGCACAAATTATACTGAGAATGATTACAACCATAACACAAAGCCGTTCCAACACTCCCATCGTATGTAAGCTGTTATGGAGCAGGTTCTGCAAGAAATTTTATGTGAAGGAATGAACCTTAAAAAGGACCTTTCATGTCTTCAAATAACTTCACTGTTAATGAATTAGTCCTCTCTGTGATGAGGTAGAAGATCATCCATGATATAGTTGAATGGCTGAGCAGACTGGAGGGCCGAATGGCCTACCCCTGTTCCTATTTTCTGAACTACTTTTTTAAGTGTTGTCTCTGTTATTTTGCAGGCTAATTGACAGCCAAATTTTGCACAGCAAGATCTCACAAAGAGTGATCAGATAAATGATCTGTCAGTCTTTTATTTTAATTGTGATTGCTCAAGGTAGATGTTTGCCAAGATACCAGGAATCCCTGCTAATCTTCAAATAGTGCCATGAGATCATTTAAGGCTAAAAGAGCAGGAAGGCCTGGGCTGATTGAGAAGACGGCACCTCCGAAGACAGTGCAGCACTCCCTCAGTCCTGCTGGTGCTAAGTATCTGAATTTAATAGATGAATTTTAGTGAACTCTTACTAAGTGGATGTATTTGTTGATCTTTTGGAGTGAAAATTAGGAATATGATTGATGATCATCTCAATTGTGCCATATTCGGACTCCAATTCCGAATAGGATTTGTGCCTACTTGTAACTGGATCAAGATTATTAAATTGATCCACTTAAATCCTTAATAGCCATCAGAGAAAGGACCTTACATCTAATATATCCATGCAAGAGTTCACAGCTGAAGCGCAATGTAAAATGTTGTTGTGGCAGTATATTCACACTGTCAGATGTAAGATCCATCCTGAAACACAAGACTCCACTTCTTTCTTTTGATATGTTAATTTTTTTCTGATTTAAAATAAAATAAATAATAAATAATATTTTTATTGTCACAAGTCGGCTTACATTAACACTGCAATGAAGTTACTGTGAAAAGCCCCTAGTCGCCACATTCATCTCAAGTTTATTAGTGCCCTCAACAATAAAGCAGAAGATTGACTTCAAACACTGTTCAGGAACAAAGCACATAATCTCGCCCAAAAGTCAGCAATTTTAATAACTTAATGTTAATCTTCATATCTTTTTAAAAAATCAGATAAAAAACATAATACCTTAAGAACCACAACCCAGCGGCCAATCTTTTTTTTTAAAAATTCCAACTAAGTACCTACCCTGCACATCTTTGGGTTGTGGGGCATGAGACCCATGCAGAAATGGGGAGAATGTGCAAACTCCACACAGACAGTGACCTGGACCGGGATCGAACCCAACTCCTCAGCACCATGAGACAGCAGTATGCCGCACCGAGAGGCCAGTAATAATGAGAGACAGGGCAGCACGGTGGCGCAGTGGGTTAGTCCTGCTGCCTCACGGCGCCGAGGTCACAGGTTCGATCCTGGCTCTGGGTCACTGCCCGTGTGGAGTTTGCACATTCTCCCCGTGTTTGCGTGGGATTCGCCCCCACAATCCAAAGATGTGCAGGGTAGGTGGATTGGCCACGCAAAATTGCCCCTTAATTGGAAAAAATAAATTGGGTACTCTAAATTTTTTTTAAAAAAAGTAATAATGAGAGACATGCCAGAGACAGAGAGCGGAATTCTCCGGTTGCCGACGCCGAAATCGCATTCGGCGATTGGCCAGAGAATCCCTTTTGAAGCTGAAATCAGGGGCGGTGCTTGTTTTCCGAAGCTCCGGCTCCTACAAAACGGCACCATCGGTGAGTACACCGCACACCATTGGGACGGCCTCAGGGCGTCACCTGAAGGCCCACCCCGATGCTCCACCCCCGATGAACAGACTTCCCGACGGCATGGATCACTTGTGGTCTGAGGTTTTGTCAATCTTGCGTGGCAGCTACGGACTGTGTCCAGCGTCGCGACTGTCCGGGGGAGGGGGCGGGGGTAGCCACTTGCTAGCCAGGGGGGCTTTAGTGGAGGCTGAGGGGACTAGTGGGGGGTGGTCCGGTGGGTTACAGGGGGGCACTATCTGGCCCTGATCCACGTGCGGCCGGCGTCATGTTGTACGGCATGACTGTTGCAGGTCGCCGGCGTGTGCATGCGCGGCCACGGATCCGACAATTCTCCGTCCGTATCTGCAGGGAAAGCCGGGGGTTTACATTGTGCGGCTGCTAGGCCCCCACCGGGCGGAGCATCGGTGTGGGGGCGGTGCCGACCTTTTGGTCGTAACACTAGACACATGCTCTGGACATAGCCTTAAAATCGGAGAATCCAGCCTTGAATATCGGCAACATTTTGAAAGGTTTTACAAAAACATTGTTGATTGAATGATACTTTCTCAGAAGTACATTGTCAGTACAAGTTTAAAATAATGAATCAAGCCATTTAATTATTATCAGAATGAAAGCATTCAATCAAGGTTGGGAGCGGCACACATGTCCTTAATGAGCCACCTGTAGCTCCAGAACGACTGGTTGCAGACACCCTGATCTAGCCTAACATTCGCTCAAGTATCAAAGGAGCGCTGCATTTTTAGAGGTGCATTCCTTCAATTAAGGTGTGAAATTGAGGCCCCAGCTCCATAGCATAATTAAAGAAGAGCAATAGGTTCACACATTTTAATGTATTACCTTCCCTTTCCTGTTTTATTCATTTTTTATTGTGCCCTGCACTGTGGGCCTTCATGGTGTGCACCACCACGGGCCTTGGATTTTCAAGTCGTGTTATGTTCAACAAAATGGAAAAGCAGCAGAGTTTTGGAAACAGGTTATTGTTGAAATTAAAAAAAAAAAAATTTAGAGTACCCAATTCATTTTCCAATTAAGGGGCAATTTAGTGTGGCCAATCCACCTGGCCTGCACATCTTTAGGTTGTGGGGGAAACCCACGGAACACAGGGAGAATGTGCAAACACCACACGGACAGTGACCCAGAGCCAGGATCGAACCTGCGACCTTGACACCGTGACGCAGCAGGGCTATCCACTGCGCCACCCTGCTGAAATTGTTGAAATGTTTTGGGGGTTCTGGATCTGTGGGATACCATAGTAATTTCATTGGAAAACAGAAAAATAAGCGGATACCAATTACTATGAGGAAATGCTCCATGAACATTTGATCATTTCTGTTCCATTGTTTGCATCATATAATTTCTATTTCTAGTTGAAGAGTAAAATATAAACTGAGGAGTAAGATTTGCATGGATTGCACAAGGCAAGAGGATGAAATTAAGGACTTCTTTTTTCAAAAGCTATGATATATAAGTTAAAGCAAATTCAGAACAATGATATTAGGATGTAAAGTGTTAAAATATGAAGGCAGGTTGCACAGATGGCTTTCTCTTGCATAGAAAATTACAGTGTGCTCCAATTGGGACGACTAAATTGTGACGATTAAAAAACTGTGACGATACTTCCGGTGGCGGCTATGAAGGAGTAGGTCGCACATTTGGTGGCTCCCGTCTGGTCGGACTTTTGGACCTATCCCCCGTTTTTCTACCGGACTTGAATTGTAAAACGGATGTTAGTGGCAATTGTTTACTGAATTCCCACTTCGGTGCATGGAGAGAAGGACTAGAAGAGTTTATAAGGGCAGAAACTAAAGGATCGAGAAGGCTTGGGCTGTAGCTGCAACAGAAGACAGCATGGCGGAGGTTCGGACCTCTGGCTTGTCGACCCAGCTATCTATGGAGCAGCTGATGCAAGTCATTCAGGAAGGCTTTGCTACGCAGAAACGGGACTGCTTGGACCCAATAAAAGAGTCGATTGAGCGGTTGGAGCACAGATTGGACGCCCAGGATGGGGCGATCCAGAAGTTGGAGAAGGCGCTGGCTGAGCAGGAGGAACATCAAACTGCAGTGGAGCTGGAGGTGGGATGCTGAGGGACCAACAGAAGAAGCTCCTGGAGAAGGTGGAAGACCTAGAAAATAGGTCCCGCCGGCAGAACCTAAGAATCGTTGGGCTCCCGGAGGGGTCAGAAGGAACGGACACTGGGGCATATCTTGCAGACATGTTTGTGAAACTGCTGGGGGAATGGGGTATTCTCCGGCCCTTGGAGGTGGATAGGGCTCACAGAGCACTCGCGAGGAAGCCACGAATGGGAGACCCCCCGAGGGCAATGGTGGTGAGATTCCACAGGTTCTCGGATAAGGAGCGCATTCTACCATTGGCCAAGCAGACACGGAGCTGTAAATGGGACAGTAGCATCCTGTGGGTTTACCAGGACCTGAGTGTAGAGGTGGCCAGGAGGAGAGCAGGCTTCAACCAGATCAGGTCGATCCTTTTTAAGAAAAAGGTGAAGTTTGGACTGTTATACCCAGCCCGTCTCTGGGTCACGCATGAGGATCAGCACTTCTATTTTGAGTCGCCTGAGGATGCGTTGGACTTTGCGAAAAAGAAAGGGCTGGTGATGGATTGAGAACTTTTTAACTTGGCTGCAATGTTCATGTTTTTGTTTTTTCTTTTTGTTTCTCTGTGTTTTTAAAATGTTTCTCATTTTGCGTTTCATGGAAGATGTTTGTGATGCCGTTTGCATTGATTTGGAACCAGCGGTAGAGCTGAGTGAGTTCAGGTTTTCATTTGCACTGTTGGGGGATGGAGGTGTGCTTGTTTTGATCATGGTGTTTTTCTGTTGGGCAATTGTGAGGGGACTGTTTGATGTTGGAGCTTGTTTGTATGAGCGGGGGGTGGGTGGGGAGGGAACAATAGGTGGGAGCCTATCTGGCATCAGGGATGGGGGCCACCAAGCTAGCTGGGCGATCTAGCTCTCAGAAGCACATTGGGGGTGTGCATATGTTTGGTTTAGTAAAGGGGTTGGGTTACTGGGTGTTGTTACTAGGGGGGGAGAGGGGGTGAATGTTCTGCTGACGAGGGAGGGACTTGGACAGAGAGGAGGTTGGGGGCGGGGGTTGCCTGGGGTTGGAGCGGTGGAGGCGCAGAGCACGGGCTGGAGGCGGGCCTAAAAAAGGGGATGGCTGATCGGCGGAAGGGGGGGGGGGATAATGAGCCCCCCAACTAGGCTGATCACCTGGAATGTTCGAGGGTTAAATGGGCCGGTCAAGAGGGCACGTGTGTTCGCTCATCTTAGGGAATTGAAGGCGGATGTGGTAATGTGGCAGGAGACGCACCTTAGAGTTACGGAAAAGGTTAGACTGAGGAAAGGCTGGGTCAGTCAGGTCTTTCACTCGGGACTAGATTCAAAGACTAGGGGGGTCGCGATCCTGATCAATAAGCGGGTGGTGTTTGAGGCGGGTAGAATAGTCTTGGACGTGGGAGGTCGGTACATTATGGTGATTGGGAAGCTAGAGGGGGTGCAGGTGGTAGTAGTAAATGTGTATGCGCCAAATTGGGATTATGTAGAGTTTATAAAGAGGATGCTGGGGAAGATACCGGACCTGGATTCGCACAGGTTGGTCATGGGAGGGGACTTCAACACAGTTATGGACCCTGGCTTGGACCGGTCAAGTTCGAAAATGGGCAGGGTGGCAACAATGGCAAAGGAACTAAGAGGGTTCATGGAGCTGATGGGGGGGGTGTATCGATGGAGATTTGGGCAGCCGAGGATGAAGGAGTTCTCCTTCTACTCATATGTGCATAAAGTGGATTCCCGGATTGATTTCTATATTTTGAGCAGGGCGTTGCTGGCTGTGGTGGTGGACATGGGATACTCGGCGATTGCAATCTCAGACCATGCTCCGCATTGGGTTGACTGCAGGTTAGTAAAGACAGTAACCAGCGCCCGCACTGGAGGTTGGATGTGGGACCCTTGGCAGATGAAGGGGTGTGCGAGCGGCTGAGGAAACGTATTCAGAGCTACCTGCAGGTCAATAACACGGGGGAAATTTCAGCAGCAGTGGTGTGTACTGAAGGCGGTGGTCAGGTGGGATCTGATCTCGATCCGGGCCCATAGGGAGGAGGTGGACAGGGCAGAGACAGACCAACTGGTAAAGGAGTTACTACAGATTAATAGGAGGTATGCGGAGACCCCAGAGGCGGGGCTTTTAAGGGAATGGCGGAGGTTACAGGCGGAGTTTAGCTTGCTGACCACAGGGAGGGTGGTGGAGTAGCTGAGTAAGGCGAGGGGGGCGATCTATGAACATGGAGAGAAGGCCAGCAGAATGCTTGCACAGCAGCTTAGGAAGAGGGAGGCAGCTAGGGAGATAGGGAAAGTAAAGGATGGAGATGAGAACCTGGTTGGTGATTCGGTAGGGGTGAATAAGGCGTTTAGGGATTTCTACAGCAGGCTGTACAGGTTGGAACCTCCTACGGGGCCAGAGGGGATGAGGCAATTCTTGGAGGGGCTGAATTTCCCAAAGGTGGACGGGGAGCGGGTAGAAGGGCTGGGGGCCCCAATCGGGCTGGAGGAGATAGTGAAGGGCTTGAAGGCCATGCAGGCGGGTAAGGCCACGGGTCCGGACGGGTACCCAGTGGAGTTTTATAAAATGTTTTGGGGGATATTGGGGCCGGTGTTGTTGTGGATGTTCAATGAGGCAAGGGAAAGAGGGGTGTTGCCCCCGACGATGTCACAGGCAACAATTTCGCTGATTCTTAAGCGGGACAAGAACCCGACACGACAGTGGCCCGGATGAGCAGATTCTTTGGGGTGGAGGGCAGGTGCGCAAAATGTGCGGGAGGGCCGGCGAACCATGTCCACATGTTTTGGACATGTCCAAAGCTTAGGGGATTCTGGCAGGGGTTTGCGGATGTCATGTCCATGGTGTTAAAAACAAGGATGGCGCTGAGTCTAGAGGTGGCGATTTTCGGGGTGTCAGAAGACCCGGGAATCCAGGAGGAGAAAGAGGGAGAAGTTCTGGCCTTTGCTTCCCTGGTAGCACAGAGACGGATGCTATTAGCATGGAAGGACTCAAAGCCCCCGAAGTCGGAGACCTGGCTATCGGACATGACTAGCTTTCTCTGTTTGGAGAAAATCAAGTTCACCTTGAGAGGGCCACTATTAGCGTTCACCCAGAGGTGGCAACCGTTCGTCGACTTCTTTGCGGGAAATTAATCATCAGCAAACGGTGGGGGGGGGGGGGGGGGGGGGGGGGGTGTAGTTTAGACTAGAGTAGGGGGTCAATGAGGGTGGGACCTGTACAAGAGGTAAATGGCTTTTGCACTATGTTTATGGTTTCATGTATATTGTTTATTTTGTTGTCGTTATTATACCAAAAATACCTCAATAAAATGTTTATTTAAAAAAACTGTGACGATTTCTCCTCTGGTGAAGAGTGAAGAACAAGGGATGAATGTAAAAGGCAAAGGGCAATAAACGATATGGAACCACAGTGAGTAACTGAAGTTAAGAACAGGCTCGAGGGGCTGAATAAGTGGCCCTGTGCTTTCGCTCCTTTGTGTGGACAATCTGATGCAGCTTTAATCATTAAACTGTAACAACACAAAGTTGCCCTCAACTATTAGAGGGATTTTGTAGGTAAATTCAGCAATTCCTCTTGGACTGAAAAAAAGTCTGGGAAATCATTGTCACACTGATGCACAGGCTAAAGTTGTCAGGATAGGGTGCAAGCAAAATACAAATGGTGCTGCGTATTCTGTTGACTGGCTTTCTCAGACAATCAACCTTCACTTTGAAAAGCACTTACACTTCCTCAGTGATCAAGAGCACAGAACCCTCCAACACATCTGGAGCTGTCCATATTTATGTCACCACATTGTTCATCGATTCTTGGCTCACTCTGTGTTCTTTCTGCATGTTTAACATTTTAGTAGTTAGAAAGATGATTTAAAAATGCCTATCACCTCAAAGCTTCTAAGGAGTTATTTTTTAATCAGATTATTTTTATTTCACAGATTTGATGATAGACAGCAGCACAACTCAACAGATGCGCTTTTCAGAGAAAGAAGGTCCTGCTTCCTCTCCATTGTATTTATTCCTGCCACTTTTTAATCTTTTATGTTGAATAAATGTTTCAATCTACAAAATTTTGAGAAAATAGAATCTTAAAATAAAGCATTAGGTAGACTATTGCATCATAACTATCCTGATTTAAATTTTTTAAACGCAGGAATAATTGTGAATTAAATTGTAGTTCACTAATAGGCTGGTATTAATGGCTGTTCCTGTACGGTGTCAATGACAGTGTGATGTCGTAGTGACTGGCTAAGTGGCATTTATGAGGTTAGAGTAACTGGATAAATGGCAATGTGAGTAAATGGCAGTGTGACATTACAATCATTGTGTCAGCAGTAATGTGAGATTAAACTGTTGCTGCCAATGGCATTGACAGATTACAGTGGCTGTTTTCTTGTTGGAAAACCAAGGTGAAGGGCCAAGACAAACCTTGTTCTGAACAGGGCCAATGTTTAAAGAGGAAGGAATTTATTTCCCAGCTTTTTCTACTGTCAGCAAAAAAAAAGAATCAGTTGCCTGCGTAAAGTGAGGAGAATTTCTGGTAAAAGAGAAGATAAATCAGAGCCATTCCACAATTATACATAAAGAAAGGCGCCCCTTCTGAGCCCCAAAACCAACACCTAACGTCTGATGAGTAGCCCAGTTCTATGCAGGGAATGTGAAATAACCTACAGACCTCGCCGCCTTTCTCTCTCTTAAGACTCCTTGAAACCTGCCTCCGAGTGCAAGATTTTGGTGACCTTTTCTAATATCACCTCATGTGGCTTAAGCTGCCAAACTGTACTTTGTAATCGCTCCATTGAAGTGCATTAGAATGTTTTGCTACTTTAAAGGCACTATATAAATTCAAGGTTGTTGTTGCAGTTACAAAACTCTACCAATGATCTTTTCTTCACTTAGGACATTTTCCTGTTATCGACACCCCCTATCTTCTGTTCTTAAGCCAGTTTACAATCCACCATCACAGGTTGCCAAGAATTCCATGAGCTTTATCGCCTTGTGATGGCCAGCAGTATTTCAAAAAAAGATCTAGGCAAATGTTTAAGGTTGCCTTTTGCAGCTGTAGAAGCTGTTTGCTGAGCTATCTCACTGCTCTAGCTAATGACAAGGCATACAAATGTGAAAAATGACACAAGACAAGGGGCTCAGAGGGGCCCAAACTAGCAACGATTGGGTGAAAAGCTAGTGGTGCCTGCCTGCTCCTGCACACTCCTGTGAGTATTTTGCTCAAGGTGGAGAAAGGTCGGATGACCCACTTTCCCATGAGCTAATTGAGCCCTGCATTGCCAATTAGTGGCCACTTAAAGCCTCCTTCCAATGCCATTTTCTTGCAATAGGGGAGACCCAAGTCAAGTGTCAAGGCTGCCCAGTAACAGTTAGTGGCCTCATGTCTGGGTCAAGGGGGTGTGCCTTCTGTTTGGCACCCAGTGTCCATCGGAAGGCACCCTAAGGTCCCCACCCTGCAATTTCCCTAGCACCCCACCTCCCCCACCCCCTCACCCTGTTCACCCAAGTCCCCATCCCTCTCTCCAGGGCATACCAGTCTGGTTCTGGTGAGACCCTGAGCCCACATTGTTCTGGGTTCTAGGCTCCTCACCTTCAGGGGATCTGTTGGAGTCCCGACATTAACCACCACTCCCAGTGGTGCTGCTGATACATGGGAGCTGCCAGCCAAATGAATCAGAGATGGGACTTCCTCTTGGCTGGGGTGGAATGCCAGCCTCAGAACCATTAAAGGCCTGACTGCTGTTAAATGGCTGCAGAGTGAGCTGGCCAAGTGCAGGGAGGCTAACCCCCATCTCCCACAGAATATGTAGCCCTTTGTGTCAGTTGTACTCAGTTGGTAGTACTCCAGCCTCACAGTCACAAAGTTCTGGGTTCAAGTCCCCTCCCAAGACTTGAGTGTGAAGCAAGACTGGCTTTTTAGGCATTGACAGCACCAACAGCGATGAGGAGTTTGAGTTTTTGCTTCTTGTTTGCCACCCAGGGAGCACATGAGCAAAACAAAAGAAATACTTGCATTTACATACTGATTTTCACAACCACCAGACATCTCAAGGTGCTTTACAACCAATGATGTACTGAGGGGTTGCTGCATTGCTGCTAGTGTAATTTTTTGACAGAGATTTAAACTGAAGTGCCATTTGCCTGCCCGGCTGCATGTAAAAGATCCTGTCGCACAATTTTGAAGAAGCGAAAGGGAGCTGTCCCTAGCATCCTGGACAATATTTATCCCTCAATTAACATCACAAAAATAGATTATGTGGTCATTATCACATTACGGCTGGTGGGAGTTTGCTATGTGTAAAATTGACTTTTATGTTTTCTGCCTTACAACAGTGACAGTACGACAAAAAGCACTTCATTGGCTGCAGAGCTTGAGTTATCTGGTGGTTGTGAAAAGCACTATATAAATGCAAGTCTTTCTTTTCCTTTTGTTCATCTGCTCTCTGGGTGGCAAACAAAAAGCAAAGTCTCCAATCCCTCCTAACTGTTTGTTGTATTAAAATCAAAGTGCCAGAATAAACAGATCCCATCTCTTGTGGAACCCCTCAATCGCCCCCCTCAAAGCAAACTTAACCTTCTCAAAATACAAGAATTCCATCAGGTCCCCAAGCCTCACAGAGGCACAGGGCGGACAAGCTGATCGCCACTCCAACAGGAGCCGCCTGTGAGCCATCAGTGAGGTAAAGTCTAAAACATCTGCCCTTGCTCCCGTCTGCATCTCCAGCAGGTCTGACACCCCAAACACGGCCCAGGGAATGGGCTCCAAGTCTCCATGCAGGATCACCGACAAGGTGCTGAAAAACAAACCCCAAAATGTCTCCAACTTTGGTCTGGACCAGTACAGATGCACATGGTAGGCCGGGCCTCTCCCACACCGCCCTCAGCTATCCTCTACCCCACAAACAGACGGTTCATCCTCGACCTCATCAGGTGCACCCTGTGCACCACCTTCAACTGTATTAGTCCCAGCCTCGCACACAAGGTTGAGGCATTCACCCTCTGCAATACCTCACACCACAATTCCAAAGATGTACAGGTTAGGTGAATTAGCCATGCTAATTAATCATGCCCCATAGGGTGGGTTTGCAGGCATAGGATGGGTACTGGGCCTAGTTAGAGAGGTCTTTCAAAGGGTCGGTGTTGACTTGATGGACCGAATGGCCTCCTTTTGCACTGTAGGGATTCTATGATTCTATGAACTCCTCCTCCAGCGCCAACCCCAGTTCCTTCTCCCACTTGGCCTTAACACCTTCCAACAATGCCCTATCTTCTTCCCACATCCTCCCATAAAACGCCGAGATGACCCCTCCCTCCAACCCCATCAGCGACAACACCTCCTCCAACAATGAGGAGGGCGGTGTCACCAGAAATGTTGGGAACACCTTCTCACAAAGTCCCACAACTGCATATACCTAAAGGTCTCCCCTCGGAACCACAAACTTCTCCGTCAACTCCCTTAAACTCACAAACAGCCCTTCCAAAAAAAACCCATCTCTTCTGTCATTCCCCACGCCTCCTGAAATCTAGTGTCCAATCTCGCTGGCTCACCACACGGGGCGGGATTCTCCATCGGGCTGATGCCAAAATCGGGAAATGCAATTGGGCGGAGAATCGGTTTTGACATTGAAATCGTGGTGGGCACTGGGTTCACGGCAAATCGCAATTCTCCGGTGCCTCGACAGTGGCGTCAATGCGTTCCACTCCGCACATACAGTAAACACCATTTGCAGTTTATTAGGAGGCCTGACGCAGTATTCTCCGGGGCCTCCGTGATTCTCCACCTGCACTGGGGGAAATTCCCAATGGCGACGTTCACTTGTGCTTTTAAAAATCGGGAAACACGCACTGTGGCTGATGAGGGAGAGAGAGGAGGTAGGACATAGAGAGGCGCAACCATGGGCTGCTCCCCCCCGGCCCTGGCCAGGCTGGCTGGGGGCCAGGGGGCCCTGCCAGGGCCGGGGGGGGGGGGGGGGGGGAGGGTGACGTGGGCACGAACCGTGGGGCCGGGTGATCCCCCATGGGACTGGGCCAGTGTCCAGACACGGACCGCCATTGCCACAGCCTGCTAGGCAACCATCCTGCTGCGCACCTCACTGACCACCCACCATGGCCCGTGGTTCTGCAGAATGCTACCGGCTGGATGGATGTTCCCACCCCACACCCGAGCCCCCACCCTCCACCCACCACCCCTGCACCCCAGCTCCCACCACCACACCCCATATTCCGCCATACCACACCCACCCCAACCGGCCGCTGTGGTAGTCACCACAGTTGTATATATCACATACAAGATGTAATATGGTAAGGCTCCTGTACTACAGATACGGGGGTAGATCCCTGCCTGCTGGCTCCGCCCAGTAGGCTGAGTATAAATGTGTGTGCTCACCGAGCTGCAGCCATTTCTGCAGCAGCTGCAGGAGGCTACACATCTCTGCTTAATAAAGCCTCGATTACACTCTACTCTCGTCTCATCATAATTGATAGTGCATCAATTTATTAAGCAGAGATTTTACAACGATGGACCTCTGCATCAAGCCTGATCCCCTGCAGCTGCACCCTCAAGCAGACAACGCCAAGTCGGCCTTCGCACATTGGCTAGCTTGCTTTGAAGCATACATCGGATCTGTGACAGAACCACTCTCAGAGGCACAGAAGCTCCAGATCCTGTATACGCGGCTGAGCTCTGATATCTTTCCCCTCATCCGGGATGCGCCACCTACGCTGAGGCCATGGCGCTACTGAAAGAGAACTACACTCAGAAGACCAACAAGCTCTACGCCAGGCACATCCTGTCCACGCGGCATCAACTCCCCGGTGAGTCTGTGGAAGATTTCTGGCATGGCGAGGGACTGCGATTGCCAGGCCATTTCGGCCGTTGGACATTCCGAACTCCTTATTAGGGCCGCTTTCGTTACGGGCATGGGGTCGGCATACATCCACCAGCGCCTCTTAGAAGGAGCTACCCTCGACCTTGCGGCGACCAAGAAACTCGCGATCTCACTGACAGTCGCCTCCCATAATGTACAAGCGTACGCCCCCGACCGCACAGTGGCCCCCTCCTGGGCATCATGGACTCCAACAGCGAACACCCCATCGTGGACCCCACCAGCGACCGCCCCCAGCCAATCACAAGCCTGCGCTGCGCGGCAGACAACCAATCCCGGGGGACCCAAGTGCTACTTCTGCGGACAGACAAAGCACCCCCAGCAGCGCTGCCCGGCGCGGAGCGCACTCTGCAAGGCCTGCGTGAAGAAAGGGCATTTAGCTGCTGTGTGCCAGGCCCGCTCGATCACCGCTGTAACCAGGCCAATTGTTCCTGCACCCCCCACGTGAGACCTGTGGGCGCCACCATTTTCACCCCCGCAACCCACGTGCGGCCCATGGGCGCCGCCATCTTGCTTGCCTCAGGACAAGTCCGGCCCGTGGGTGCCGCCATCTTCCACCCATCAGGCCTCGTGCGCCCCGTGGGCGGCACCATCTTTAACGCCGCCCGCCACTTGCGCCCCATGGGCGCCGCCATCTTCCCCGCCTCAGGACCGCTGCTCATCGGGCACCTCATGGGGCCGCTCATCGCCTGCCGACCAGCCAGGGGCCTTCCAACACCAGCTACAGCTCGCCTCCATCACGATCGACCAGTCCCGGCCGCACAACCTCGCAACCGCGTTGACGACGGTAAAGGTCGATGGCACAAGACATCATGCCTTCTTGACTCCGGGAGCACAGAGAGCTTCATCCACCCCGATATGGTAAGGCGCTGCTCCCTCGCGGTACACCCCATTAACCAGAGAATCTCCCTGGCCTCCGGATCCCACTCCGTACTGCACCGGGGGTGTTGCACCACCACCCTCACCATCCAGGGCGTAGAGTTCAGCGACTTCCGGCTCTACGTCTCCCCAACCTCTGCGCTGCCTTGCTACTCGGCCTGGACTTCCAGTGCAACTTCCAAAGTCTAACCCTGAAATTCGGCGGGCCCCTACCACCCCTTACTGTATGCGGTCTCACGATCCTTAAGGTCAACCCGCCTTCTCTGTTTGCAAACCTCACCCCGGATTGCAAACCCGTCGCCACCAGGAGCAGACAGTACAGTGCCCAGGACAGGACCTTCATCAGGTCCGAGGTCCTGCGGCTGCTGCGGGAAGGCATTATCGAGGCCAGCAACTGCCCCTGGAGAGCCCAAGTGGTCGTTGTGAAAACTGGGGAGAAAAACAGGATGGTCGTTGACCATCAATCGGTACACGCAGCTCGGCGCGTACCCCCTCCCACGCATATCTGATATGGTCAATCAGATTGCACAGTACCGGGTCTTCTCGACAGTAGACCTGAAATCTGCCTACCACCAGCTCCCCATTCACAAGGCGGACCACCCGTACACCGCGTTTGAAGCAGACGGCCGCCTTTACCACTTCCTCAGGGTTCCCTTCGGCGTCACTAATGGGGTCTCGGTCTTCCAATGGGAGATGGGCCGAATGGTTGACCGGTACGGACTGCGGGCCACCTTCCTGTACCTGGATAACATCACCATCTGCGGCCACGACCAGCAGGACCACAACGCTAACCTTTCCAAATTCCTCCACACCGCCAAACTCCTCAACCTAACCTTACAACAAGGAGAAGTGCGTGTTCAGCACCAACCGCTTAGCCATCCTCGGCTATGTGGTGCAAAATGGAATTCTAGGGCCCGACCCCGATCGCATGCGCCCCCTCATGGAACTCCCCCTCCCCCATTGCTGCAAGACCCTCAAACGATGCCTGGGGTCCTTCTCATACTATGCCCAGTGGGTCCCTAACTATGCGGACAAGGCATTCACTCCACCGTTTTCCCCCTGGCGGCTGGGGCTCACCAGGCCTTCAACTGTATCAAGGCCGACATCGCCAAGGCCGCGATGCACGCGGTCGACGAGACGCTCCCCTTCCAAGTCAAGAGCGATGCATCAGACGTCGCTCTGACCGCCACCCTGAAACCAGGCAGGCAGGCCCGTGGCATTCTTTTCACGCACCCCCCATGCCTCCGAAATTCGTCACTCCTCCATCAAGAAGGAGGCCCAAGCCATCGTAGAAGCCGTGCGGCATTGGAGGCATTACCTGGCCGGCAGAAGATTCACTCTCCTCACTGACCAACGGTCGGTTGCCTTCATGTTCAATAACACACAGTGGAGCAAGATCAAAAATGATAAAATCTTGAGGTGGAGGATCGAGCTCTGCACCTACAATTACGAGATTTTGTATCGCCCCAGTAAGCTCAACAAGCCCCCCAATGCCCTATCCCGAGGTACATGTGCCAGCGCACAAGTGGACCAACTCCGGACCCTACACGACGCTCTCTGTCACCCAGGGGTCACCCGGTTCCTTCACTTCATAAAGGCCCGCAAACTGCCCTACTCCATTGAGGACGTCAGGGCTATCATCAGAGACTGCCAGGTCTGCGCGGAGTGCAAACCGCACTTCTACCAGCCAGACCGTGGGCACCTAGTGAAGGCCTCCTGCCCCTTTGAACGCCTCAACGTGGATTTCAAAGGGCCCCTCCCCTCCACCGACTGAAACATGTACTTCCTTAACTTGGTCGACGAATACTCCAGATCCCCCTTCGACGTCCCATGCCCCGATATGACGTCTGCCACCGCCCTCAAAGCCCTCAACACCATCTTCGCCCTGTTCGGTTTCCCCGCCTACATCCACAGCGACCGGGGATCCTCCTTTGTGAGTGGTGTGCTGCATCAGTACCTGCTCAGCAAGGGTATCACCTTGAGCAGGACGACCAGCTACAACCCCCGGGGAAACGGGCAGGTGGAGCGGGAGAATGGGACGGTCTGGAAGGCCGTCCAGCTGGCCCTACAGTCCAAAAATCTCCCGGTCTCCCGCTGGCAGGAGGTCCTCTCCGACGCCCTTCACTCCATCCGATCGCTACTTTGCACGGCGACTAATGCAACCCCCCATGAACGTCTCCTTGCCTTCCCCAGGAAGTCTACCTCCGGGGTTTCACTCCCAATGTGGCTGGCAGCTCCAGGACCCGTTCTCCTCCGCAAGCACATGCGGCTCCACAAGGCGGATTTGTTGGTCGAGAGGGTACAGCTACTCCATGCAAATCCGCAGTACGCCTACCTGGCGTACCCCGATGGCCGTGATGCGCAATCAATAACACTCAAGACGAAGTGATTCCATAACTGAAGGCTTTAATCTGCTAGAACTCTTCCCCAACAGCTTCGATACAGAAAGGGAAGGCTGCTGGGACGGCACCGGTTCTTATACTCCACCTCTCAGGGGGGAGCTATGTACAACAGCCAATGGTAGACCCCTGGATCTAACCAATGGACGTCCACCTCTTAGGTACCACAATACCTGGTACTACCACATTCACCCCTGTTAATAAAGAGCCCGGCGGGGGTGGTGGCCAGCGGTAATAGTCGCCTTTCACATGGTATGACCAGGTATGGAGGTACAGTGATGTCGAGAGTATTTACAAAGTGTTCATAGTGCAGCAATCAGTCGATCGGGTGGCCTGGTCGTCCTTCTGGAGCGTCTGGGCCTCGGCGGTGATTCTGATGGGGGTCCCGGCGGTTGCGACTCCGGGAGCGTGATGTCGTCCTCCCTGGCAGCTTCGTCACCCCGAGGCAGCGCTGTTGGGGCAAAAGGTTGACAGGGGGGGAAAGCGCCTGTAGGGGGCGTCGGTGTGTGGTCGGGCCTAGGCAGGAGCGGTGGGAGTACTGATCCTCCTGTTAGGTGCTGTGGGGAGGGTGGGGGTGGGGGCAATGGTTCAGGTGCACGTGGGGCACCAGCGGGCGCCAGGTCCCAAAGGGAGACTGTATCCTGCCGGCCGTCATGGAATGCTACGTAGGCGTACTGGGGGTTGGCGTGCAGCAGGTGGACCCTCTCAACCAACGGGTCCGACTAGTGCGCCCTCACATGTTTCCGAAGCAGGATGGGTCCGGGTGTCGCTAGCCAGGTTGGGAGCGAGGTCCCGGAGGAGGACTTCCTGGGGAAAACAAGGAGACGTTCGTGAGGTGTCTGATTTGTGGTTGTCCAGAACAGCGACCGGATGGCATGGAGGGCCACCGGGAGGACTTCCTGCCAGCGGGAGACTGGGAGTTTCCTGGACCGTAGGGCCAGCAGGATGGTCTTCCAGACCGTTACGTTCTCCCTCTCTACCTGCCCGTTTCCCTGGGGGTTGTAACTTGTCATCCTGCTCGAGGCGATGCTCTTGCTGAGCAGGAATTGACGCAGTTCATCGCTCATAAAGGAGGACCCCCTATCACTGTATATGCGGGGAAACTGAACAGAGTAAAGATACCCTGGAGGGCCTTGATGACGGTGGTTGTGGTCATGTCTGGGCAGGGGATGGCGAATGGGAACCGGGAGTATTCGTCAATCACGTTAAGGACGTACGTGTTGTGGTTGGTGGAGGGGAGGGGGCCTTTGAAGTCCATGCTGAGGCGGTCAAAGGGACGGGAAGCCTTTATCAGGTGCGCCCTCTCTGGCCGGTAGAAGTGCGGTTTGCACTCCACGCAGGTTTGGCTGACTCTGGTGACCTCCTCGATGGAATAGGGCAGGTTGCGGGCCTTGATAAAATGGAAAAAGCGAGTGACCCCCGGGTGGCAGAGGTCCTCGTGGAGGGATCGGAGGTGGTCCACTTGTGCGGTGGCACATGTGCCGCGGGACAGGGCATCAGGAGGCTCGTTTAGCTTCCCCGGACGGTACAAGATCTCGTAGTTGTAGGTGGAGAGTTCGATCCTCCACCGCAAGATCTTGTCGTTCTTAATCTTGCCCCGCTGTGCATTATCGAACATGAAGGCAACTGACCGCTCGTCCGTGAGGAGAGTGAATCTCCTGCCGGCCAGATAATGCCTCCAGTGTTGCACAGCTTCTACTATGGCCTGGGCCTCCTTTTCGACCGAGGAGTGGCGAAGTTCGGAAGCATGGAGGGTACTGGAGAAGAAAGCCACAGGCCTGCCCGCTTGATTTAGGGTGGCCGCCAGAGCTACGTTGGACGCATCGTTCTCAACCTAGAAGGGGAGGGACTCGTCGATGGCGCCGATCATGGCCTTACCAATGTCTGCTTTGATGCGGCTGAAGGCCTGGTGGGCCTCCGTCGACAGGGGGAAGGTTGTGGACTGGATCAGGGAGGCTTTGTCTGCGTAATTGGGGACCCACTGTGCATAATAGCCGAAGAACCCTAGGCAGCGCTTCAGAGCCTTGGGGCAGTGAGGGAGGGGGAATTCCATGATGGGGCGCATGCGCTCAGGGTCGGGGCCTATGACTCCCCTTCGCACTACGTAGCCTAGAATGGCTAGACGGTCGGTGCTAAACACGCATTTATCCTTATTGTACGTCAGATTAAGGATTTTCGCGGTCTGGAGGAATTTGCGGAGGCTGGTGTCGTGGTCCTGCTGGTCATGGTCGCAGATGGTGATGTTATCCAGATACGGGAACCTTGCATGTAAGCCGTACCGGTCAACCATTCGGTCCATCTCTCGCTGGAAGACCGAGACTCCATTAGTGACACCAAAGGGAACTCTTAAAAATTGATAGAGCCGCCCATCTGCTTCGAAGGCAGTGTACTTGCGGTCACTAGTGCGGAGGGGTAACTGGTGGTAGGTGGACTTGAGGTCCACCGTGGAGAAGACCTTGTATTGTGCGATCCTGTTTACCAGGTCGGCTATATCTCCAGCTGCGTAAACCTGTTGATGGTCTGGCTGTAGTCAATGACCATCCTATGCTTCTCCCCGGTCTTTACCACCACTACCTGAGCTCTCCAGGGACTGTTGCTTGCTTCGATGACCCCTTCCCCCAGCAGCCTTTGGAACTCGGACCTGATGAAGGTCCGGTCCTGGGCACTGTACCGTCTGCTCCTGGTGGCGACGGGTTTGCAATCCGGGGTGAGGTTCGCAAACAGGGAAGGCGAGTCGACCTTAAGGGTTGCGAGGCCGCAGACAGTAAGGGGAGGTATAGGGCCGCCGAATTTAAAAGTCAGGCTTTGCAAATGGCATTGGAAATCCAGCCCCTGGAGGGTAGCCGCGCAGAGGTGCGGCAGGATGTACAGGCGGAAATTGTTGAATTTCCTACCTTGGACAGTGTGGTTCGCTAGGCAAAACCCCTGTATCTCCACCGAGTGTGACCCGGAGGCCAGGGAGATCCTTTGATTTACAGGGTGGGTTACAAGTGAACATCGCCTTACCGTGTCGGGGTGAACAAAGCTTTCCGTGCTCCCAGAGTCAATCAGGCGCGACGTCTTGTGGCCGTTGATGAGGACCGTCATTGTAGCCGTTGCGAGTGTCCGAGGTCGACTTTGGTCCAGTGTTACCAAGGCCAGGTGAAGCAGCTGCGAGTTCTGATCGGGCAGCGTGTAGCCGACCGATCTGGGGGCCTGGGGCCCCATCCAAGATGGCATCACCCATGGGTCGCACACGGTGTCCGAGGATGAAGAAGATGGCGTCGGCGATGGACAAAATGGCAGCACCCACCCATCCAGCGTGGAGTCCGGGGGGCAAGATGGCCGCGCCCGTGGGTCGCACGTGGCGTTAGGATAGGGGGGGGGAGGCGGTGAGCGCTGGCCGGTCGGGGCCTGAAGGGAGGCTTGCCGTGGCGGTCCATAGTCGCTGGAGACCATGGCCACGGCGCGGGCCTGGCAGACCCCCACATAGTAGCCCTTCTTGCCGCACCCTTTGCAGGTTGCGGTGCGGGCCGGGCAGCAAGGGCGGGGGTGATTCGCCTGCCCGCAGAAGAAACAGCGGGGTCCGGCGGCGTTAGCGGGCTGTCTCGCCGGGCGGGCTTGCGGGGTCTGGGGGAAGGTCTGGGGGGCTGCTGCTGCGGGGTGCCATGCTGCCCAGGGGGCCGCCGCGCGATCAGGTGCAAAGGACAGCGCGTTTTTATAGGCAACGTCCATGGACTCTGCCAGGACCCCTGCCTCTGTAAGTCCCAGAGTGTCCCTTTCTAGGAGCCTTTGGCGGATATCGGGGGAGGTCATACCTGCCACAAAAGCATCCCTGATTAAAAGTTCCGTGTGCTCGCTCCCCGAAACTCGTGGGCAGCCACAGTTTCGGCCCAGCACCAGTAGCGCCCGGTCGAAGTCTTCCAACGTTTCCTCGGATCTTTGGACTGTGGAAGGAAACCGGAGCACCCGGAGGAAATCCACCCAGACACAGGGAGAAAGTGCAAACTCCACACAGTCACCCAAGGCCGGAATTGAACCTGGGCCTGGAGCTGTGCGGCAGCTGTGCTAACCACTGCGCAACTGTGCTGCCCTCCGAGTACCTTCAGATGACTGGCCGATCTTCACAAACCGAAAGGGGTTCCACTTGATGAACATGGAGCTGGTGTGTCACATGCACGTCTGCAGCCAATACCTGGGCAGTGTGCACAACGTCTTCACCCTGGCAACTTCAACGGTTCTTGGACTCTTCAATGCGAGGGAGGATGAGGATGGGCAGGACATGGGGGCCGCGTGAGGAATGGGAGGTTGCACAACGTGTGCGCCAGGGCCAACCTGCATGAAACACTCTGATCGCCTCCAGCTCACCGACTAAGGAGGAGGAGCTGGTCTGGGGCACGAACACCGCATCCCACCCCCACCCACTCCCAACACCCCCCCCTCTCCGCCCCCTGTCCAGTCTCTGCCCCCCCTACAACATCCTCCGAGATACATACCTGCTCGCACTATGGGGTGTGGGCCCTGGGTTGGCAGTAACAGCGGGTCTGGCCCTTGGGATGGAGGATGATGACAACCCGCTTTATGATGAGCTCTGGTGCTCTGTATCATTTGACAATGTATGACTCCTGCCCATGGTAGTGCTTCCCATCCTCCACCTGGGTGATCCATGCATGCGAGCTGGCCATTCCATCACAATGTCCCATTGATTCCCTGGGGTAGTGGATGTGGGGACGATGGGGGTGGAGGCAGGGGTGGGACACCGGAACGGTGAGCGCTGGTTAATCCCTCGACATAGCCCAAGCCCAACGTCCACACATTCCCTCTGCGTCCCTCTTTCCCCATGCCCCCTCTGTGGCCAGCCCTGACCAGTCCACCTCTCACACCCTTCTGACAGAGGACCAAGACAGGTTGTAACATTGTGCAAAAGTATTTAATGTGAAAATATATATACAGATTTGTGCCCTAGCCCCTCTCGCTAAAGTGAGCCTGCACGTGTGCCAACTTAACTGGTGTCTACGTTTCTGGCCTTACAGACCTTAACACTAAGCCTAGGTGGATCCCCAGATGGTACACCAGGCCTGTGGCCTAGGACCGTGCAGCCTTCTTCTGGGGCGATGGGCCTGGATAGGCCCGGCTGCTGCTCGTGTGTCGCAGGTGGCGTTGTGCCATCCTGTTCTGCACGCTGCCCACCAGATGCACCAGGAACAGGAGTGGGTGAGTCTGAGGTGCCGCAGAAGCATCACGCTGAGACTGTGCCACATCAGCCAGTGACTGCGCCATCTCTCTCTGGGGCGGGGCCACCTCCCTCTGTGTTTGATTGATTGATTGATAGATTGATATTTATTGTCACATGTACTGAAGTACAGTGAAAAGTATTTTTCTGCGGCCAAGGGAACGTACACAGTATGTACATAGTAGACAAAAGAATAATCGCCAGAGTACATTGCCAAATGGTACGTCATCAAATAGTGATTGGTTACAGTGCGGAACAAGGGTCAAACAAGAGCAGCATAGGTCGTCGTGAATAGTGTTTTTACAGGGAACAGATCAGCCCAAGGGAGAGTCGTTGAGGAGTCTAGTAACTGTGGGGAAGAAAGGTGGAATTCTCTGATAATGGGGCTATGTCCCTACGCCTGTGAGAATCCCGGCGTGAATCACTCTGGACTTTTTCCGTTTTGAAGGGACCCTGGAGTAGTCCTCGCAACTCTGGCGGCTCCTCACAACATGGCAGACCGACATAGCAGGCCGGCCCCGACAATATAGGCCCCCCCGAGATCGCGCGCGCTCCCCGATCAGTGGCCCCCAATGGCGAGCCTGGCCGTTCTGGAGTCCCCCCTGGTGACTGATCACCCCGCCCCCCCCCACCAGGGCAGCCACGGACTTAGTCCACAACCGTCACTCTGAGCTTCCGCCGGGCGGAATCATGAATGAACCACGCCAGCGGGAACTCCCGGCCAGTTGTTAGCGGAGAATCGCCGCAGAGGCCTCTTTCAATGGCCCCTGACTGGCGGCGATTCGCGGACAAGTGTTGACGCCTGCGTCAAAACCGGCGCAAGCGATGCCGATGTCAATGGGCCTCCAGGCCCAGTCATTCTCCCCTTCCTCGAGGGCTAGCATGGCGTTGGAGTGCTGTGTGCTGCTCCGGCACCGAAAGCCGCCCTACACAGCCGGTGCGGTTCCGTGCATGCACGCCACGGCCGGCGTGGGTCCACACATGTGTGCCACGGCCAGCGCGGGTCCGCACATGCGTGCCATGGCCATCTCCGCGCTGGCCCCCGGGCAACATGGTGGAGCCCTCCAGGGGCCTGGCATGGATGAACGTAGCCCCCCCCCCCGGAATGAGTGTGCCCGCCGACTGGTTGCCCCTGATCACGGGCTTGACCACCGTGGAGGCCCCCTCCCCCGGAGTCGGCTCCCCCTGCCCCTCACCAGGATGGCCCCCGCAGCCAGAACGCCGAGGTCCCGCCGGGTAGAACCACATGTGAACCACGCCGGTGGGACGCGGTGGACACTCGGCACGTAGGGCGCAGAGAATCGCCGTGGGGGCCGCTTTCAACGGTGCAGTAGCAACCGTGCCGGTGCGATTGGCGCTGATTCTCCGGTCGCTGGAGAATCGCCGGCCCGGCGTCAGAGCGGCCTGGCGGGATTCGCATGCCCCCCAGCGATTCTCCGAACCAGCGCGGGCTCGGAGAAGCCCGCCCCGATTGTGGGTCTGAAGCCCAATTCTCATCCCCCGTGCCGAGCGCGATTACGGTGCGGAAGCTCGGAGAATCTCGGCCCAGACGCCTGAAACCTGTCTGGACGGCAGCTAGTTCCTGGGGTCAGGTTGTCCTCCAACCGTCTGCCCCCTTGAGAGTTCCTATCAACACCTGCTGTTTGGGGGGGGTTAGGGTTACAGTTGTGTGGGACAGGGGTTTGTGCCAGGGTCACAGTGCTGCCTACTCACATTGGCCATCCTGAGGAGGTCGTGCAGTTTCTTCCGGCACTGCTAGCCGTTCCGGACGGAGTTGTCCACAGCGGTGACCACCTCTGCCACCTGTGTCCAGACCCGGTGAGCTGGCAGCCTCCTTCCCACCCCGGGATATCTTGTCACCTGCCTCTCCTCCACTGCATCCAGCAGGGTCTCCAGTTCCGCATCGGTGAATCTAGTGGCCGCGCGGCTTGCTGCCATCTTGTTGACTGGAATGAGTGTGTATGGCGAGTGAAGTGTGTATATGTTGCTGCAGCTTGCCAACTTCCCAGACCTGGTGGATTTCGCACCATTCCCTATTGGAATCAATTGTATTCCACGTGGCTCCAGTGCCGGTGCTAGCCCCTTGACGGTTGTTGAATTGGTCCATGTGTAGCCCCAGTTTTGCTGTCGCAGAAGTCCACAAACCCTTTCCTGGCATCAACACTCAGGAACAGAAAATCCGGCTGATGAATCTCCCGGACTGGCATCAGCCTCGTCCCTGCCTCTAACTTTAAATATTACCGAAACTGTTTCCATATCTTCAGCGTGGCCACCACCACCGGACTACCCGAATATTTCCATGGGGTAAATAGGAGCAGCACCACTTCCAGCACCCGCAAACCGGACCCCCTACAAGAACCTGCCTCCATAATCACCCACATTGCTCCTGGCTCTCTACCCCAGCCCCGCACCTTCTCGCTGTTCGACCCCCATTGGTAATACATCTGATTTGGAGGAGCCATACCCTTCAACTGTCGCCCTCTCTGAAGTAGCGTCTTCTGAATCCTAACCACCTTACCTGCCCAGACAAGCGACAAAATCAACCGTTCCACCCCCACAAAAGACGTCTTCGGCAAAAAGAATGGTAAGCACTGGAATAAAAATAAAAACCAAGGCAAGATATTCATCTTTACCGCCTGCACCCGGTCTGCCAATGATAGGGGCCGGCTATCCCACCTCGACCAATCCACCTTAACCCTATTGTCAAATGCAACTTGTGGAGCAGGGCCCAATCCTGAGCCACCTCCACCCGCAAATACCTGAAGTGAGTAGATGCTATACAAAACGGCATTTCCCCAAGTCAGCCACTGTCCCCGGAGAAGAGACCAGAAAGCATTTGTTCTTTTCCAAATTCAGTTTATATCCCGGAAAATCCTCAAATCGCCTGAGCAACCCCATTATGCCCCCTATCGTGGCTCCAGGTCAATCAGCGCGGCCCCCTAGACCAATCCATCTTTAGATACAATACAGTGTTTAAATCTCCACCTAAAATTGCGTGTGAAGACTTGGTATAGCAGCGAACATCCACTTCATAAAACCTAAATCATCCCAATTCGGGGCATACATGCTAACCAACACCACAAACCTCCCCTCCGAAGCACCCGTCACTATAATACATCTGCCTCCCTGGTCTACCACTACCTTCTCCATCTGAAACCTAACTCTCTTACCCACTAATACCACTACCCCAGGCCCTGCTATCAAAGCCCGAATGGAGCACCTGACTCATCCAACCCTTCTGAAGCCTAACCTGGTCTTTCACCCTTAAATGGGTCTCCTGTGACAGTGTCACATCAGCTCTCGAGTTCTTCAGATGCAAGAAAACTCTTGCTCGCTTCACCTGTCCACCCAACCCCGCACGTTCCACATTACCATTCGGACTGGGGTCTCACACCCCCGCCTCCTCCTATCAGTCTGGGCCACAGCCACCGACCCCACTCCACAGGTGGGACCAGGCGCTGCCCCTAGTAACCGTCAACCAGCTACCCCTCCTCCCTCCCACCTTCCCTGAAACCCTCCAACCACTTCCTCTCGAAACCACTTCTCTCTGCATCGTCCCCATCCCCCTCCATTCACACCTCCCAAGCCCACCGAAACCTGTCCACACAGGCTCTGCCAGCTGCTGCCCCTCCCCCACCTCACTCCTGTTCACCAGACAACTTGGCCGGGATTCTCCGAAACCCTGGCCAAATGTTGACGCCAGCGTAAACACCGGAGCGGCAACGGGCCTCCTGGCCCAGCAATTCAGCGGTCTTCAGGTGGCTAGCACGGTGCCGGAGTGCTGCGCGCTGCTCCGGCGCTGAAAGGTGGCCCTGCACAGCCAGCGCAGGGCCGCGCATGCACGCAACGGCCATCTCCGCGCTGCGCATGCGCATGGTTGCCGTCTCTGCGCTGGCGTGGAGCAACATGTCGGAAAGATGTAGGCCCCCTCCAGATCACAGGCACCGGCCGATCGGAAGCCCCGGATCACGGGCCTGGACCCCATAGAGGCCCCCCCCACTGGAGTCATATCCCCCCGCCCCCCCACCAGGATGTCCACCGGGACCGCAGGTCCGAGCTCCCATCGGGTGGTACCAGGTTGGAACCACGCTGATGGGATTCGGCGGAACTCGGCAGGAGTCCAGTCGGTCGCCCGCAGAGAATCGCCGCAGGGGCCTCTTTCAGCAGCCCCCGACCGACGCCACGGCGACTGCGCATGTGCGATTGGCGCCGATTCTCCAGTCGGCGGAGGGTCGCGTCCCGCCGTCAGAGCGGAGTGGCAAGAATTTCCCGCCTCCCCGGTGATTCTATGATCCGGCATGGGCTCGGAGAATCCCGCCCCTTATGTTTGCTCATGAGGTGGCCCCCATCAGAACTACCTCCCACCCCCCCAACCCAGCCCTTCTAAACAACCCAACATGAACAACCCCAAACAAAGGGGGGGAAACCCAAACACCTTATCCAACGTCCCCAAACCGTCCCCTCCCAATTACAACAAAAAAGAAAACAAAGTCCAAACTCAATTCAGTCCCAATCCTTCAGACCCCACAAATGCCTCCGCCTCCTCCGCCGTCTCAAAGTAATAGTCCTTGGAGTTATAGGTAACTCTCAACTTCGCCGGGTAGACCACCCCAAACCTCACATTACTCTTGTAAAGTGCTGCCTATGCCCTGTTAAAGGCCACCCGCCACCTTGCCAGCTCCATCGTGACGAATTGGTATATATAAATACCACTACCTTCCTGATGCACAATCAATATGCTTGAGTCCACGTGGAGTCATATTGATTCAGCTTTAATCAGATAGAACTGTACCCAGCAGCAAAGTTACAGAAGTGAAGGCTGCTGGGGACGGCACAGGTTCTTATACCCCGCCTCTCAGGGCGGGGCTATGTACGTTGCCCAATGGTAGACCCCGCGGTCTAGCCAATGGTTATTCCTCTCTCTGGTACCACAATACCTGGTATTACCACACTTCCCACCTCACCTCCTGATTCTGCTTGGCCCATCTCAAGACCTTCTCTTTTGTCTCATAGCTGTGAAAACAGACTATCACAGCTCTCAGTGGCGTATTTGTCTTTGGCTTCGGCCGGAGCGACCGATGAGCCCTGTCCATCTCAAAGAGGGAAGTGTTTTCCTCTTCCCCCAACAACTTAGCGAACATCTCCGAGAAGTATTCCATAGGCCTCCGGCTCTCCAGCCGCTCAGGCAGTCCAACAATCCACAGATTCTGTCACCGCCACCTGCTCTCCAGGTCCTTAACCATGGCCTTTATTGCTCTCCTCCACCTTCCGCAGCTCCTCTACTATTGGGGCAAGCTGGTCGCTGCGCCATGACAATGCCTCCTCCACCCCCTTCAACACCTCTCCTTGATCCCGCACCACCATCAAAGTCTTTTCAAAAGCCTCCTTTATCGGCACCACCATATCATCCACCAACTGTTTGAGCATTCCCATCATCTCCTTCCCATGCCACCCAAAATGCTTGGCAAACTGTCTTTCAAACTCCACCGACATCACCATATTTGTGCAGTCATAATGGATGCAGTCCCACCCAGCGCGCTTGCTCACGCCATCTTTCATCCCACAGCACTCCTCATCGAGCGCAAGCACTCCGGCGGACTGGTGCTCGTTCCTTTTCATCCCATATTCTTCTGTTGGGCTTTTGACACCCTCTAATTACCCCAACCTTACTGGAGACCGTTCATGTAAAATTTATCCCCCAAACTGGGTGAAAAGGGCCAAAAAACGAAACCTCTCGCGGGAGCCACCCAACGTGTAACCTCCACTTACATGTCACCACTGGAAGTCATCATGGAAGTATTGAAAGAAACAGGAACAACCTTTGACAATGTGAGGGTGGCATGGTGGCACAGTGGTAAGCATTGCTGCCTACGACACTGAGGGCCCGGTTCAATCCCAGCCCAGAGTCACTGTCTGCATGGAGTTTGCACATTCTCCCCGTGTCTGCATGGGTTTCAATGCTGAAGTGTGCACAATTGCATTTGGCCCAAAATTGAACACTAAATTGTAACTTTTGAATACTTAAGATCTCAAGTTAGGCAAGTAGTAAAAACATTATTCATTTAATAATGCTGGAAACACTCTGCAGGTCAGGCAGCATGATTGGAGAGAGAAACAAAGTTAATGTTTCAGGTCATCAGAGCTGGTAAAAGTTCAGAATGTAATGGGTTTTGACAAGTAGCGAGACAGGGTGGGGGAGGAAAGAATATAAGAGAAAGTCTGCGACACGAATAAATGACAAAAGCGTTCATGGGGTAAGACAAAAGAGAAGAGTAATGGTGCAAACAAATTAAAAAAAGATGGGCCTAGGGGAGGTGCGAATAACCACTACCAATAGCTGCTATCTAGAAAATTTGGGGACAATGGTTAGGATCTGAAATTGTTAAACTAAATGTTGAGTGCAGAAAGCTAAAGAATAGATAAGGTCCCATTCCCTGAGTTTACATTGAATTTCATTGAAGGAATGATTCATTAGATAAATGATTCAGTTAGGACAGAGTTGAAGTAGAGTGGCCAGTTAAAATGATAGAGGACTGGAAGTACGGATTCATGTTTGCAAACCTAACCTAGGTGTTGCACAAAGCAGTCACCCAATCTGCGATGATTGCCCCGCTGTAGAGGATGCCACATGGTGATCAGCGAATACAGTATGCTAAATTGAAAGTACAAGGGAATTGCTGTTTCACCTGATATTGCTAAGAATGATGGCACATTCCTGCCTTATGCCCCTTTTCAACACACAGCGCACTTTTGTCTTGCTTTCTGACATGAGCTAGCTGCTGATGATATAGCTATACACCTCTTGCTTTCACCCCACAGTCCTTCCCTCACTTTTCCGTCTGATGTTCTACTTTCAGACTCTTAATAATTGCTACTTTCCCAGCCATAGCATCCCAACAAAGAAGAGAAGGAACACTGCTGAAGAGACCTTGTCACTTTATTTGTACTGGCAGCCGTGTGCTCAGACATTGACACAGCACACAATTGGAGGCTCGTGCAGAGTTGGGATCAGCACTTGATGAATCATCTGGACCATTAGCAGGCAGCAACCATGGTAGGACGAAAGGATGGCTCTTTTGCCATCTCATTGGATTGAGATATCGCTGGCAGAGGATTCAGATGAAGATATCGATGGGCAGGGTACAGGAGAATACAGATGGGAATGTGGAACAAGATGTTGGCTTCATTACCTGGCATGCCAGACAGTCTCCAGTCACTATCAAGGAGCACAGAAAAATCTGCCTCCAAGTTAATAAAGAGAATTGTGGTCTTTCCACAGCCTCAACTCCATCCTGCTGTAATCCTGTGGACACAGACAGTGTCGTTACAGCTCGCATATCAGTTGCAGCTTTTATGTGCATGCCCTGTGAGAATGCTGTGAATTCTGGAGTTCCAGGAACACTTCAGAGCACTTCCAAATATTTATAATGGCAGGAGTTATTCAAAATTACTTTAGCTACAGGTTGGGTGTGTGGCCCTTTGTGGCACGATAGCACAGTGGTTAGCACTGTTGCTTCACAGCGCCAGAGACCCGGGTTCGATTTCCGGCTTGGGTTACTGTCTGTGCAGAGTCTGCACGTTCTCCCTGTGTCTGCGTGGGTTTCCTCCGGGTGCCCCGGTTTCCTGCAGAGGTCCTGAAAGATGTGCTTGTTAGGTGAATTGGATATTTTGAATTCTCCCTCAGTGTACCTGAACAGGCGCCAGGGTGTGACGACAAGGGTTTTTTCACTGTAACCTCATTGTAGTGTTAATGTAAGTCTAGTTGTGACACTAATAAAGATTATGTTATTATTAAGTAATATTAGTGCCAGGCCTCTCTTGCACCTTAATGCTTGTTGTTCCCAGAATGACACGTAAATTCATGGCCTGGACCTAAGTGGTCCAAATTAGTATCCTGGCATTATATTAGTAGGTTAGAGGTGTGATGTCAAGAATAACGCTCCTTCACAGACTTCTGGTGTATGCTGGAGACATACTTCTCCAAAGGGAATATCACGCAGGCCATGCCAGAAGTGGCTGGTGGCACAACGCGGCCCCACCAAAATGGCACTTAATCTTGGTAGCACTGCCTTCCGAGGCATTACACCAGAGACAAAATTTATGCCCAGTTTCTTTTAAGTTTTAAGTTTCAATTAAGAAATAATTTACATGAAGAGAAATAAACTGCATTCATATCATTTAGGTGCAGTATCAGCGGCCGGATTCTCTGTTCCTGAAACTAAGTGTTGATGCTGGGGCAGGGTTCGTGGAGTTCTACAACAGCAAAACTGGTGCCACACCTGGACCGATTCGGAGACTGTAGAGGGTCTAGCTCCGGCGCCGCACGGAACACGATCGATTCCAATGGAAAACAGTGCCAGATTCACCGGGGTGGATATCGACACTCGAGAGGCTGACATGCTGCAGCCGCAAATTAGTACTCCACTTCCCACACACACTCATCCCGGCCAACAAAATGGCACTGGTTGCACTGCAGCGCACCCGTCCCGTTTATGGGTCGGCTGGGGCCAGAGGGTACCTGGGAGGGGTGGTCTGGGGGGGGCACCCAGAAGATCCATGGTGCTAGGTTCACAGTGGGCAGTGACATGCACAGCCGTACAGTTGCCTAGCAATCTGCGGCAATGGTGTTCTGTGCCCATCCTTCCCAACCCCACGGCTCACCTCCTAGCCGCCCCCCGTTACTCCCACCCGGTCCTGAAAGAAGCCCTCCAGCCAGCGGCACAACTGTCAGGACACTATGGTGATCTTGGACACTTTCCGTACCCCCTCTCTCCCCCTCATAAGCCACGGCGCCTGTTTCACGATTTTGGAAAGCACAATTGAACGTCGCCATTGGGAATTTCCCCCCGATGGAGATGGAGAATCACAGAGGGTCCGGAGAATACTGAGTCAGGCCCGCTAATGATATGCCAACAGGGTTTACGGTACGTGCGGAGTGGAACACATTGACGTTACTACCGAGGCACCGGAGAATTGTGATTTGGCGTGAACCCGGCACCTGCCACGATTTCGGCATCAAAACCGATTCTCTGCCCAATCGCGTTTCGCAATTCTGCCATCGGCCGACGGAGAATCCCGCCCCAGGTCTTTTGCACCATTCCCTTTGGACTATCAGTCTCTGCGGGATTGACAAACATTTACTTGGCAAATGTAAATGAGGTCAGAGGGACAAAAGCTCCATTTCAATTGCTTTTGCACAAATTTGGAAAATGACTCACAATCCAGTGTTTAAACAGTTACATGTTAGGAAAACAAAAAGAAAAACCCGCAATTTTGGACATAACTGGACTAGTCACTCTGTATTCTCAAAATTAGACAAATTCTTCACAACAATTTGTTTATTCTGCATTAAAATTAGTTACAAGTTAGATCTAATTATAAAGTAGCTTTTGCAGTTGGGTTGGAATAATGACCTTGTGGCTGAACAGCCACCTAAGATGACGCCCTGCACAGGATGCTGGGAGCATTGGTCAAGTTTAAGGACAAGCAGGCTGCAGTTTAAATAAACATTGATGGGCAAGCTGCAGCCTGGACATTGCAATACACAGGAAAAAGGCCATCTCCAGGCTATCCGAGGAACAATAGAACTATCCTGTCAATCACACTTGTTTACCAGACACAGCGGCATCTAAACTCCTTATTTGGAAGGGCCTACCTGCCCCCAACACTTGTAGGCATGGCCACGGAGTGCCCACCCTAAAATGGATGTGGCAGCCCCTGATTGGACTTGATCGATCAGGGTGATCGAGCCCTGATCAATTGATTGATAATGTCCCAGAGACCACACAGAAGGGCACGAAATCCAAGCAGGTTAAAAAATGCTGCACCACCTTAGAAGCTCTCTGTACAACAGCAACGAAACAACAGTGACCGTCACCGGCCAACACGAGAAGGACCATCACCCTACCGACAGAAGGAAGACCAGAGCCAGGAACAAACCAGACCAAGACCGTACATTGAGGACTACAGGATTCAGCACACAGATAAAGGCCAATATCTGTCTGCCACTTGCTCATCACTCTGAAGTTATGATGTGAAAATGCCGGCGTTGGACTGGGGTGGGCTCAGTAAGAAGTCTTGCAACACCAAGTTAAGTCCAACAGGTTTGTTTGGAGTCACTAGCTTTCGCAGCGCAGCTTCTTCATCAGGTGAGTGAAGGACTTCAGAACTCACCTGAAGAAGGAGCTGCGTTCCGAAAGCTAGTGACTCCAAACAAACCTGTTGGACTTTAACTTGGTGTTGTAAGACTTCTTACTTTGAGGTTAAGTTAAGGTCTTGTATGAATTTGTAGTGCTCTATAGAATAACTTATGTTGATGGTGTGATTGTTTAGTTATAACATTGCATGATTGCGAATAAATACTGTTTGATTTAAACAACTAGACTTGCAGTCATTTGACAACCGCATACGGGTTAAAGACACACTGTGGTAGCAACAACCTGTTTGTGGATCTTTTAATAATTTCTTATTTGCAGAGGTTACATTGCGCTCAATCCCCAGTCTACTCAATGACCAAACAGACTTTCCCACAGAGCTCATCTCAACCTCGAACCGTGTGACTCATTGTCACTGTAAATTCAAACAGGTTTTGAATCAGGAAGGAACTGAAGTGCAGAATGTGTCCCTGTTACCAACAGTTAGTGGTAAGTCTGTGTGCTGTTATCACATTTAACACTTTTCAGGAGTGTCAAAAGCTCACAAGGCTGGGAATTTAAACAAGTCTGCATTAATAAATTAAAAAGCAAGATTTTAAGGTTTGATTATTGGAAATGTACCTGTGAATAATCCACACCACTAAGATGTCCGATATCGTGGATAATATTGTCTTGAAAGGGGCTGCTGGTATATGCACCAGAATATATTCAAGGGTTCTTTGATTTACAGTCACACGTTCAACCCTATAATGTTGCACATGCAACTGGATATCCAGTTGCAAGTCTCCTCCTATAACTAATTATTTTCTCAGAATACAAGACCATGCAGCTCTTCATCTCCATCAGTTTTCATTTCCTTTAACAATCTATCAAACTTTAAAACATAAGTTTGACATCAACTAACCACAACTTCCTAATTTACCTCATCTGAGCTGCTACTCTTTCAACCTTGGTAGTGTCCTGCACTTTGAGAATTGGCCTTTCACCCAGTTGCTCAATATGATAGCAAGATAATTACAGATAAGGAAGGTCATTATAATTTGTTCATCCAGAGAGTTCCTATTGAACCCTCCCCCATTGAAGCTTCCAGCTGCTGAATAAAAGATTCATTCATACTCTGTTGGAGTTGTTGGTATTCAAGAATTAATAAACTTCTTGAAGAACTTATATGATCAACACTCCTTTTCCACACTTATGAGGATCATGCATCATTCCCCAATAGCAAAATCCATATTTTCTAATCGTTTGTCATGAATGTTCTGGGGGGTGACTAATCGTGAGATTTTATACCGTTTCCAAAATGCATCTTTCGTGTGAGCTTGAGGGAGGAAAGGAAGAACTCAGAATATTGGTCCTCTCTGATACTGTGATAGCTCAATTATATAACATATGAACATCTGTAGCATTGTTATGTGTAGTTCTTGTGTTCTTGTGTAGTTATGTGTAGTTCTAGTACAGTGGGCTAAACAGCTGGCTTGTAATGCAGGACAAGGCGAGCAGCGCGGGTTCAATTCCTGTACCGGCCTCCCCGAACAGGGGCCGGAATGTGGCGACTAGGGGCTTTTCACAGTAACTTCATTGAAGCCGACTTGTAACAATAAGCGATTATTATTATTTATACGATATCCTGGAATGTTGCTCTTGGAATGAAATTGGATTAATATACAACAAAGGAATAAATGTTATTCATGCTAGCCTGCTATGTATATGAATAGACATACTTGTTGGCATGGAAGAAGGCAGTTTGATCATAGGAGTACTCTCAGATTGTTCAGCAGGTCATCAATCTTGGTGCTGCAGCAACTCTCTTTATTTATAAGTGACTTCAACTTATGAATAGATAGGTACATATTGCAGGTAGAACTAAGTTAGGAGCAAGTTTAACTCATGTAGAATCCTTGTGACCCGTACAAAACTTCTACCAAGTGGATTTTTAACAGGAAGGCAAATTAGAAGATTCAAACTGGAATGCTTGCTGGCACTTGTGGAATCCGACTTCAATATGTGTCACAACCCTCGGGTGAAACAACTAGAGGTGAGATAGAGAGGGAGAGAGAGAGAGAAAGAGAGATGTAGGGTGAGAGAGAGATAAAGATAAATGTATCGACATACTTCCAAGTAATTGCAGAAGATGCTACACCTGCCCTCTTATCTTCTGCCTTATCATTATCCAAAGCCTTAAACACCCCTTCAAGTTGAAGCAGCGATTTACTTGTACCTCATTCAACTTATTCTGCTGCAGTGATGGGCAACCTAGGCTAGTGAATGAACCGCATGTGTGGCCCCTTCATCTCAGTGGGCTTTAAGATTGAAACCGGGCATGTTCACTAACCGAATGCACCCTGAGCTGCAGGTTGCCCATACTGGTCCTGTATTCTCTGCTCCGATTCTGTCTGTTCTGCTGTGGGGAGATGAACGGAGAATGGGCACCATTTGTGGAACATCGATGTTCACTCTACAAACATGACCCTGAGCTGCTAGTTACCTTTTATTTTAATTCCATAAGACTGTGACCTCTGTATCCTCAACCTCTTACACTTTTCCAAAGAAGATCAATTGAAGCTTGAAAAAAATCCCCTCCATCTTTCAATGTGGCACTTTATAATCTTCGGGGTTTGGGAATGGAACTAGCTGAATTGGGCTTGCAGTGAGCTGGCATGGATATGGTGTGTCGAATGGCCTTCTTCTGTGCTGTAACCAGCTTGTGATTCTATAATATTGAGTTCAACAATTTCAGATCATGATCACTCTTCTGGACAACAGTTGTTTGTAATGGTTCTGTTACTGTCATGTATAGTTCCTTTGTACCCATCTTCTGTTTATTTACTTATTACATTACTCCATCCCATTTTTTCTTACACCATCATCCCTAATCTCTTCTGCCCTCGATCCTCACATGGACATTTCTTTTTGATTTTTCCTTCTCATCATGTTTTTTTTTCTGCTTGACTTTATACTTGTTTATTGATGTTAAATCTCTAACTTCTAGTTCTTATGAAAGGTTGTTAACCTGAAACATTAACTCTCTCTTCACAGATGCTGCCTGATCTGCTGAACATATTGAGCATTCCATGTTTTTATTTCAGATTTCCAACATTTGCAGCATTTTGCTTTTGTTATAAATTTTATTTTATAGACAGACAGAATGGGAGGAAAAGAGGTCCTATCTTACAACATCGTAAGATATCTAGAAGAAACAAACAATAAGAAAATACTATTCAGTCCAACAAAACTGTTCGTCTTAGTTCTGTGTATTTTAGATTATTGTATTTTAGGGCTGGAGCTTTAAATTTAGGGTCAATGAAGGGAATCATGTGATCTGTTCTGAAGTCTGGCTGACAGTAAGTCTGGGTAGTTTGATTGTTAGAAACAAAAATAATGATTCAGTAAGAAATGAGTGCAAGGTATTTAGATTCAGAGACAATGGCAGCAGTCTCTGAGTCTACATTAAGAAGGCTCTGTGGCTCCTAAAGTTAAAGAAAAGTGTTGGCAGTTTGTGCTGTAAACTGTTAATTTATTTCTAAGTCGACAGGGAGGTGAGATCAAGGATAGATGATTACCATTTCTACCTAGATACAAGGTTAATGTGTTGCAGGTTGTCATGGGGAAGAAGGCAGAGAAAGCCATTTTTGCAATCAGGTTACAGGCTTCCCTATGAATCAATGAATATCATGGTAGTTCTGCTTGGTCAGCAGAGAGAAAAGGTTGCTTGACTTTGTGAGCTATCATAGTTGGATGCGCGTAGGTGGCCTCCAGTCGATGAGGCATAAATGTAATTGCCATGTGAGAGTACCTTTAAGAAATGGGTGTTTCAGAAAAGTACCTTTAAGAAATGGGTGTTTATCAGTGATGTCAGAATGTGGGTAGAGCTGGGCTGTCTGTCAGATTTTTACTTTCATTTTAGGCTGTTTGCTGCAGTGTGTGTTTTAGTTTTGTTTTTCAGAGCTGGATAGCTGCAATCACAGCCAAAAGGGGGATTAGTCTCTCTCTCTCTGAAATCTAAAGAATGTAAATCGATCCTTTGGTGATTTAAAACTAATAACTGCTCTCAGTAGTGACGTTAACCTGATGTGCTTCTGTTAAAAGTTCTTTTTTAAGTCTTATGGATGTTAAAAGGACAGCTTAAGGCTTACTTAGTGTTGTATTCTTTGGGGGTTGTATTTGAATTAATGGTTGCTAAGATGTTCACTGTATGTTTTAATAAGGTTAACTTGAGTTCATAGAATAAACATTGTTTTGCTTTAAAAAATACTTTTCCATTTCTGCTGTACCACACCTGTAGAGTGGGCCGTGTGCTCCCCATACCACAATCTATTAAAAATTGTGGGTCAGGTTAACTCCATGATACACTTTGGGGTTCTCTAAACCCTGGCCCATAACATAATCATCGATGGATTCTGGGAGATTCATTATTGCATGACCAGGGGGAGAAGAATCAATGGATCAGCGTTTACTGCTGGTGGTGGGTTTATGAAATTCTCCAAGAAATGAAAAAGGCATCTGGAGAATATCATTCAAAATTACTTCTCAAGACAATGGGATAGGGAAACCCTTTGGAAGCTGGGACTATTGAAAAGGACTGAAATTTCATATTGAATACACTGGGTCATAAGTATAAAAGAGGAATATTCTTTATTGTATTTTAAAGTATAAGTTGCCTAAAGAAAGATTTGTTTAGTTAATAGTGCATTTAGTTATTTGTTACAGGAAAACTAGACCAGCCATATAAATAATGTGGCTACAAGAACAAGAGTAACCCATCTCCTGACTCTCCAATGCCTGTTCAATATCGACAAGGCACACGTCAGGAGTGTGATGGGATAGTCTCCACTTTCTTGATGGATGCAGCACCAGCGATACTCAAGAAGCTCAACAGTATCCAGGACGAAGCATCCTGCTTGATTGGCATCCCATCTACCATACTAAACAGTCACTTCCTCCACCACCGATGTACAGTGGCAGCAGCATATATCATATACAAGATACAGTACTTACCAAGGCTCCTTCAACAAGACCTTCCAAATCTTTACCTTTACCACCTAGGACAAGGACGGCAGATGCCTGAAAACATCACCTTCTGTAAGTTCCCCTCCAAGCTGCATAACATCCTGACTTGGAACAATATGATGTTGTCGCTGGGTCAGAATCCTGGAACTCCCTCCCTAACAGCACTGTGGGTGTACCTACATAACATGGATTGCAGCGGTTAAAGAAGGTTGCTCCCCACCAGCCTCTCAAGTGAAAACAGGGATGGGTAATAAATGCTGGCTGAGCTGATGACGCACACATCCTGAGCAAGTATAAATAAAAGAATAAATTTTAAAAAGATTTAAAATGTGAAATTTTGCTGTATCATTCTTTCAACCATTTATTGGAAAATTAAATTTATTTTCAAATATTGTTAGTCTGTATGAAGATCACAACAACATTGGGGGCTCCATGTTGAGATGAGTAAGCTGGGATTTCTAATGTTTAAACAAACAAGGTTTTACAATGACTTTTGCTGTGTTTAATGAAAGGTATAAAATGGCTATGCCTACTGGTGAAGCTTTTCTTGAATGAGACGATTTCTTTTTCAGTCAGTGGTGTCGTGAGGAGCAGCATCCGGCATCTCCTTTTAGCAGCCCGGGCAGTTGCCACTCCCCATGACAAACCCCGTGGGACATGGTTCCCAGCTGGGACCTGTCAGAGAGATTAGGTCCCACCCTTCTCAGCTCCAGCACAAATCTATAGAATGACACTGAAAACCCATTTAAGACAAAAATAATTTCAAAGTGCCATTGTATGGCACATTGGGGTCACTCTTAGCACCAGCAGGAACCACTTTGGCTTTATCTCTGGCGGGAGCACTTAGTCACAGATCGGGTGGATGGTGGCCTTAGTCATTTTTGGGGAGAATTCCACCCATAGTTTTGATGACTCTGACCTGAAGCAACATTTTATCATGTTTGCTAGCGATGGCATGAGTGTTATGCTGTGCACCAAATCAGAGCCGCGATTTACCAGCCACGTCGCGCCCGACAAAATTTAACTGTACCTCTCAAGACGTCATGATCTGGATCTCGCCCTCACTGGGTGTGATCCAGATCTGCATATTTAAATGATCCACTAAGCTAATTTAAATATACGCTCACGGGATTTCCCTGATGCCAGAACCTAATGACCCCGCCTGGGAGATCTCGTCAGGGCACCCTTTTGGTACTGATTTCCACAAACATGGACCACGCTCACGGGATTCCCCTGATGCCAGAACCTAATGACCCCGCCTGGGAGATCTCGTCAGGGCACCCTTTTGGTACTGATTTCCACAAACATGGACCACGCTCACGGGATTCCCCTGATGCCAGAACCTAATGACCCCGCCTGGGAGATCTCGTCAGGGCACCCTTTTGGTACTGATTTCCACAAACATGGACCAGTTGTAAGGGCACCTGGGAGGGTCTCTCAGTCCATTCGAGACCCCCAGGTGGTCGAGAACAGACCAGGTTGGCACCCTGGCACTCCCTCTGGCACTGGGGCACCAGCCTGGCACCCTGGCACTGCCACCCAGGATGCTGGCAATGCAGGTCAGGCTAGCAATGCCAGGGTGCAAGATTGGCATTGCCAAATATCGGGCCCGGAGGGATCTTAACTAGGTGGAGGGCGGATGAGGGTGGAGGATACTCCCAGGGCCTCCCTGAGGTTGGGGAGGGTGTGTTCAAAATTGGGGATGGAAAGGGGGCGAGGCTAAGTTTGGGGTTGCCAGACAAATTTGCATCCTGATCTGCGAGGAGTCTTTCCTGCTGGGCACCCAGAACCAGACATAGATTTTTTTTTCCATTGAATCACACCCCAGGTGTGCTTCACAGAATTATGGAGCAGGTATTATTATTTGCATTTCCTGAACCATAGATGAGAACCTGCAATAGGTGATTCAGTGACCAAAGATGTTTGAGGAGTTAACAATTTCCAATCCTTTATGAACAAATTATACTCTGTATAACAGAACACCACTCAATCAAAGGCAACTGGCAGAATGCACTGCTGAATCAGAGCAACAAATTTAAAAAATAGGCCACATTTTAAACACCAGATAGGTAGCAAGTTCATTTTAAACAGTGTCGGCTGCTTGATATAAATATGAAGCATTAAGCATTCACTTTGAATTGACAATGAAAGAGGAAACAAGGGGCGCAATTCAGTGACCGCATTGTACCCGGTGTGGATCTAGGTGCAATGGGTGAATCTCGCGAAAGCCCCAATTGGCTCCGCACAGTACGCCGGGGCGATCGTGAGTCACCCAACTCGCTCCAAATGGCGAGATCTGGCTTTCGCCCTCATTGGACCTGACCCAGATCTGCATATTTAAATGATACATTAAGCTCATTTAAATACCCGGACGCTGTACGCACCCAGCGCCCAGGAGTCAATGGCCATGCCCGCAAGATCTTGCCAGGGTGCCTTTTAGCACTGGTTTCTCCAAACCTGGACCAGGCATAACATCATCTTGGGGGTCTCGCAGGCCATTAGAGACACGAAGGTGGTCAGCGACAGGCCAATAGGGTACCCTGGCACTCCACCTTGCACCCGGACACCTTGGCACTGCCAGCCTGGCACTGCCTGGGTACCTTGGTGGCACTGCCAGGGTGCTAGGGGCACTGATAGGGTGCCAGGCTGGTAGTGCCTGGGCTTAGGCCTGGGCCAAGGGGGGCCTTGCCTATTGGAGTGGGCATGAGGGGCATTTCTAGGGAATTCCAGCGGCCTCAACAAAGTTGAGGGTTAAAGGAGTGTCCAAAAAGCAGCGGAGGGAGCCTGAAAGGGAGGTGAAGGCAAGATTGGGGCTGCCGTTCAACATAGTGCCCGGATCTGCGAGGAGCTGTTCCAGCTGGTGAGCTGAGCTCGTCAGCAAGAAATCAACTAAAAAAAGCTCACCAAAGCCCAAAAAACAGCAAAATGGTGGTGAATAGCAGGGTCATCTCAGTGCTGCAGCCGCCAAGAAACACCCTGCAAAACGTGCCCTAAAGTGGACGTTAACCGTTGTCCACTGAATCACGCCCAAGGTCTGCGCCTGACAGGAAAACCAATGAGGGTCTGTGAAAGAGAATTTCCTCAATAGCTTCTCTTGGACTTAGCTTTGATGTAGGACACATTACATGCACAATGCACAACAACAAAAACTCTTGAGGCCAAAGCTGCAATCGTCAAGGAAAGTTTGGAACGGTTTTGTGAGGGAGCAACAATAAGATGATCAGCATCAACTTTCTGCAGTTTCTTGCTCGTCTCATTAACAATTGATATTCGTAACTAGGTTATTGAAAAGGCTCTCCTTCATTCTCTGCAGCACAATACAGTTATGCACCTCTGATCGACCAATTACGTGTTTGTGACAAGGCTATTGGCCAGCTGAAATGCCACCAGGTTTGGAAGAACCAACAACAGCTTTTCTCTGCAAGTGATTGAAATTGTCATCTACTTCTGTTATCAATGCATTCAGAGATTATGAGGAGGAAGCTGAGCAACACTTTCCCAAGAATTTTGACCATTACTAAATTGCACTCAAGTGATTCCAAGCAACACTGCAGAATGTGAGCAAGGTTTTGAACTTAATTATAACACCAACTCGTTGAAGAATTCTCATAAACCGGGTACCAACATTTGTGTTTGTCAGACTACACAGGCTCTCCCTCCTGATGCATTGGGATCCAACTCTAAGGGCGCAATCGAATGGCCTCATCATGACCGACTTGGGGACACGACAAGGCCATTAAATCTCACGAGAGACCACTTGGAAAACCTTGCAAGATCTAACAAGATCTCATGAGACTTCGCTATCTGGATCTCGCCCTTACTGGGAGAGATCCAGATTAACATATTTAATTGAGGCATTGGGCTCATTTAAATATGTCGGTGCCCGATTCTCCCAAGGCCCGGAATCAAAGGTCGACGCCTGGGAGACCTGCCATGCCGTCGTTTAATGCTGGTCCACACAAACGTGGTACCCTGACACTATCTCTGCCACATGGGCACCTTGGCACTGCCAACCTTGACAGTGTCACCCAGGCATCCTGGCAGTGCCAAGGTACCTGGGTGCCAGGTTGGCACAGCCAGGGATTGGGCCTGGGGGTGTCGGTGGGGGGGGAATTCGAGGACCCCCTAAGAGGTAAGTTGGGGCAGTGGGGGAGTCCAGAGGCCGTGGCGGGGTGTCCGAGGGGGCATCAAGAGAAGTGAGGGAAGTGCGGCCTCGGTTTGGAGTTCCCAACCGAGACCAGAGAAAACAACAGAGTCCCGTTAGATAGCAGGGTCGTAGCACCAAGAAAGACCCCGTTATACATGCCCAAAACAGGACTCTGTTTTTTGCACGTTAAATTGTGTCCTAAATGTCACAAACTTACTGCGATAACACTGGCCAGCCGAGGGCTTATGGATAAGACAATGTAGCCTCTCCCTGTGGCGCAAGTGTGGATCCAGGTCCGTGGTGGAAATTATTGTGAAGCGTTGGTTGCAGAAAATCATGAAGCATTGTGGTGTCAAATATTTGAAAGTTTATGGTGATAAGGCCTCTATAGACCATGACGTGCTGGAAAATCTATTGATGAGTTTGCTATGTAAGTTTCAGAAAAAATTTACCATGCCGACAAAATAAGTCTGTTCTGGTGATATACCCCAAGAACAGTGCTAGCAATGTCTGAGAGAGTGCGCCAAATGGGTGTGAAGGATGCTAAGAATAGGTTGACTGTCCTTGGTTGTGCCGATGAGGATGGCACATAAAATGTAGATTGGCTGTAATTAGGAAGAGAAAATGCCCCGGGACCTTGGAGGGTGTCCAGACATTATCTGCTCACTATTATGGGAATAAGAGAGCCTGGTTAACCAGGGACATATTTTCTGATTGGTTTCACAACTGCTTTGTACCAGAGGCACATGTGCATTGTCAGGTACCTAGACTTGAAAAAAACTGTAAAATCATGTTGCTCCTGAACAATTGTTAAGTACATCCCCCTGCTGAACTCTTGGCGAAGAACAATGGGCAGGATTCTCCAATTTTGCGGCTAAGTGCCGATGCCAGCGTGGAAACAGTGCCGTTTTACGATGCCAAGATCAGCACCGAGCCCTTACTGATTCTGGGACCGGTGATGGCCTAGCAGCCACGCCTGGTAAACCTCCCGGCTCCCGTGTCAAAAATGGCCGGAGAATTGCCGGGTCGTTGGCCACGCATGCACACGGCAACGACCTGCAGCGGTCGCGCCGTACAACATGGCAATGGAGAATCCCGCCCAATATTTTTGCTGTTGGACAGGTAAGTTAAAAAGCAGTGATTTTCCACTTTTTCTGCCAGGACTACTCTTCAGCTTGCAGAAAGTGGTGACTGATGGAGGGCTCTCTGATTCAGGCGACGGTTCCTGATGAGGAGGGTCTCAGATATGGGGGTTTTTAGATTTGGGGGGTAACCGATATGGGAGTCTCTGATATGGGGGGGTCACTGATATGGGTGTTTCTGATTGGGGGTTTGATGGGGTGTTATTGGGTTCTCTGATGGGGGGTCTCTGATTGGGGCGTCTGATGAGGGTCTCTGATCAGGCAGTCTAATTGGGGTCCCTGATGGGGGTTTCTGGGGGTGTACAATAGGGGGCTCTCTGATGGAGAAGTCTGATTGTGGGGGTCTGATGGAGGGTGCAGGGGGGCAGGATTTGCATTGTGTGGGGGAGGGGTGCCCTCCGATTGCCTTTAGGGGCACCAATGTTATATACTTACTCCCTTGACTCTCGTGCGAGGTTCACTGTGTCAGGGCCACGCTGGAAAATGCTTGCACTAATCCATGCCCTCATGAATCCCGGCCGAGAGAGCTGGAGGATCAAGGAGGCGGAGAGAATCAGGTGTCCATTAGCATCCTCCCACCAGCACGGGGCCCGTAGTTCGATGCCGCTGCTGGCGGGGGGATCTGAGCACAGAATGGAATCATGGCCAGGTGCCAATCCCATTTTTTGCTTGACGCAGGATTCTCTGCCGCATGAGAAACCACACCACTGGCAGCGGGCAGCAGGCAGCGCACCACTGGCAGCGGGCAGCGCACCACTGGCAGTGGGCAGCGCACAACTGGCAGTGGGCAGCGCACCACTGGCAGCGGGCAGCGGGCAGCGCACCACTGGCAGCGGGCAGCGTACAATCCATCCCAATAGTTTTCATTTCATAGAAGCGTAGAATCATAGAATTTACAGTGCAGAAGGAGGCCATTCAGCCCATAGGGTCTGCATCGGCCCTTGGAAAGAGCACTCTACTGAAGCCCACACCTCCACCCTATCCCCTTAACCCAGTAACCCCACCTAGCCTTCTGGACACTAAGGGGCAATTTAGACGGTCAATCCGCCTAACCTGCACATCTTTTGACTGTGGGAGGAAACCAGAGCACCCAGAGGAGACCCACGCAGACCCGGGAAGAAAAGGAAAATTCCACACAGACAGTCACCCAGAAGCTTATAAATAAAAAATTAGAAAGCTGACAGAAAGACAAAATCAGACGATGGGCAATTTTCTGGAGAAAAATAGATGTTTTTCGATCAATAGCGTAGGTCAATGAAATTGGAGCAAGGTTTTGAAAACCTTAGAGAGATTGTTACAGGAAGAATTTAAAAACTCTATAGGAATCAGTTACGACCTACAAGATCGTAAGTTTCTAAAATAAGGGTATCTGCAGTTTTAGCTGATGGTCGTGAGCTAACCCACAAACAGATAGGAGGCAGCAAACCTTTGTTTGAAAACCCACAGAAAAGCTGGAGAGGTAAATGAGTTGATAATGAACAGGAACATTAATGACCATGAAGAGGACGATGTTGAACTCGACTTCAGAGAATTCACGAATAGCGATGCATTGGTAAAGCATATTGATGGAAATTGTTTACCTATTCCATTGTGTAGAATGAATCAATATCAATGGTTCTGATGTTGTAGGAGTGATGTCAAAATTGTCTATCTATCATGCTGATTTCATATTAGGGAATGACCTTGCAGGTGATACGTTGTTGTCATCTCCTGGGATGAGAGTCTACTGAACCAGGCAATATGCTCAAAGGATCAAGGGCTATTTGTAATACTGCTGTACAGAGCATTGTTTCAACTAAATATGTGTCCAGAGAATTAAAGGCTCAGATTTCTGAGAGTAAAGAACCCTTGAAACATCTGACTGGCAGCAAAGATGTGGAGATGCCGGCATTGGACTAGGATGAGCACAGTAAGAAGTCTTACAACACCAGGTTAAAGTCCAAGGATTCACCGGAGGAAGGAGCAGTGCTCCGAAAGCTAGTGATTTGAAACAAACCTGTTGGACTTTAACCTGGTGTTGTAAGACTTCTTACTGGCAGCAAAGAGTTAAAGTCAAATGTAAATTAATTTAATCTGTCTGCTTTGAACTTGCCTTAGATACTAATCCACAGGTGTCAAAACAGCAGCAGTGCTCCAGGCTGATGGACAACAAAAGAAGCAAAGGGACTGGTCTGCTGATGCAGTGGTATTACAAGGCCGCATTAAAGTTTTGGAATGGGAGGTGAAACTCCAAAATGAAGACGCTGTGGCTCTTGCTTGGACCAAATTCATACTGAATGGGAAGGCAAAAAAAAAAACAGAAACAGTGTAGAAAACTGACAGTCAATTAAAAAGAATATCAACATTGTTTTGGTCAGAACATAAACATAATCTCAACAATATTCTTAAAGCGATAAAGGGAGGCATATGATGAATTAGATTGTTGCTGAGCAAAAAGGTATTTTTAAAATGTAAACATTAAAAAACCTGAAAGAAAATGGCGATCAAACACTAAAACTTGGGACAAGTGGTTCACAGACTGATTCTGAAGGAAAGTAAAGGGAATCTGAATCCAGAGGGTATGAAATATTATGATAGGGAATTTCTTCTGAGCCTACAATTTATACCTGGCAGTGCTCAAAGGACAGGTAGACTCTCAGAGGCCAGGAATATGTTTGTGACAATGATCCCAGACTTAATCAACAGAGCCACTTTTTAACCAGGGACATGGAAATAAAATCGACTTTAATCAGCACAAGAAAGAAGCTACTGGCAAAAATATGAGCAAGATAAGGGCTCATGGAGTTGGAGGAGATTAGCATGGATTGGTTAACATATAAGAAGCAAAGGGCAGAATGGTGACACAGTGGTTAGCACTGGGACTGCAGCGCTGAGAACCCGGGTTCGAATCCCGGCCCTGGGTCACTGTCCGTGTGGAGTTTGTACATTCTCCCCGTGTCTGTGTGGGTTTTACTCCCACAACCCAAAAAGATGTGCAAGTTAGGTGGATTAGCCATGCTAAATTGCCCCTTAATTGGAAAAAAAATAATTGGGGTACTCTCAATTTATTTAAAAAAACAAGAAGCAAAGAGCAGGCATAAATGGGCATTCTCAGATTGGTAGGCTGTGACTAATGGGGTGTCGCAAGGATCGTTTTTGGAAAATATTTTTATTGGAATTTTTGCTCCCAATATCAAAACTTTGCAGAACAATATAAAAACAATACTAATGACCAAAACAATAACAACACCAATACAAGTATCACAATTTTCCACCGCATCGGTGACAGTACTCCCAGTACTACCATTTCCTTAAATTAGTGTGTATCATATATTTTTTTCATGTTCTTATTGGGATTTTTAACATTTAGTAACAAGAATTCTAAGCAACTTCACATTCGTATTTACAAATACTGCCCAAACACTTTACATTGTTTACAATTACATCCATTTTGTTGTTAGGGGGGGAGTCCTTTTACTCCCCTTGACTTCTCGGGAGAGGTTAGAATGGTCCATCTTCCTGGTTTGACACGTGTGGGAGGGATCCGTGTCCCCGCCTGCGAACAGCCTTCTTTCCCGATTCTCCTCTGCTATACTCAAGCTCCCTTTCATCCTGGCGGTGCTCCCTGCCCCTCCTTCCTATCCATCCGACCCCCCCTCCCTTCCTATCTGCTCCCCCCCGAGTTAGTTGCTGGTTGTGCACAGGTCTATAACGAGATTTGTGAATTTCTTCCACTTGTCATGGAATCGCTCCTTGGACCCACTTATCGAGAGTTTTATCTTTTCTAGTTTCAGGAACTTGGCCAGATCTGAGAGCCACTCCGAGGTCCTGAATGGCGCTGCCGACTTCCAACTCAGCCGAAGTCTCTGTCTGGCGATCAGTGAGGCGAAGGCCAGGGTGTCCGTTCACTTCTCTGTCCTGAACTCTGGAAGTCCTGACACTCCGAAGACCTCCACAGCTCCATCTTGGCCCCCACAATCCTGGGCATAGCCTCGAAAAAGGCTGTCCAGAATTCCCTAAGTCTGGGGCAGAATCAGAACATGTGGGTGTGCTTGGCCGGGCCCCTATGACACCGCTTGCACGTATCCTCCCCCTCCGGGAAGAACCCACTCATACGGTTCGATTCCCGTACCAGCCTCCCTGAACAGGCGCCGGAATGTGACGACTAGGGTCTTGTCACAGTAACTTCATTTGAAGCCTACTTGTGACAATAAGCGATTTTCATTTCATTTTCATGTGTGTCTTAGTAAGATGCGCTCTGTGCACCACCTTGAGTTGCATTAGGCTTAGCCCGGCACAAGGGGAGATGAATCTGTGCAGTGCCTCAAACTAGAGTCCTCCCCCTCTCTCCATGCCCAGCTCCTCCTCCCATTTCCTTCAGGTCTCATCCAGTGGGGTCCTGGCCTCCTCGATGAGTCATCCATTGACGTCGCCACATTTGTCGTCCCCGAACTAGTCCAGCCCTACCATTATGTCCAGAAATGTGTGTCTGGGTCTCTGGGAAATGTTTTTGTCTCCTTGCAAAGAAAGGGAGTTGGAATCTCTCCGTGAGTTCCCCCAGGGTTGCCAGTCCATCGTCCACATATATTCCTCTCCTCTCAGTATCCCCCTGTCCTCCCTCCACGTCCCAAATGTGGTGTTTATCCTGACTGGTGTGAACCTATGGTTGTTGCAAATAGGGGCCTCAATGGACATCTTGCTAAGATTCAAATGGCGCCTAAACTGGTTCCATGTCCTTGTTGTGGCCACTGCCACCAGGCTCCTGGAGTGTGTGTTTGGGCGGTGTCAGGAGTGGTGCAGTGGCCAGCGCTCGGAGAGACGTCCCTGTGCTGGAGGACTACTCCATTCGGACCCAGTCTGCCTCCGGTTCCGTCAGCCACCCGTTCACCCTCTCCGCATTTTCTGCCCAGTAGTAGATTAGGAGGTTCAGTAGGGCCAGGCCTCCCATGTGTCACCCTCCCTGTAATATGGTCTTGCGTATCCAAGGGACTCTTCAGCCCCCGCTCCCCCCCACCACAGACAGAGCCATCATTAACTTGTCGACCCCCCCCCCCCTCCCCTCCCCCCCACAGACAAAGCCATGATTAACTTGTCGACCCTGGTGAAGAAGGATTTGGGGATGAAGATCGGAAGTGATCTGAATACAAAGCGGAACCTAGACAGCATGTTAATTTTGACCGTCTGTTTATTTACAATTTATATTGATGACGTTGATGAAGAGACAGAGAGCAATGTATCTAAGTTTGCGGATGATACAAATATATGAAAATATAAATTGTGAGGATGCAGAGAGGCTGGAAAAAGATATAGATAGTTTAAATGAGTGGGCAAAAAGGTGTCAGGTGCAGTATGATGTGGGGAAGTGTGATGTTATTCACTGTGGCCATAAGAATAGAAAAACTGAATATTTATAAAAAGATGTGAAACTTGGAAATATTGATGTTCAGAGAGACTTGGGTGCACCCATCCAAGATATTTAGAAAATAGCACGGGTACATTAAGCAATTGGGAAGGGAAATGACATTTCGCCTTGACAAGAATGAGTAAGTTTTGCTACAATTGTACAAGGCTTTGGTGAGACCGTATCTAGAGTATTATGCAATTTTGGTCTCCATATTTAAGGAAGTATATACTTGCATTGGGAACAGTACACCAAAGGTTCATGCATTTAGTCCCTAGCAATTAAAGTGTTGTCCTATGATGAGAGACAGGATAAATTGGCTTTATATTCTCTGGAATTTAGTAGAATGAAAGGTGACCTCATTGAAAGATTCAAGATTCTACAAAGATTTGACAGGATCGACATTGAGAGGTTGCTTCCATTGGCTGGGGAATTTAGAACAGAGGGACAGTATCAAGATGAGGGACCAAACAGTTAGGACTGGAAAGAGGAGAAATTTCTTCGCTCAAAGGGTTGTGAATGTTTGGAATTCTCTACCCCAAATGGTTGTGGATACTCTATCGCTAAGTATATTTAAGGCTGAGGTAGACAGAATTTAGGTCTCTCAGTAAATTAAAGGATATGCCTGCCCCCCTCCCCCACCCTACCCCTCACCCCTAAACCGCACAGGGCACTCCAGGCCTTACCAGCTTGGCACCCTGGTAATAACCCTGCCAGCTGCAGCGCAACCTGGGCATCTTGGCAGTGCCAGGATACCAGAATGGCAGTGCTAGGATGCCATCCTTCCCAGAGGGAAAGCACCTGGGGGTCTCTAATCCCCTGGGAGATCCCCACGAGTGCAGTTCCATCTGGTCCCCGTTTGTGGAGACCAGCACTGAACAGCCCTCACCCAAGATCTCTAAGGCAAGGGAGGGATAGATCTCACACCTTGCTCAGATCTCGGGAAGGCATATTAGAATGAGACGAGCTGTCTCACTCTGATATGCAGATTTTCTAGAAAGTGATCCCACCCATAATGGGCGAGATTCATACTGCGACATGTTGCAAGATCGCATTAGGTCTCATGAGGTGTGGTGAGCTAAGTAGATTCCAGAAGAGGGATCTCTCGGCATCTACAGGTCGCACTGCGCTGCTTTTTGGGCGCAATGCGGCCGATAGATCTTGCCCATTGCCTCTGTATAATTACTAAACAATATTAGTTGCCAATAACAAATTCATGATTCAGATCTGTGCCTCTGTTAAGAATTTGTTTAAGTATTATGGGATCGAAGTCCAATGGTTTCCAGCAATGCCCGATGATAGATCACTTGAGGTCATCCATAGAATATAATACATCAGTTAGGTGGCTCAGTCTGTGTTCTTTAAAAAGAAGGAAAGACTAACAAAGATGAAACCCAAATAAATCTATGACCATTATCTGTTATCCTCATGAGTTGTTCCTGTAAATAATTTTGTTGAATTAAAGAGCAAAACCTGATTTCTAATTCTCCAATCTAGTTATCATATACAAATAAATAATAACATAAATGATCTGTTCATGTGTCATTCATAATAGCATAGCAAATGCACCACTAACAGGGAAAGGTATTAAGTTGTTACATTGCAGAATGATGCAGAAAACAAAATGGGTGGAATTTTACACGTATTTGGCAGAGTGCGATAGCAGGCAGGAAAAGTGATGTTGAAGCCATTAACACCAATGATGGCTTTCTCTGCCGTATCATTGGGAACAAAGGAAAAAAACTTCAATGGGGGAGTCTCACAATGTCACACTGGCAGGGCGAGCTCAAGCAGAGTTCAGTCGTGAGTAACTTCATTTTTTAAAGATCAGGGCACCATTTTTAAAAGCAATCTCAGTGCACATAATTTCACCAGGAATACCTCCACGCAACACGCCCCATCCAATACCCCTGTCTCGGGCACTGATTCCTTGCCCTGGCACAGCCTGCGTAGTGCCCAGGCAAAGCCAGGAGGTATGTTAGGGCCATGGCATGACCCTCTGCCCCCTGTGCGATGCACTCACCTGAGGTCCTCTGGGAGGTCTACTTGCCAGGTGAATGCCATGAGAGACTAGTCCTCATTCCTGCCGGTGTGCCCTCAAGCCGGCGTGATGCGATTTACTTATGATGTTGTGGGAGGGGTGCAAAGGCCTGATAATAATATGTAAATATGTTAAAATGATGTTCCCGACAATCCCTTTATGTCACTGGAAGGGGGTGGGGACAATCACATCATGTCTTCAGGAAGGCATGAAAAGCGATTTGGGCCTGGTGAGATTTTCCACCCCCTTCGCCAAACCCACTCGAAAAGAATGGGGGCGGAAAATCCTCCAGCTATGAGTTCAAGTCCCACCAATGCAGTACTAAAATTTAAATGGGAACAAAATGCTGGCATCAGCAAAAGTGACTGGATTGTCATCAAAACCTAACTTGTTCACTAATTCAGTTCAGCGAAGGATTGTGACTGCTGCCAGGATAATAGGAATTCACCAAAGTGATGGTTTGGAGGGCGACATGCTGCGGTCAGTACTGAGGGGCTCCCCCAGAGTATTCGAGACTGTGAAACCATTGGTCGACTGCACAATATTCCTACTTACAGCATTGCTGTCATTGAAGGAATATTTGTTCTTCTGCAGTCAAGCGGTGGATGGGAGTCATGAGCCACCTGTACAGCAGATTGCCTTGCTGCCAAGTAGCTATCATCTGATTCAACACGGTAGCTGAAATATGGTTGGGATAACTGATTGAACAAAGAACAAAGAACAAAGAAATGTACAGCACAGGAACAGGCCCTTCGGCCCTCTAAGCCCGTGCCGACCATGCTGCCCGACTAAACTACAATCTTCTACACTTTCTGGGTCCGTATCCCTCTATTCCCATCCTATTCCTGTATTTGTCAAGATGCCCCTTAAAAGTCACTATCGTCCCTGCTTCCACCAACTCCTCCGGTAGCGAGTTCCAGTTCCTATCCTCTGCGTAAAAAACTTGCCTCGTACATCTACTAAAGATTGGTGCAGGATTGTGACTGTGACCCATGTTGCCATGTTGTTTTATTTCCAACCTAGCAATGAAATTAGCGCCATTGGACATGCCCTTGAGAAAACACCAGTGTTGGCATTGGACGGAACCACAGGAGCAAGCCTTCCACCATGATGAACAGGTTTAAAGTCATCGAGCCTACTGGTTCATTTTGACCCAAGGACACCCATCATTCTGACCTGCGATGCATTGCCGTATGGGATGGGGGCAATTCTATCCCATACAATGGAGGATGGCTCAGAGAGGTCAATTGCCATTGCCTCTAGAACTCTTTCTGATGCTGAGCATAAATACACACTTTTGAAAAGGAAGACCTTACGGTAATCTATGACATCAAGAAATTTCACCAGAATGTTTACGGATGTTCTTTCACAATAACAACAGACCACAAGCTTCTGCTGGGGTTCTTTTGTGAAGATAACACCAATCACCTCTGCCACAGTACAATGGTGGGCCTTGTTGCTGGCGGTCTATGACTACATCTTTCAGCATAGGCCAAGTGCACATATTTCGAATGCTGATGCATTGAGTTGACTCCCACTTCCAAAGAACCCGGCACCTCTGCCAATATGTCAAGAAATCGTCTCAGCATTGAGCTTTTAGACAACCTGCCACGTGAAGACACAAATGGACGCAGTCCTGTCCAAAGTGAAATGCACGACCTTAACCGTGCGGCACAATGATCAGTCTGACCAATTAAAACCATACCTTGCTCAAAAGGACTAACTCAGTTGTGAGGATGGAATCATACATTGGAGTTCCCAAGTGGTAGTGCCACTCCCAGCCCTAGAGCCATGGTTACAAGGTGACCGAGACTGGGAACTGACTATTCAAAGATATTGGTCATTTAGGAAGGATAGGCAAAAAGGAAAATTAGGTGGCATAGCGCTGTAAATAAGGAACATTAGCGATACAGGACCTTTGATTGAAGGATCAAGATGTAGAGTCACTTTGGGTCAAACTAAGAAACAACAAAGGGCAACAAACATTAGTGGGAGTTGTTTATAGGTCATCAAACTGTATTGGTAATGTTGGGCAGAGTATAAGTCGGGAACATTGAGCTGCATGTAGCATGAGTATTATAGTAATAATGGGTGACTTTAATTTACATATAAACTGGGTAAACCTAAGTAATATTAATGCTGTGAAGTATGAATTCCAGGATTGTGTATGAGAGGGGTTTCTGGAAATGTATGTTGAAGAACCAACTCGGGATTGGGCTATTTTAGATTTAGTATCATGTAGTAAGAAAGGGCTAATTAGTAATTTTGCACTCAAGGAGCCTTCCGGAAATAGTGATATTCATATGTTAGAACTTTACATTAAGTTTGCAGGTGATATAGATCATTCTGAAAGTAGGTTCTTAAATCTGAACAAAGGAAACTATGACAATATGAGCGGCAAGTTGACTTTTGGTGGATTGGGAAAATACGGTAAAAGATTTGATGGTGTACAGGTAAATACATTTCTTTAAGATGCAAAAACTCAACAGGAAAGGTGAATCAACCTTGATTAACAAAATAAGTTAAAGATTACATTAGATCAGAAAAAGTGGTAAACCCAAGGATTGGGAGCAATTTAGAATCTGGCAAAGGAGGACAAGAAACTGATAAAGAAAGGAAAAAGGGCATATGAATTTGAGCTACCGGGAAACACATAAGCTTCTTTAGGAATGTGAAAAGGAAAAGATTGTCAAGGTCAAATGGAGTCCATTATAGGTGAAGATGGGAATGTATAACGGAGAGGAGGGAAATGGCACAGAACCTAAACAATTACTTTGTGTTTGTCTTCGTTGAGGAAGATACTGAAAATTTCAAACAAAAAATGAAAACTGAGTGCTGAATTTGGTGCATTTTGAGTGCTATAGTAAGAGTTTGGTGACCGAGGGAGTATAAGGCTTCATTTTTATCTAAAGTTTCGTCTTTCTTTTATTTAGTTAATTAACTTAAACGTTGCTGTTTGGTT